>NW_005054307.1:11652941-11716861 GCF_000277835.1 Geospiza fortis | reverse complement strand
ATAAGCTGTCTGGGAAAAAATTAATATCCAGCTATGAAAGAGGAGGGTGTTTGGATTATAAGAAAAAGAAACATCGAAAGACATGGTTTGTTGAGTCTGGTTTTTTGAGCACCAAAGTGAACAGTTAACCATAATTTCCATTAAAGCCTGTTACATAATGAAGCATATCTCACCAGCAAGATGTATAGATGAAACCACCATTTGAATATAAAAGACATTCTTGACTATTTGGCAAGTTCTTCCAGCATTTTCTTTGATCTGTGTGATTTATGCTAAAACTGTCATAAATATACGTAAGTGTGTATAAAATATTTCTATTTATAATAGCAGATATTTTAAAATCTAGTGTTCTTTGTAGGTGCTGAAGGACCTCTAAAATAGGAAGTTATAGCTCTATTTATTTTCCATTGGCATAATAGTAAATGTAGTGATTTAAAATTCCTCCTTGAGCTGTCCTCTGAAACCAGCAACAAGACCTGCTTAGGAGAACTCATCATCAGTTGCGTTTGTGCAGAAAGCAGGATACTGACAGTTATGGTGAAGGGCTTTTCTGTAAATTGCAAAGACTTCTGCAGGCAGGATTTTAGGAAAAATGCATATTTTTGGCCTGTAACAAATGCTGAGGGTCTGAGCCCTTCCTATAGCACTCCACCATTATGTTATATTGTTCCAGGTTTCATTGTAAATCATAAAAAGCTTTTTGTTTCATGTGGAAAACAGGTCCTGATTTTAAGGGATTAAAGAGAATCTGAAAATAAACCTTTAAACTTCATTCACAGGAGTCTTTAGCAAAACTTTAAATCATGACAGTAAGGACTTTGGTGTTGGGCATTGAAGAGATTCCTTTTTTTTGCAAAACATTTTGGGGGGCACTAGGAAATAGTTTAGCTGATTTAAAGGACTGACTTTGAGATTAGTCTGGACTGCAAATAAATAGAATGTTGTGACATGAGAATGCTGTTTTTCGTAAGATGACTGATGCTTTTTTGACTTTTTAGTTGTACTGTTGCTTTCCCTTTGTTCAGGCAAATGTGACACCAGTCTGTTTTCCTCCTTGTGCTGAGCACATACTGCGTGTCTGGTCATTCCTCAGCAGCTTTCTAGTTTTTTTTTTTGTTTCAAGCAGATTTGTTGCAAGAGTTTAGTCAAGCTAATGGTTTGTGTGAGTTTTCCAGAAAGGCACATAAGGAGAAGAGGGAGAGAATAGGTAAAAGCTTATCTGGATAAAAGCTTATAGGAAAGCAAAGTCCTGAATTCACTACCTCTCATCAGGATATCTGCATTCATTATTAGCTTCCCAAGTTTTATCTTCAGAACCCCAAATGTCAGCTGCCCTGTACTTGTTTTTGGTCACATTTCAATGCTGCTTTTCTATTAAACTTTTTTCATTGAAAATTTTCCTTTGGTTTTGACTTTTACATTAAAAAACTTTATCTCAAAACTGTCTTTTGAAATACCTGTGTGTTCTTTTCCTTAGTTGCTGATGAAGGCCTTGGTAAAATTCAGACTATAATAGGAGATGCTGTGAATTCATTTCTGAGATTTCAAGGGAGTTTCTTTGGCAAATCTGTTCTCTTTCTGGGGAGAGTGGTGATGTGTTTTTTGTAACAGATTTTACCAAGGAGCAGTGCAAAGTATGTAAGTGGTACTGTTTGGGCTGGGGGAAGGGAGATGCATATTAACGTGATTATTTGCAGGATGAAAGATAGTGAGGTATTTTAACTGGTTTTGGCGTTAGACCAAAGTGAAAAATTAATGGGCTGTAATGTTGTTGGCTTTGTTTGATGAAGTGCTTAGTGAATGTTATTCAACGGAAGAATAAATATTCTAGATACAGTTGTTGAAAGAAAAGAAGAAACATTGCAGCACACTGTAACTTGGTGGTGTTAAGCATTCATTTAATCAGCACGTTAATCATTAGCTTTGGTTTTGGCTTTTAAGTGTTGGAGTTAGAAAAGACTGTTCACCAAAGAACAGTTAAGAATGTGAGGTGGCTGAATCAGAGAGGCTTAATTACTGAGCAGGTTTGGTTCAGTACCAGTCTGGTGTGTTACAAAGGGCTGAGATGGTGAAGCTTTGTCTGACTTCTCTAAATTTAGGTCTGGTTGTGCATTTTCATTGCAGTGCCCACAAATTTCTGTTGTCTCTACAGCAACAGGATCCCTTTGTACGCTTAAGGTTATTATGGGCAGCTGTTATGGCCAGTAAGTGCAAGATAAATGGATATGTGACTAAAGAGGTAATCTAGCAAGGATAGTTGCATTGAGGTTACCAGTGGATTGATAAAATTGATTGATTAAATAGTTGACAATTTTTTACTGAAGTTTGTATGGGAATACGAGGAATATAGTACAAATAAATATTTATTTTAGCCATTGCTGCAGCACTCTTCTGGGTATCTTGGTGCTGATCCTCCTACAGAGTAGCACCTTACAGAGAAGGGTATGATGGAATGGAGGATGTTTGTTTGCCCTTTGACATAATATTCTTATGTGCAGGTAATGCAAATAATTTTTGCATGAGAAATATAAATTGTGATTGAAATCTGTGATAATATATCTGGTGGATGCTTAGGGGAAACTCATTTTAACTGCAGAATGAGGGGAGGAAACTTGGAAGAAGTGGCACATTTCCTATCTAAATATGGGATGATCTTTTGTTGGATGAAATATTAAATCACACAACCTGTTGTCTTTTCTTGGTAGTTTGAAGCTTCAGCTATTGCATAATATATAATTCAAGTTTAGAGGGATTACTAAATATTTTTTCTATTATTTTTTATGTATTGTAAGAGAGGTAGTGGTGATGGAGTTGGTAGACATCTCTGAAATACAGTACCCTCTACTATTGTTCAAATATTGAGTTACTTTTATTAAGTTTTGTTATTATTTAGTTAAGCTAGAACAAAATTTTCCATTAAAATTGATGATTCTTGAATGTGCTGCATTCATTTATCTAATTTGGTGAATCAAGCTTAAGGAAAAGTGAAGTTAATTTGTATTATAAAGAGACTTGGTTACTGCAGATATGATAGAATAATACTGATATAATGCATAACTTAAAACAGTAGCAAAATAGGATAAAGATATACAGATTTTTGTTTTGATAAATATCTCAGGTTTTTGTGAGTTATGACAGTTAATTTTTAGTGCTTTACAAAAAGGGTACAGAGTTAGCATTGGCAGTTAAATTTAAGAAAGGACCAGAACTGATTTAATATTTTCTGGAAATGAATTTCAAATCTCCTCCTCTCTGCAGAGAGGTTTTGAAGTATTTATGAAAAGTTAAAAATTGGTAAAAGTGCATTGTATGTGCAACATGGAGTTTTTTCAGTTTCTTAAGATGGAAGCTGCCTGTTAGACCAATGTCAAAGTACTTTTACTTGGAAACTATTTACAATGCTGCCTGGGAGATTGATGTGTATTTTAAAAGAACAAGACCAATGAAATTCACTTGGGTGGTGCATTTCATAATAATGAAATATTTTTTGTGGAGTAAGGGGAGTACCCTTGTGCTGCGCAACTGCCCTGTTGTGCTGCAGATTTTAGACACAGTGAAACCAAAATTCTTCCTGCAAGGGCAGAAGATTCCTAGAAATGTGACATGGAGTCACACCATTGGTGTGAGAAACCCCAGGAGTGCTCAGATCTTTTGGAACTACAGTAATCTTGGAGATGATTTTGTTTAACATAAGTTCTCAGAGTGCATATGTTCAGGATATAGGAAGCTTCAGTCTTAAAATCCTGAAAGCGTAATTTGGTTTTCTGCCTAGTCTCCGATATCAGAATTTGCCTTTAATCCAGTGCACTACAGTGAGTTTTAAGAACTGCATTCCTAAGGCCAGGATCCTGTCAGCTGCCCAGGCACTGTTGTTTCCTATACAAAAATAACACTAGCTAATAAGATTTGAATAAAAACCTACCTAAATTTTTCTGTATTAAAAAAAACCCCAAACCAACTAAAGAAGTTATGCATAATACTTGCTTTTGATGGCAAAATGCAGTTTTGTCTGTTAACTGGGAAGACTGATGAAATTTATTAAAATTACTGAGAGTGGACAGGTCAAACCAGAATACTGTTTTTTTTTAAATTAAATTTTTTGAAATTTTGCATATGTCTAGATATTGTATTAAATTCTCAGAGTAGTATGAGCCTATGGAAATTTTAAAATTGTAATGGCAAGCTTTTTGGTCTTAAACTAATGATAGCAAAAATGGGAAAATGACATTTTCATGGCATGACATTGTAAGATGGACACAGAACAAAAGAGTTTCTATTAGAGAAATTACTGTTGTGCTTTGATGGAACTTGGGAAGAAACTCAGGGAGCAAGTAAGCTGGTGAGCCATTCCAAGGTATAACACTCTGGAACTGTACAGTTTCTGCTTTTTACTCTTCTAAGGGACTGTTATGGCAGTTCTGAAAGGAACCACTAAATACTTTTTAGTTCCTTCCGTAGTTGTGTTTAGTAGATGAACTTCTTCACAAACCCTAATGTAATACTTGTCCAGCACTTTGAATAGCAGAGCAGGAAAATAAAATTGAACATTTTCATGAAGCGCTTGGAAGAGTTAAACTGATGCCAGGATTTAATGCCATATTTATTATCTATTGCATTTTAGAGCAGTAGATAATTGTAGTGAAGTTTATCCTTGCTGTTTGAGGCAATGAGTTTTTGTATTGATGATTTTCATGGCCAACTTTTACTCTTGAAGTTTTTGAGTTTAGAAGCATAATGATTTGGGCATCATAAGTTATTGTTCTGCTTATCAAAGTCAAATTTACACTCTAATCCTTTTGAAAAGAAACTCTGCTTTTCTAAGAATTAAACCTGCTGTCTAGACAGTGTTTTTAATGATCTCTCTCCTTTGCAGCTTTTAAATTTTCAAACATCTATTTTATATTTTACTGCACTACAGATAATCTGACATGAAAGGAGAAATCTTCCTCCTTCTTTCCTTCTTTCCTTCTTTTCCTATTTTCCTTTTCCCTTCCCTTCCCCCCCCACCCCGTTTCATTACCTTAGGTCCAAATAATGACTTGCAGGTACAGATTTTATGCCAGCTCTTCTTTTTCTGCTGTCAGCTTCTTCCCCTTCCAAAGCATTGAGATAACCTGGTATTAAGAGCATGAAAGGTCATATGCTGTAATTTATTGAGCAGAAGATTTCTATTTTCTTCTTTTTATATATTGTCTTCTTAGTGCGCTGTTAGTAGCAGAATAGTGTTTTTTCCCCCTTGTCCTTCAAAAAACTTCTTTGGTTTAGGGCCCTCTGACCACTCCCTGACAGATTGACAGATTAGATCATGGCAGCAAAGTCACAACTGGAAGCTTTGGGCAGAATGGAAATTTTCTTGTGTAAATTGTATAGAGAGAGAGGGAGGAAAAAGGGCCAAAGATGGGGATTGCCATGAGACTGAATTTGCCACAGGGAAGTGGCCACTGCCTGGGGAGAAAATCCCGAATGGAACTTCAGTAGTGTGATTAGAGGGTAAGGAAAAAAATCCCCACAGCCTAGGTGGTGAAAAAAAAGCAAAATCAAATGTCACAAACTCTAGGTGACCAGAAGTTGGCAGCATCAAGGATGATTTGATTGCTTCTTGATGATTGTGATTCAGAATCTTTAGGAAAATGTTCTGCCACCCTAGATGGCAGTCTCATAAGATCTTCTCAAAAACAGATTAGAAAAATACTCCCAAGAACTCTTCCACAGTAGAACATGATGGACAACTTCACAGAGGGTGTGAAAAATAGAAAGAACTAGAGAGAAGATAGAACATAGAAGAACTAGAGAAAGAACTAGACTATGGATATAGTAATGCATTTTCAACTGGAGAAACCAATTAAAAAAATTCAAATCTTAAGCCATAAAAATGAAATTGAAATTGTAGTGACCGTCAAACAATCTGATGCTAAACCAGAAATTTTGTCAGTGTGAAAGATTTGTAATAAAGTGTGTGATGTTTGTGCAGGTACCATGAACCTACAAATAGATGAATTTCAGTTCGTTTTAAATTTCAAGCATGTTACAGTAGGACTTTTCAATACCTCAGCAGCTGAGACTGCGTGGCTATTCTGCATATTGGAATAAGAGTAAAATTTTATTAAGAAAAATTGGTTAATTTGTCTGTGATCTGGCTCTAGGAATGTAAGAGAAATTATTCTGTCCCTGTTTCTATTTTGTCAGATTTGCCATCAACAGAAAAAGGGTTTATCAGAGAAAAGCACATGGAAATTAACTGAAGTGGTTCAAAAAAACCTATATGATACTGCATCAAATGCATGATAAGGCCTCCCTACTTTTCTGTAAAGGAAGCAATCATTGCCCTGAAAAGTTTCTTTGGAGTTGTCAGTTTTTTAAGAATAGCTTTATAGTCACTTATGTTTGGTATAAAAATAAATATTTAGAAAACTCTTCCCAGAAATGTGATAAAAGATAAAACATTGATTAGTATTTTGATTTATAAAAAAGCATCTGGATAAATAGAGACTTCTAAAATTTTTATTTTCTTTAACCAGAGTTCTTTCATACAAGAAAGGAAAAAAATATGTTACATGCCACCTAGGCTTTTGCTTTCTTGTGATAAAGACTGTAATTTTCCCAAGTGTAGAAAGTGGTATAGATTTTTCCAAATCAGGCAACATGTGCTGTATTGTGTTCAATTTGAAGCCAAAATAGTACTGTGCAGCAGCATTCTTTGCTAAAAAGCAAGCATAGGTGATAAGATCCAGTGATTATTTCTTAGGAAGGAGTGTCAGGACTCATTAATATCTCATTCAGGTTCAGGAACTGTTGGCCTTCCCAGGCCTGCTCGTACCGATTGCTATCAACCTGAACTCCTTCCCCTGTTCTTGCTGAAGGTCAGGAATAGTTTGTTGCAGCAAGAACCTTGTTTGTGTTTTCTCCCTGATGTAGAAATCTGAGCTACCAAACTCAGTTTTATACCACCTTGCAAGTATTCGTATTAATAAAACATGAACTCTGAGGTAATTGTTGCACTAAACCCCATTAATCGAAATCCAGTGCCTTTTTGTAGTTGCCTAATAGTTCTTTCTGGGAAGGTGTGCTCCATTTAGTGCCTTTTTGGGCCCTCTTGATTTGAGGCATCTTTGTTGTGAAAAGTTTATAGAACACATTAGCATTTTATGTAATCAAGATTAGTCAATTTTAAAATACCATGGCTCCTAATAACAGTAATATTTCCTCTTACTCTGTGTGCTATAACTCTGCAGCTAGACTGTCAACAGCTATAAAAAGAAAATTCTCACTTCTTAATGTATTTTTTAAATTTCCATTTAACAGCAATGCTCTCAAGTTCACTATCACACTTGAACAAAAATTACTGAGTGAACTGCAGACATAAATATTTTTTAGTATTTAGTATATTTTTCACAAGTGAAATATAAATATCATTAGTGCCTAGAATAGAGGAATCTTGAGTAGGCTGAGGCTGGGGGAAACTCTTCTATCTGCTGTATTCAATAATTTATATGCATGTGGAAATGCTGGTCTGTTCTTTCTCAACTATACTTTCCATTGTCTCCAGCCATTTAGTGCAACTCAGGGTGAGAATAGTTTCAGGTTTTTTTCAGAAGTATAGTTATTTACTCTGCTCTCAATGGTTATGAAGATTATCTCATTAACTAAATGTGTGCTCTCAGTTCAAGGTTTCAAAGAGGGAAAAGGTATGTGCAGATAGACTGGATAGGATAAATGGTGGCCTGATGACAGTGGAAAAAGAAACTGAATAGTACTTTGCAGTGTTTTGGCATTAAATGGTATTCTCAATAAATAGTGCTATCTGCTGGGAAGTTCTCAAAAAGCTGAGTGGTATCCATTGACTGGTGTGAGCCACTGCCTTCCTGAAGGTTCCATGGAGGGAGTGGTGACAGGTTCTGGTTTTTTATCCTGATGGGTCTACCTTTTATACAGAGTAGTATCTTAGCTCTTGGAGAATGCAGTGGGTCACCATTTAGAGGTGCCCGTCTTTCTCCCTTGATGCGTCGAGGTAGCCTTGTTGGTTACTGCAATGAGATTGCTAATTTAAATTCCATGCTGATTGTGACAAACTGATTACAGTCAGTTCCTTTTTTGGGGGAAAAGTCTGATTGTTGTCGCCTTACCACTCACCTATCTACCCCTGTTTTCGTACACTGACACAACTTACTGTACCATTAATGACCTACTGGTCAGGAGCAGCACTTGGGCCTTGAAAACTCTTGGAAGAAGGGTTAATATAGCCTAAGTAAAACTGTTGCTAGAAAATTGTTCAGCTGAAACTTGACCCAGCGTCAGATTTTTTTGTTAGAGATCACAAAGAAGAAAACAAAACATAAAAATTTATTGTATAAAGAATTCTCACATACCCATGTACTTTGAAGATGAGGAACATCTTTGGGTGAACCAAATTCTGTGTTAACCTTAATTTTCTCAACACTTGTATGTTGTTATGCCTTTGCCAAATTTGATAGTGAAATCAGTGAGAAGTTTTTGAAATCCGTGAGATGTTTTTGGGTGGAGCATACATTCTTGAGGCTGTATTACAGATGGAGACTGTCTCCAAAACCAAAATATGCACTGGCAGCATTTTACTAACACAGACAGAGCTGTACATTTTTACTGAGGTGTTTGTGTAATGTGTTCAGGTTTGTTCATTTTAGTTTATGCCCCATCTGTAATTTTGCCATGGTTCACATAGGCAGCATGCCAACTTCAGGCTGGCCAGGACACTGTCTTTTTGACTGGAGGCTGCAGATGGTCCCTTGAGTGGATCGATTTATCACAGATCCCATCAGCAAAGCCCATTAAGCTTTTACTGAAGAAAACATAAGCAGTGCATATGCTTTAAGATGGTCCTAATTCAAACACAGCTATTGGTGATTGGTTTAGATATCAACGTTGGGAATCTGTCAGCAAAATTTTGCATAGTTGTTGGCTGTTGACTATAACCATGTGAATTGTTTCTTTTCATTGACCTTAAAAAGTGTTAGTGATTTTTTGCATACAGTGATGTCTGGGCAGTAGACGGTACCCTTTATGGGCAGCAAACCCATCATGTGATTCATTCTCTGGAGAGCAGAGAGCCCAGCAACAAACTGACAGCTACTATTCACTGTGGGGGCAGAACATCGCTGTATTTGCAATTGGCTTCACACCTCTTAGAGAGGATAATAGTTTATCTTCAAAGTAACAGTCTGAAAGTAAAAAACAACCACCGCCCACCCCGCCCCCCAACCAAACAAAACCCCCACTGCGTATTAATTTCCTGTCCAGTAAATTACTATCAATAGCCATAGTCCATATTCTGACTCCTATTGTGTTACTGTCTGAAGGTCAGCTTGTGGCAATTTTTCTTATTACACTTTTCTCTTTCTTTTTCTTTTTGTGCTCAGCCAACAGTCATGCTGACAATGACACACTTTCTCCTAGTGACTGCTTCAGCGCTGCTGTTTGTTGAGGATGATTGTGCCCTCCTCCGTGCTTCCTTCCGTGCAAATCTGACTGATGCAGTTGTGAGGGAGCAATTTACCCTGCTATGCAGTTCCTGTATTTGTGATTTCTAACCTAATCGATATCTAGAGATTGAAAAAATTTGCAGGCTCTGGATTGTAGGCCAGAATAGATTGTAGAATGCTGAGTCATTTTCCCCAAACCGCAATAAACCATTACTTTCAATTTCATCTGCCTTTTTCCCTCACTGATTTTCTCTTTTCTATCTTTTTGCCTCAGTCACTTCATATATACCAAACTCTGTGTGTGTGTGTCTGTGTTTTAATTTCTTGGCCTGGCTGTCTTTCCCTGCTTTTCCCCCCCCCCCACTTTTTTGTTACAGATTTCTATAGTGACACTGTGTGCTATTGGTAAAGTTAACTTCCCTGCTGCTGGCTTTTGCAGGTTTACTGTTGTCTACTTGCAGGCATCAGGTTCTTTACCCAGAAGTCTGAGCTATGGTTAAAAAAAGAGTTTTAAATGATAGCAAAGCCTTTACAGAGCAGGGACCAGCGCTTGCTTAGGGTATACATCACATAAAAAGTGCAGATGGAGCAGGTTTGCAATTCCACACATGATTTTTTGAGGATCTTTTAATAAAAAGCCTGTTGTTTCTATGTTATCTTCTAAATAGGAAGTTTTTTACATCTGATTTAGTGCACTTGAATTATAAAGGACACAGTGCATTCCTGAGGCTCAGCTAAGGAGGAGTCAGTGGGTAACTCTTCAATTGCATAGAAACATCTTAGGTCTGGTTCTGTTTGTTTTAAATATCTTTAACTTAAATCAAATACAGAATGTAACACTTGGATACCATATGGATTCATGATGTTTATGAGAAGAATTAGGAGGGATATGAGATTCATAAATCAGGGAGTGGCTCCCATTGATCTGTAATTGTATTCTCTTTCCTAATGACAGAGATAGATAGTCATGTTCAGATCTCTTGACATTTCAGGGCAAAATGTATGATACAAAGCATAAGAGACCTGCTTGTACTTTTGAGTGCATTTCATGCTATGTTTCTAAAAGACCATCCTGTCCTCTTTTCTTTGGGACAGAGATAGCAACGTGGAGTTTTTGTTTGTCTAGCATGGTTGACCCATTTTCCCTCTCTTTCTGTCACTGTCAGCTAATAACATAATGGCAGGAAAGAAAGTAGTTTATGCCTTATTCTCCAGTCATTCTCTTCCACTTCCCCCTGTTATGAAACGTTTTTGAGACTCTCCTTTTCTTCAACCTCTCCCTCTTTTTTTTACTGAGATACAACTGAGTACTTTGTCACAGTGCTGCCTTTTCCCCATCAATATTTCCTTGTGTGCCCTCAATTCAGATGGTTCTGCCTCTCAGGGAAAGGTTAGTTTTCTAATCTCAGTGAAACCTGTCTTTTTAAAAACAGAAGAAGATCAAATTGAGCTGATCAACTCAAATGAAAGAAAATGGAAAGCACAAATCTGCTTTAACTCAAACCCTGTACCTAAGGCTAATATGGATTATGTCACATTTGGCAAGAGTGTGTATCTCTGGGTTGCTTCTATTAACTGGGTCCATGTTCTCAGACTCGCTGGAAAAAGAAATAGAAAAGTAATTGGTAGAATCTGGAGTAACAAAATTGACCAAAGACAGGAGATAATGTTGCATTTGCTGTTCTGACTGCATATACATGTGTAACATTTGAAATTGGTTGGGTTTTAAAAATTTCTGCTGCATCAATTTGTTTTTGTTTTAGCAGAAGTCAAGTAAGAAAAAGTTACAAAAATTACCTCTTAATCTTAAGAGGCCTGTGATCCACATTCAAAGGAGAGTATAACTGAAGAAGTTTTTCAATTGAAGGACTAATTGTTTTACCTGGGCACCCTCTTAGTCTTTGAATTATTGGATATTTCTAATACTTTGCCTTTTGCTTGCACCTTGTGTCTCTTACAGAGAATAATTAGGGTGCTGTACAAATATCTGATGTTTTAGGCTGTTAGACTTTGGAATGATGAGTTTTTTTCTTAGGCCGTAATCTACAAGTGGGACAGCAGTGAAAAGTGAAAAGCCTTATCAGGCCTTCAACCTTAAGCCAAGTCCTGTTAGCAGGACAGAAAGCTGTGGATGGGAAGCTATGCTAGGTTCCCATTGAAGTGTTTCTCAGAGCTGCTTGGAGCTGTGTTGTGGTCATATCCAGCAGACAGTCCACTTTCATCTGCTGACCCAATTGTTTGCTGTCTTTCTGTTCCTGTGACAGCCCCTGCTGCTTGTGTGCATCAAGAGCAGCTGCTGCTTAGCCTGGGTAACCTTTGCTTCCTTCAAAGGCAATTGTGGCTGGAGTGCTTTTGCACTGATGGGGGTCTCAGTGGAGTATTTTGTAGCAGATGTGTGTGCATGTGTTTAACACAGCAGTTAGAGGAATGTGCTATAAACAAGGATGAGGTAGGTTATTCAGTATAAGGGTAGCAGTGACATGCGAGAATATTTAGTTACTATAGCCTGGGAAAACAGAAAAAATGGCCATTACCTTATAAAGGATGTTGTAAATTTTTCCTATATGTCATGTTTTGTGCTCAGTCCAGGTTTTTAGTGGCCTATTTCTGTGCACTGGCAAGATTCCTGCAGAGGACTACTGAGCTGGAGCATGATGCAGGAGTACTCTGTAGCATATTTACTGAACTTGTTTTTCATTATACCAAATCTATTCTGTTTCACTTTACTTCATCCAGGTTTGAAGCACGTGCTTATACATGGGATGTATAGATACATAGCTAGATAAACTATCAGGGCTTACCTCATGTCAGGACAGCTGAGGTGTTGGCATCTCCTTACTTCTGCATCCAGCTCAGTCTTGTTGTTATGTGTCTGTCTTTGACTTTAATGAAACTCAGGGAAAACCCATCCGAGGGCTGCTGCACTGGTGCAGTACATTTCCTATTCTGATGCCTATTTCCTTTTTTAGTGTGCTGAGGTACAGTGCAAGCAGGTGCACTATCTTCAGATAGTTCAAGAAGGAACTAAGACTCAGATTTTACCAGCTATCTAAAGTTCTGCTGGGCATGGACCCCACTATCCTCAATGTAAGAGCCCACCAGTTCAAAGATGTCTCTACAGAGCCTTAGAAATGTGAGTGGCTCCTATCTTAGGATGATATGATGGTTCAGGCTGAAGGAACCTCAGGAGGTCCTGCTCAGAAAAGAATCAGCTGTGACCATTCAAATCTTGAAAACATCCAGCAATGGAGCCTGTATAACTTCTTTAAGTAATCTTTTCCACTAGTTGACTGTCCTTATGGTAGAAGAGTTTCTTCTTACATCAAGCATGAACCTCTCTTTTTTCAATTTGTGCTCATTGTCTATTGTGTTCCCACAAGGCATCACTGTGAAAAGCTTGGCTCCCTATATTTGATACTCCTTGCAGAATTTCTCTCTTTCTGTCTGTCCTTCTGTCTTTCTTTTTCAAATCCTTGCAAGTTTTGGAAGGTTGCTTCAAAGCCTCTTCCCTAGTCTGAACAAGCCATGACTCCTTAGCCTGTACTCATGGGGCAAGTCTTCAGCCAGCTGACCAGCTTGGTTAGCCCTCACTGATCTCACTCTGGTTTATTGATCTTTCTGGTATTGCCAGCCCAGTGCTGCATGCAGGATTGTAGATATGGTCTGATGAGTGCTAGACAGAAGGGGATGAGTGCTTCTCTTGATCTGCTAGCTGTATTCCTGTTGATGCAGCCCAGGCATCCTCCTGTGTAAAGGGAAGCTACGTTGCCCACGCAGGGCATGAGCAGAGAGAGGCTTAAGGCTATCTAACATAACAAGGGTGTTTTTAACTGCAGCTTGCATTGTCATGCAAGTAGCAGGAGGCAGATGGTGGAGCCTTCTCTAGTAGCAGTCAGTATGTCACCGTGGTGTGTCTCTTTCAGGCTCCAACTGTTGTCACGCTGGTGGTGGAGTCACCTCTGGTGGGACATATGCAAGGCTGTCATGGTATTTGGCACCACATAGGGAGAGCTGTACACTGATGGCCCTTTGTGCAAGAATTCTTGTTGGAAACAGAGCCCCATTCTGGCATGTGAGATTCCTTGTTCATTTGTTGCTTCCTTCCCAACAGTTTCAGCTAAGAACTGATAGGCAGTTTTAGGGGTAGAGATTTGAGATGAGGTCAGTAACAAAACAAAGGGACAAGAAGCGAAATGGACTGAGGCAGTGAGCCTTGTTTCCCTGGCCAGCTGCAGTGCTGGCCATTGGAAAGACTTTGCTTTCATGCCTCTGCTGGTTTTACTTTGATTATGAACATTTGCTGATGTCCTTTCCTTATTTACCTTACTTACCAATTGTTGACTTTGGGGAGAAAAAAGCTACCTGATCTGTGTATGAGAGTTCTCAGTAGCTGGAAATTAACCATTAAGGTAAATAATAGTAGTGACAAGGAACCAATGACCATAACAGAAATTGAGTGTTTAAATATTAAATATATGTGTCTTTTTCTTCCTCATTTAATCCACTAGTAGAAAACTATGGTCAAATAGGGCAAGCTAAGGAAGGTGATTGCTTACCTCTGTTCAGCCCTGATGAGGATCTGGAGGGGAGTACTGAGGCATACTGGAGTGAAGCAAAGGGCCACACAGATGAACTTGAGGTTGACTTTCCAGTGTGAAAGTGATTGAACACTTGACACAGGCTGCCCAGAGTGGGTCTGTCCTTGGAGATACTCAGAAGGGGACTGGGCATGGATGCAAGCAACCTGCTCTAGTTGTCTGTGCTTTGGAAATTTTTAGAGGTCACTTCTAGCCTCAACTATTCTGTGATTCTGTGATTTAGAAACAAAGATGCAAGAAGGCTTGAAAAGGCCACACAGAAAAATGCCCGTTGTTAAAATGATGGAGCAAAAGTTGTTGAAGTTTCTTCCTGGAGGGCACAGGGGATGGGAGCTCAGTGATATAGGAACTCCAACTCAGACTCCTTTGTTTCATCTGTATTAGCAAATTAGAGATATGGGTGAAACTCATGGTTGAATTGCTGAAATGCTGACAGGCACAATAACTTTAGCCTGTGCTTGTCCTTTCTCCCAGCCAGTTCCTAGGTATGGCTCTGTTCACACACAAGCCAACTTCTGCTCTGCTCAGGCAGTTTGGATGTGGTAACCTTGTTTTGGACAGTAGCTCTGTGGCAGTCAGCCTCACTACCATCGAGTGTTGCTAGATGTTTTTAATTGCTAGCACAGATGTAAAGGTCTAAGTGCCTGGAACCATTGCTGGCAACCTGAAGAAATGTCTTTTGCTGCAGCTCTAGCTCCTGTTCTTTTAGGCTTCTGGATCAACTGGATTTTCAGGGCAAGACATCATCAACTTTTTATAACTGATAGGGAGCCATGAGACTAGAGACTGTCTGAGCTAGAAACTCACAGAGATGGAGCTCCAAGTATCACTAATTTATTAAAAATACAAGAACCTTAAAAGACACAAGAAGACATTAACAGGCATATTAAAATACATAGAAGTATTTGCATGGGGAAGGTATATATTTTAAATTCTGAACAGAAAAAATAGCTATGTTCTGTTGTTCCATTTCATTTCTTATTAAAGCAGAAATTAAACAGCTCTGCTGACAGTAATCCCAATATAATCCCAATACCTATTCTTTGTAATATATCCAACTTCTCATCAAAATGGAGCATTTAGTTTTTCACTAGTGAGCAATGCACAACTTGTGTATTTTTAAGAACTTTGACAAAACCATGTTAATTCAGTCTGCCCTCAAGTTTCCTTTCCCCTCCCAACCCTCCCCCCCCTGATATTTTTACTCCACGGAATTTCTGTCTTGTGAAAATTTTTTTTCAGGTACTTATTTTGGACTCCACCATAGCCTTTCACCATTTGGATTTCAGTAAAACTGGGGATGTTCATTGAGTCTTCATTGAGTCTTCATAGTTGCTCACATTGAGTGTGGGCAACTATCCTTCAGATATTTTACTTTTCACTTGAATAACTTGCTTAGCAAACCTGGGCTGTGGTCTGTCTTTCTTTGCTTTTGTTGACCACAGCAGTACTCCACAGGTGCCTTAGCTTTCTCAAGGGAGGTCTCCTGCTCCTGAGTAGGATAGAAATGACAATGCTCAACACCTTGGATATTTGTAAAAAGGCAGACAGAGCTCTGTCAGTCAGAGGTTCACGTGTGCTGGTGCTGGACAGACAGATGAAGGGGCCTGGCAAAACTGAGCTCTTTTGCAGACTTGAGCAATGTGTTTTAAGAGTTAAATCTGTTCTGAGTTTTTGCAGTTTTAAGCAGATGCTTAAGAGTTGGTTTAAGCATTTGGAAAAGCTTTAGTTTGAATATTGAAAGTGTTTCTATTTTGTGCATTTGTTCTTGTGTTGAAAACTATTTATGGTAGGAAATCTATGCTCCTGTCTGGTAATATACTTCCACCAATGTGTAAATATCCATATGAAGCTCCCAGGAGTAATCTCAGTACAGGCAAGGAAATATAATTACATATCCAAGAGACATTTGCAGCACAGTTCAGTTTTGACAAAAGGCTTATGGCTTGTTCAGCTTTAAAATACTGTGTTTTTTTATGAACTATTCAGAAAATTTAGTTTTTTTGTAAACTAAATATCTTTTTAGTTTACAACAGGCCTGTAGAGGAAGCAACATGCTTTACCAGTGATTTCAAGTCACCAGTGACTTGCCTGGCACTCAGGGAATGTTGGTCACTGAGCCACTTTAGAGGGTCCAGGCTTCTTCCTCACTGAGTTGCAAGAAATTGGTGGAAATATACTTTTCATTTCTATGAACAGTCAGGGTTGACTGGATCATTTGCATGCATAGATTATTAGTAGATCTGTAGGAAACAAAAATAATAACTCCCAATGGAAAGCTTCATGATTCTGTGGAAATGGAATTAAAGTTACTTATAAATAATGAAATAACTAATTGATGTCTTCTTCATTCATTTTTATAAAATAATTATTTTATTTTTGCATTTGTGAAAGACTTTATTAGTAATAATCTGTGTGTAATTCTAACAAAATTTGGCGACAAAGTCACTAGCACTGTAGTGAAATAGCATTTTTTTGACAAAAAGGGTTTTTTTGTCAAAATGTAATTTACCAGCTGAAATATAGTCCACAAGTTTAAAGAAATTTCTGTGGTCTTGAAACCTTGATTTATTGACTTTTTAAGATGATAGTTTAATGATTTTACTGTTATGCTAGCAAAGACGTGGTACTGATCATGCACTGACAGGATAAATAATAGTTTTTTAACCATAAGACCAGTTTTAGGTATTCATGTGCAAGCTTCAGTTGTGAACACATTTCCTGCAATTGTGAACTTCAACATAGCAGCTACAGATAGTTTGCTTTGCATTTCCTGTCATCTTTCTTTATCTGTTACTCAAAGGCACATGCTCAGTTTTATTCTGAAGGGATTCAGTTGCCCTCTGAGGGCTCTGGCCATGGAGGATCTGGCTGATGGGTTTGCAGAAATGTAGTAATAGGTGTAGAAGGGGCTCAGACAGTGACACCTGACAGATCTATGGCCTGCAGCATTTAGGACTAAAAAGGAAAGGTAGAAGATATTTCACTTTCTTTTTTTTTTATGGTTACGAATACCTTCCCAGGTCTTCTGTGTTCCTGTGGTGTAAATGCTATTTAATGACTAAGCTGTGTGATCTGAAGCATGAGCTTGTCCTTTCATGTTACACATATCACACGTCTTTTCACTATTAGTTCAGTGACTTCCTTTCTTCTCCATCTATCCCATAATTCACCCTTTTGCATTTGATCTGGCAGTGTGATAATGTATCTGCTCTGACATGCTGAGTTTTTACATGCCTCATGGAAATAGCTTTTTCTCTGCATTTTGCTGTAGTTAAAGTACTTGGTTTATGCTTTGGGCAGGCCATTTCTGTAAAGTGGCTTAGGAATTGCTTGCATTCCTCTTATATACGATTTTGTTTGTGCCTGTTTTACATCCTAAAGGATTAATTTGTTAGGCTATCAGCAGCCATTCATCAGCTGCTCTCTTGTGGGGAGATGGAAAACATTTCTTTGCCTTTTGACCTGAAGTTGTTGGGAGGCAGATCATCAGCCTAAAAGAATGGAAAGCTCAGGAGATGTTATCAAGTTCTGCTTGTTTGCAAAGAGGCAAAATGGATGCCCTGTCCCTGGAAGTGTTCAAGGCCAGGTTGTGGCCTTGGGTAACCTGATCTAATGAGTGGCATCCCTGACCGTGTTACTGGGGTTGGACTAGATGACCTTTATGGTCTCTTGCAGCCCAGGCCTTTCCATGATTTTATGATTCTATGGTTTGAATAACTTTCTCTGTGGAAGCTTGTGGAAACCATTTGGATGACATGCAGTGCAGTTGCTTCAGTCTCTGGAACAGTATTTGGGTGGAATTTAGGGTCTGTGTCCAAGAAAGTGATGGGAAAGCCTGTGTTCTATGAATTACATAAAGCTCATTCATTTGCCTAAGTCTTTTATTGAAAATACTAAGGGCTGTGACAGAAACCCCTGTACTTTACCAGGAAGATACATGGGAGCATTGTTTCAAGCAGGGAGAAAAGAGAGAAAGCAAAGAGGAGAGGGGACAGTATTTGTAACAATACTGATGGAGCATTTAATTAGCAATGGCAACTGCACCTGGTTCTAGTCAAAATAATTAACAGTCCATGAGGAGCTGAGAGCATAATATATGCAGAAATTCTGTAGGTGTTTGCAGGGTATTAGTGAAAATGTGACATGGTTGTTGCTCTTTCATGATAAACACATAAAAAGGATGTGATTGAGTTACACAGACTTTAGAATTTGGAGTTTAGACCAGATCTGCTGTGAAATACGACATCCTACGCCACATCATGAGGTGTATAGAACAGTATGTGATGTATTGTATAGAACAGTGTTAAATTAAATTGGTGATACATTGACTTTTGCCAAGGATTTACATTAAAAAGGACAGTGTTTGTTTTTGCACCCTTGTATCCTTTCAGCAGAAGAAGCCAAAGCAGGCTCTACTGAGAGTATTCTTTATGTGTGAGCAAAAGCTATCATTTAATAATTTTGTATAGGCAAATGTGCTGTAATATGAAATTATTTTACACTGTACTAGCATAAAATATCTTTTATGAACTAAATAAACTTTTTTCTATTAATACTAATTCTATATAAATGGATACATTAAAGGAGAGACATTTTATAAAGCTGCACAATTAACATAGCTGCTTAGAATTTAAAATATGTGAATAAGCAACTAGTAAAATTTTCACTTGACAGAAAAGTAGCTTTTCCTTTTTTTTTCTCCAGCACACAAGTAAACACAACTCTGTTACTTTTTTTGACTCTAGCTTGGGGTTGCTGATGATGGCACCATTTTAGAGGAAAAATGCTTAATACACTTCACAGTTGAAGAAGCATTTTTAACTGTATTTGCCGTGTCTTGAATGACAACTTTGGAATTCAGAAGCACCTATGAATTGTCCAATGAAGCTTGGCTCTGCAGGTTTGCTCAAGAAATGAAGAAAAGCATAAGGATTAAAAGCTAGAAAACTTACATAGAAGAGTTAAGAAGTAGAAAATATGGAAGCTAGGAACAAGTCCATATTTAGTTTCCCAGGTTTTGGCTTATACCTTCAGTTTTAGGAGACCACAACAGCTGGACTCCAGTTTCTTTACAGCTGTGATCCAGCACTGTATGGCCTAACATATTTTGAATGAATGCATGTGATGCCTTAAGTTTTAGCTTTCATATTTTTTAGATTCTGTACTGCATTAGGATATAATTCTGGACTTCATATGAAGTGTTAGCAAGTTCTCTCCACAGTTTAGTTAGACAAAACAATCCTTTTCCAGCTTGAGAACCAAGGACACTGCTGCAACTTCAGGCCCAAAAAGTACAAACAATTGTACTTTTGAGTACAATTGAGGAGAGCAACCTGGGAGGATGGGACTTCATAACCTGAAGCTGTAATTGGACAATGAACCCCAATATGTAATGGACCAAAACCTATAAAAGTGTGAGAACTTGTGACTCGGGATCCATCTTGGGTCCATCTTGGGCCCATCTTAGGTGGAGCCACGGCCAGGCTCCTGTACTGCCCAAGTGTATCCTTTGAAGGCCTTTTTAATAAATATTCCTTTAACACTGTCTAGCCTCGGTTCCAGGTAGCCTCTCTAGGCACCACATGAATAAGAATTTCAGTTTTTAGTAGCATATATTCATTCTTTCAGTCAATACTCCCTTGGAAGAGGGAAGCGTAATACAAGCAGTGAGCAACTGATAATCACTTGTTCTTTATTTTTGATGTTATTGTCATGGATTTTTTTGGCATTAAAGTTTTTAGAATGAAACTTCTCCCTTGTGTTGTAGCTCCTGCACTTGAAAAGCTGGCAGGGAAGAAAGCATTATTAGGATAGATGCAAGTTTTACTTCTTTTTGTTTGTGGCTGGTCCTTGTATCGGAAAACCATACATTTAGATATCCATTTAGATGTCATATTTAAATCTCCATACTGAGAACTGCCAATTGCCTAGGAGCAATTACACTTGTATAATTTAGTGTTGTGCTGCTTGAGATGCTGATATATTGAACATAGAATAAATAATAATAAAATTTAGGAATTTTTAAAGAAAATTTGCTATTGCAGTAGGCACGAATTATACCTCTTCCAGGCATCCTTAAAAGAGGACAGCAAGATGTTGATGGGGTATGGGTCATACTGTGCATTTCTTTAGTCTGCTAGATCAGCTACTGTGAATTGATAGATGAAATTAGTGAGAAACTCAGCTTCAGTCTGTGTTTTTCCTGCTCATATTTATGTTCTTTTGTCTCCTGGATATTTTGAAAGAAATAATAGTCACAGTATCTGGAAAATACTATAGATATATTGAATAATTGGCCTTTTTTGTGCTACTGGTGATTATGAAGTTTTCTTAAACTTCTGTGAAATTTTCGGTGTCTAGGTGATATATAAGTCTGGGTGAGCTCACTGGGTGATATCCTGGCAGCAGTCTAGCAGTTACAAATGTTAATATGTATGTGTGTCTTTGGCAGATTTTGCTGTTGCAGTCAGATTTTTGTTTATTGTTTTGTTTTGCCACAGTTGCCTCCTTCTTTCAAGCTTTTCTGAACTTTCTGTGCATCTTTTGTGTATCCTTCTCCATCAGTGGTTCTCACTTTTTTGATCTATTGTCAATACCTACTACTGTGCTGCCAATAGATTTCTGCACAGCTCCAGGCTATGCTGTAGTTCTTGGTCTGCTACTGGCTAATTTTCTTTCCCCAAGCAGTGGAATCCCATAGCTGAGGAATAGGTAAATTATTGAAAGGGCGAGTGCCTGGCTCCACTGAAAATTCTAGCAGTTCTACTTTTGAAGTTCATGATGATTGGATTTTACTCTTTTTGATCTTTCTGCTGAATCTGGATGCTACTAGGCTGAGATCTGTATTATAACAATTAGTATTATATGATAAGATATGAACTGTGTCTTCCTCCTGCTGTATTTTTTCAAATCTTTAAAATTTAAATGTTTTGACCAAAATTTCCCAAGAAGCAAGACTTGCCTGTCTCCTTAAAAATGTATCTTTCTATGTATAATAAATATCAAATTGCAGAAGAGAGAGAAAAGAAAAATGTAAGAAATGGGGGAAAAGCTAAGATCACCTGAGAGCTGGGGTATTTTTTAATTCTGAGAGAGTTGTTGGGAGGAAGCAAGAAGACAGCACTCCTTGGTGGTTACACATGGGCACAGCTGCCTGTGTGACACTGCTGGTGCTGGTCTAGAGGCACTTGGCCTTCTTCACCAAGCTGGCTCTAAGCAGTTTTCAGGGGAGCTACTTAAAATATCAATATGGGAACATTGCAAATTCAGACAACCCATGTATCTGAAAATGTGTTTGGAATAGGTTTCTTGGTGATCTTGGTGTTGTAAGTAAAAAGTAATTTAATGTTGTGACCTCTATGCTTTTTCTCTAGAACTTAGCCAGTACTGGCCACATGAGTAATGGCAATGTTTTTGGATACGTGCTGTGAGAAAGTTTGAAGTTGACAAGATTTTACAGTTTTCAAAAATTAACTGGACTTTTACATTCTAAAATAAGCAACTGCAGGTTCCAGATCTTCTGTCTAGACCTGTTTTCCATAGCTGTCCCTTCTGCCAGTGATTAAAAGATGACTGTGCAGTCCAATTCTCTGCTCTTTGGGGTTCTTCAATGTATGACATAGATTTGCAGAGTTAACTGCTCCACTAGTTTGGTACAGTAGAATTTATGAGTGAAATTTCAAATGGTGAGAATAATGAAATTTGGAATTAGAGTTGGCTACCCAATTTTTAAACTATTTAATCTAAAATGTTAACATTTTCTGCCTTGTTTTCAGTAAATAGTTCATTTTTTCAGCCTCTAGCAGAGAACAACAGTAAGGTACTAACCTGAGTCTTGGGGCCAGATAGAATCAAAATATTTAATGTGGTGCCTAACTTTAGATTTTGAAGGCAGCCCCAGATATGGGTCTCTGTAGTTGTGTATGAAGTGCCAGTCTGGTAGCACAGTGCATGGTGTGCAACACGTGTCTGGTTTTATGGGATGTGTAGACTTTCACTCACTCCAGGAGCAGAAGTGTTATGGCTTACCCCAACAAGCAAGTGGAATATTCTTACTTTTTTTTTAATGGATCTTATTGCTTCCTAGCTCTCCTGCAAATCAATATAAGCTCATCGCTCCAGGGGATTTTTCTCATAAAAAAAGAACTTGCATTTAGCTAGCATATGGGAGGAACTTTTTCCTTTACTTCAAGGAAGAAGTAAAGATACAGAAATTAAATATTTGAAAAGTTTCTTGCCGAATAGAAGGCAAAGATTGAAAAATGTTTTCCAAAGCAAACTAATTGCAGCCAGAGTTCTTCATACAGAGGGGTAGCCAAAGAGAATGTAATCTTTGGATAATTTCTGGAGAATCGTGATGTATTTCTTGTTCACTTCATTGCCCAAGTGCTGCCATACCAGAGCTGCATTATCCACTAGTTACATTATTCCTACTACAAAAGCCTTTATAATTGCATGCAAATAAGTGATCTTGCACAGAAAGCTCAAAACAAAAGAGAAAACCCAGAGAAATCCCTTCTGGAGCTTCTGAGCTGCAAGCGCAACTGAGCATGAATTTCAAATCAAGTAGTCAGCTGTGGGCAAGATCTCCCTCCTGCTGGTTCTTTCTCTGCTGTTTTGCATGTTACATGTCCTTCTGTGAATGACACAGTTTCAAGGTAAGGAGGTTAAGGAGTCCTATGTCTCTTCAATCTGCCAGTTTAAACACTCCCTAGCCAAGCACAACTTAATACCTTGTCACCTTTATCCTGGAAAAAGTATTTTGTCATTTGTCTTCTGTATGAGACTGAATTGGAGACCTGTGTTTCTCCTCTCTGTTTTTGCGCTGTTTGTTGACATGGGCTCAGATCACATTTACCAGATTGGGCCTTTGCAGGTCTGAGATGGAGCTTCTCTACCTGTCCATCATTGTGAGCTTGGGTTACATCCAGGCTGCTAGACTATTATTCACTGTTTAATTTCAGTTTTCAATTTTTACATACACTGTACTGAAGTGCTAGTTTTAAAAGCATAAATAATTTTTATAGTTTTCTATAATTCTTTTAAGATTGGTTTAATTTTGTTCAAATCTGCATTACTGCAAGTGAAAATATTTTTTTTAAAAAACCTCCTTCTCTTTTAATGTTTGCTTAAATTAGAACAGTTATTTTGAGCAAAACTTAGGAGAGAACAGATAGCCTAATGTGACAGCCTGTGATGGCAACTGGTATTATGAAAAGATGTGATGGAGCTGACCTTCTGCTTAGGAGATTGATTTTGATTTGTATATTTTATACCTGTTCTCTGGTTAAGAAATATCACAAATTTAATGTTGTAGGCCAATACAGAATAGATATTTTAGGGGAGACATAACTCTATAGAAATCTAGTAACTCTGACATGGTTAGAATTCTGTAACTGAACAGTAACAGTTAATTTACAGCTAGAAAACACACACACAAATCTCTTAATCATTTGTAAATGTTGGTTAAGTCAGAGTGAGGTATGAGGAAGGTAATGCTTGAATTTATCTCAATGTGTGAATCTGACCTTTTACAGAACAGACAAAGCTGAATCTTCACCCCATACTCTCTCAGAATATTTTTCTTTCCTTTTGTTGGATTGAGAGCATGGAAAAGCTGATGAAAACTTTACAGCTAAAAAAGTACTTAGGAAAATTTCTGTGTTTAGTTGTTGGAAAACCTAGGTAACTTTCAGGTGCTTTCCTGAGTTCTCAGAGGCTTTAGTGATCCTGTTGTCAAATATCAAAAGTGAAGGAGTTTCCTCATAAGCAGCAAGAGACTGAGTTGTGGTTTGCTTTATTAATCAAGCTATGCAGCTGAGGCAGGCAGTACAGTAACCCGCAGCAGAGACACTCTACTGTGTATCCTGATTTGTTCTGGAACTTCTTGTATAGATCTTTATACAGGATTAATCCTAATAGCATTAGTGTGGTAAGACATATTGCTAAGTAGACTTAAACAACTAACAAAGACTTAAAACAAACAAAAAAATCCTTTGGACATTGCTATTAAATAGCTGACATGAGATCAACCTCTTTAACCAATTCCTGGCTCTTTCTCAGACATCATCTTGGACAAAAGGGAAGCTGAGCAACGGATTACCAGGGACCACTGTCAGCCTTTGGAATTAAAGGCTGTTGCCATCCAGTTACTTATCCTCATTCAGAACATTTTGACAAAATGTGGTATAGCCCTAAACTGGTAGTTAAAGAAGCAGATTACTGAATTTTAACACTTGTGTTTCAGCCTTCTATTTCAGACAAAAGTATCCAATGGTACAATGTGTCTTCAATAATTTTCACATAATTTAATATCTTAAATACTGGTAATTATCCTGAAGACATGGTATCAATAAGCTTAAAACAAATGTGGAAAGCTGAAGATAGGATTTAAATTTAACACTAGTCTTTTTAATGCATTTGAGGCAAGAATTTCCATAAATTAGAAGGGATGTATCTAAACCCATGTCTTTCTGGTTTGAAATACCATGTGAGTGGTTTCGTATATCAGCTGTGGTTAAAATGACAACCCATAGTAGAATGCGCTGCTAATTTAATTTTGCTAAATGATTCTCATTTTAACCACTGTAATACATTTTGATAAATGGTTTACATTTTGATAAATGGTTTAGATGATCAGTTTAAAGACCAATTTAAATTTCAGCAGTTTTGTTCACTTGTCATGTGTATTGTTTTCTTCCATGGTCAAGTGTAAATGCTTTTCATTGATAAAATCAGTTTACATAGTATTTTCAAGCATTTTAAAGCACTGCTTCTTCAAGACTGAACATACCTTTTTTACTTGAAGTATGGAGCTAGTGCTTCTGAAATAAATAGTGATCTTAGATACATTGGTTCTGAAGTGGTTTGCTTGGAATGTTGAAATATCCCTGAGCCTCCGAATACTAGTTGTCGAAGAAAGCATTTTTTTGCAAATAATCAGAGGTAAGAGATGGTGAATGGTAGGGACAGGGTGTATGTTTTTATCTCCAGAATTGAGAGGTTTAATTTGAGAGCCTGGGTTTGCAGTTCTCTGCTGCTGTTGCTAACAGGCTCCCTGGGGGCTGTGGCTCAGACACTTGCCTCAGTGTTGTTCACACAATTCCCAAGGGGACCAGGCCTTAAACCCTGTCTGAGCTGGCTGCACTCTGTGTTCTCCATGTTAAAAAGGATGAAAATATGTGATTACTCTGGTTATACTACCAGGGTCATGATATGTAACCATGGTGTAAAGCAGTGCAATGAAAGTTTATGCTTTCAGCATTCAACATGTGCATAATGTAATATTTTAATGGCATATATGGCAGATTATATTTTTTAAGGAAAGGATTTTGTCATCTACTGGAGCTATCCATGGATATCTCATGGCTGCTGTGTGGAAGGCTGATATGCTTTGCAGTGTTCCTTGTGCACCATTGCTACAATCTTCTTTGGGCATCAGCGAGCCCTGGCTGTGAGGTGGCTTGTTGCCTTCCCCATCTGTTCATTGCTGCTTTCCAAAAAGGGCTTATGACCCTCCTTGTGGCCAGTCTGGCACTTGTTTTTTGCCTCTATACAGAAGAATGAAGTGTGAGATAGAAAATTGAAATAAAAAAAAACAAAAATAGAAGCCCTTCTGGAGTATCTTCCTTGTCCCAATGTATTACACAATGCTGGCACCATCTGCCTCGTGCAGAGCCTGGTTCTGCCTCCCTGTGTGTTTCTGGAGCTGGGGCTGAGCTGTGGCTGAGCTGTTCTGCTGGCTGGCCTAGGCTGGCTCTGAGGGGTGGTGGTGGTGGAGCCCCTGCTTTGAAAAGGAGGGAAGGGGCAGCAGCAAATGCAGAACTCAGTGCTCTCTCTAGCCAGAGCTCCATCTTGGGTGGGGCTTTGGGAGGACTTGGCTGTAACTCCAAATGAATATTCTGAAGGGTGTCATGTCTAGGAATTCTGCTTTCTAGTTTTCAGTGACATGAGCTCTCTGAGACAAGTGGTTGACATAAACTTAAGAGCAGCGTGTTTGTCCATCTGCTAGTAACCAGTCTGGGATAGTTCTTACATTTCAGTGAGGAAAAACTTTCCTTCATCAAGGTGTTTAATTTTTTACTCTTTCTATACAGTTATTAGCCCTTGAGAGCCTGAAATCCCTAGGTTGTCCTGTATTTCTCCTCTGTTTTCCCTGTGTAATGACACCATAAATGACGTGATGTTCCACAGCCTCTTGGCGCAGGAGTCTACTCAACTGTGCTGTGGTGCAGAAGTCTGGCAATGCAAGATGTCATCTGATGGGGGAATCAGGCCTGGAGCAGTCAACTGTATGAACTTCAGGCAAAATTTCTCATCAGTTATTGATTTTGCATTTCTGAGGGGGAAACATTCAGCTTGAAACCAGAAATCCTTCTTAATTTTTATGCTTGTTTCATTTTTTCAGATTTTTTTTTTTTTACTAAAATCATACACTGCATGGAAATAGAACTTGTACAGAGAAAACTTTCTTACAAAATACAGTTTGGAAAGAAAATATGTATCATGTTTGGACAGAACAGAAATTTTATGGTGGAATCATAGCAACAGCATACAACTAGCTGCTGAAAGAACACTAGAGATGGGCTGGAGTTTGAACATGGAAATGTTTAATACTGCATATCCTCTGTCTTCAGACACTTACTGCTTACTCTGTGGAACTTGTACTGCAGTTGTTATTGTGTTTGTAACACTGTGCCTGTTGTCTTGTACTCTGAAATGTTGGAGGCACAAATGGGGGAGCTGGTAGACATGGGAAGCTGTGAATGGTAACTGAAAACATGAGTGCCTCACATCTAAAGGTGAATGAACATTTTAGTTTCAGACTGAAGATGATGGAAAGTAATTAGTAAGAATTGGTTTCCTCACGGTGTTTCTGGCTCATAATATTATGAATATTTTGGGATGTGCGGTTCCATTTTGTTATTTGCTTCTTTTTGTGGCCTTTCCTATTAGGGAACTTCTTGTTTGACTGCAAAATTACAGGATAAATCCATGAGAATTAATAAATAGTGGTTCTGTAAATGATGAGGGTTTACTGCTACAGTTCACAGAATCACAAAATGATTAGGATTGGAAGAGATCACCAAAGGCCTTGTAGTCCAACCTACCTGCTGAAGCAGGCTCCCATTGAGCATGATACCATAAAATGCCAAAGCAAATAGTAGGAACATATTGTAAAGGTGTAAAATTTCAAATGGAAAGAGAGATGCCTGATGCATTGCAGTTCTGAGACACCACAGCCTTTGGTACTGGATATTAAAATACTGTATTGACATATTTACTGTTAAAGCATTTGGCTTTCCCCTCCCCTGAAAGTAACTGCCCTGATGCTTCTGGTTCCTACACTAAAGGATTAAAGACCCTGTGGTACTCCAGCTGTGCTCTCTTATGTAGCATTAGTTTCTGTAAAACAATTTCATTTTAAGGGCTTTTAGTTTAGTCTTTGTCCAGCACATGGCTATACCAAGACAATAAAGAGTGCTGGGATGCATTTGACTTTCAAGCATGTGCAAATATTTATTTTTTGGCTTTGTACGTCTTTTTCTTCTAGACATTACCCAAAGCAGTCCTTCACTACAGTGGCTGATACACCAGAAAATCTTCGCCTGAAGCAACAAAGTGAATTGCAAAGTCAGGTAAATAAAAAAATCCTTTTGTCTTGTTAATATTAGATGGTCAGTCCTCTTCTTTATAGTTTTTCAAAGTAGTAGTAGTATTTCTGTGTACCTACATAGAAATTACACTGTGGTGTAATTACAAAATTACACTGTGGTGTAATTACAAAAAAATTGTCAGTTGGTATAATACTGGAAAATGCAAGGTTTTATTTTTGTTCTCACTTATACTAATTACCATACAATTGTAAGTCCATTGACATCACTGGAATCCTTCATTTTCATCAGTACATGAAGCATCTAAATAGTTTTTAATGTTAGAAGTGATACAGCTTAACTCAAAGGGTTCATTTTCCTTTGACAAATTACCATTGTTAGCTTGCATTAAACTGAATAATAAAATAACGTGGAATTAACAAACAATGAATTTGTCATTAGCAGATATTTAGAAGCCTTTAATATTTATCAAAAATGAAGTGACTGAATAATCAGTTTACAGATCTCTTATGGCCTCTGTCAACTAATTTATGAGGCAGTCTGTAAGCTAGTTGTGATAAACACATTATCAATCAAAACTTATGTAGATTAATAAAAAATATATTTAAATTAAAATATAAAATGAAAAGGGGAAAAGAAGAGAAGAAAATGGCAAAGAAGACTTAGGTGACTCAAACACCATGCTGGCTATCTATCATAATATAAAGTTCTGATTAATATTAATTCATGTTTATTTGAAAAGCCCTCCTCTCCCCAACTCTCCAGTATCACTTTATACTATTTTAAATTATGTAATGATGGCAGTTGTCCTGTGTAAGAAAATTGATAATATTTTATTGCATTTTATTTTATGAAAATTCTGTGTTTTTTTTAATCTACTGTATTTTAGTTGTGATCTCTCATTATAAATTCATAGCTATCATTGTCATAAAAAACTGTAGCAAAAACCAGATAGTAGACAACAAGACCTTTCTTTTTTGGGGAAGGTCTCTAGAGGTTGGTGGGTAAAATTGAAGGAGTGCTAAATAGAAAAGTAGCACAAATTTAGCGTGGTGTACAATCTTAAAATTATTTACCTCTTGCCATTATGGTTATTGTTCATAAAACATAGAGAAATAATGTCATGCTGAAATTCGGCCATATAGAAAGAGGACAGTTTGTGCACTCTGTCTCCTCTTGACTTGAGTGGATTTCAGATTAGAGCCTGGTTAATTTTCTTGTAATTCAGTAGTTCTACGTACCAGAGTTACCACTGTGTCTCAAAGAGGAACTTAAAACCAGTACTTTTTTCAGGTCTTTCAAGAAGAATAGAAGTTCTCAGCCCACTGCTTTTTAGGGGTTTGACAGAAGATATTGGGATTTAGTAGAATAATAAAATGTTACTGCTCTTAACAGAGGATATAGGAGAAGTGGCTTTCCCTAACTTGTTTGAAACATGCCTCTGTGGCACTATGGAAGCATAAAGAAACTTTTTTTTGTATTATTCTCTATTTTGAAACTGAGAACTTAGCATTCCAGGCTACTGGGTAAGCAGTATTAGCAAGAGACTTGGAGTTTGCTTATGAATAAAATTGCTACAACTGTTCACAATGCACTGTAATAAAATGTTAGATAAGAATCTACTCAAAACTTACAAACGGACAGAAACCCTTAATTTTTTCAATGTGCCTTTTTTCCAATATTACTAGTCAGCAAAAGACTTGCAGATTTAAATTATAAGGCAAAAAATTGCCTACTTGGAAGAAAGCCATAATGTTTTTGATCATCATTTGCTTCCTGCTTGTTGATTTACATCTAGACTGTGTTAAGTAGCCTAACCTGTGAATCATTTCAGTGCTGACATAAAGATTCCAGGTACTTTTCCTTATCCAATTTAGATCTTGTCCTGAAATATGACTGTAAATTCTGAGTACTTCCTGTAATACTTTGAAGAGTGTAAGGACTTGCCTTGAGAGGAACTGCTATCCTCAATCAGTCCTATTGACCATCTCGCGCCTTGTCCTGTCTTTTCTGGGAAAGTTGAAAGACTCCCAACCAAAAAAATGCATGGGATATAATTTGGCATTGTTCAGGTCTCATCCTATTTCAGTCTTGTGCAGCAGAAAAAAGTGTGTGCATGGTTCAAGAAAAGCCTTTCATATGAAACCAAACTTGGCTGGATAGATCCACATTATTACTCCCTTCCAGTATTCATCAGAGCTGCTTGAGCCTCCTGCCAAGCAGCAGGACATTTGACAATTTGGGATTGAGCAAATTCTGTGTTAGGCAATGTAAAACTTATGTTGACTACTGAATGAGGAGAATTGCTTTTCTAAAGTAATAGCTGTTTCTAAGTAAACTTCTTTAATGCTTTTAGTTCTGAAGAGGCACAACCCTGTGTTTAACTGCAGGACTCTCAAGTATTTTTCAAAATCTGTAGCTTTAGAACTACTCTCTATTTTGCTCAGCAAAACATGACTAATTGGTAAAGGAAACACCATTAAATATTGTGTAAGCTAAAATACATATTTTTGTAAATCTGTTGTTTTTATTTTCATTTAAGCAGCAATTGACAGGGTTTTAAGTTGCAGTGCTGGGTCCTTGGTCAAGAATCCATTAAGGTCAGCATTAGGTGCCAGGGTGTCATGTTGACATAACACGACAAGAACAAAACTAACAAAACAAAATACTGTTTTCTGATGGAGTCAATAGCAAATGGATAGCTCTTTGGAACACTTGAAAAATTACGTTGTTAAGAAGTCAAAGGACAGCATTTTAAACTTTCCAGAGAACTCTGTTCCTCTATTTTATATAATATCAGAGCTTTCCCCCCTTTAGGATTTTGCTTCCATGGGCTTTCATTCAGCTCTGTAGTTGGAAGGAGATAAAAATGCATTTTGGAGAGACTATGTTTGTTTTCCATTCTGGAGAACTCCAGTATGCCTTCTGACAGGAGAAAAATGAGTTTGGAGGTCTTTCATCCTCTAAGTAAAGACAGAGATCCAGTGTCTCAAACAAGATTTTTCGTTATGCCTCTCTGATGAAAAATCCCTGTCTTTTTGGTGAATTAGTACATTCTCTTGCTCCATAGTATACAATGGATATTTTCCACATGCCTCTCTTAAATAAACTCAACTACAGAAGTTACTGATATGGTCATCTCAGTTTTGTTTACTTGGGAATTTCCTTCATGTACCTTACTACTGATCTCTCTAACTTTGTAACAGTGTAAATTGCTCCATGGCCTTTAGTCCTCATCTGTGGCAATGCTGTGTACATCAAAAGCTGCCACTCCCATTGAACTTGCAAAAAGAAACAGAGATGATCTGCAGCAGTTCTTGGCAGGAGGAATATCAAAGTGTCAGATCAAAGAGAGGGCTGATGTTTAAGGTGTGTTCTACTCCAGCATTTTCTGAGGAAATGTACTTTCCAGTAACTCATAGGGAACTTGATACAAAATCATGAGTCTTGTCCTACTTTCTTCTTGTCCTGGCTTGTGGTGATGCACCCTGAGGCTGCTGTCCTTGGAAACTCCAAGTGCTTCTTTGATGATTTCTTGTATTTCCCTTATAGGAACTTGGGTAATTGAAAGTGTACCTGTGTTTCTTTAGGAAGAAACATACTTGCAGTTTTTCTTCTCACTGAATATGAACTCTTCATATTCAGTGATTTGTCTCTGTCCTGTCCTTCCTCAGGTTCCTCTCAACCATTTATCTCATCTTCTTGCCTTTTTCTCTTTGCTTCTCTGTTTCAAAAACACGTTAGCAAACTTCCAGGCAAATTATTTTTATTAGCTTGATTTGTTAAAAAAGCCTTTTCAGTTTATATGCACCTCTTTTATGAAGTCTTTGGAATGAACTGCCACAGCGAATGCTATAGGAGAATGAACTGCTCTATGGATTATTAAAGCAGACATTGGATGGATTTCCTGGGGTACCCTGAGTGAACTCATTGGAGAAGTCATGGAGAAAGCAGATTTTTGAGCTAGAGACTGAGATAAAAATGCTCTTTCAGAAAAGGAGGAAGGAATATGCTTTTCCTCTGAAAAGGAGGAAGCAGTATGATATGGCAAGCAGAGAGACTTTTGTATACATTTATGGGTGATTTTGTAAGAAGACCGTGGAACATATTTTAAAGATTGGACTTTTCCAGATAGCCATCAGGAGCTGATTATTTATATGTTCTTCTCTCTGGTTATCTGAGGAGCTGAACCCAGTCCACCATATGTGTATGAGGAGAGGGGTGACAGAGCCAGGAGAGTGCAGGCTTCTCAGGCTATTGTGAGTGACAAGTCCTGGAGTTGTTGATTGGGTTGATGCATGAAAATAAACCCAGACTGCTTGCAGAAAGTTCTGCCCTGCTCCCCTGTGAACACCTTTGCAGTAGTATTTTGTAAATCATGCGCACCTACTAATACTGGTTTGTTCCTTCTTTCCCTCTGAAGAGTATTTAAATGGCTTTTTTATCTGTGTGAATCAAAGGCATGAAAATCATTCTTTATGTGAATAATACAAAGCTCCAGAGGAGATCAGGAGGCAGAATGAATTTCAGTTTTCTGGGAAAATGCTTGTCACCTCTTCTGATTTTTATCTTGCCAAGTATGTGAGGGATTTTGTCTGCATCCTGTCTGCACTGGACTGGCTCCTGTTCCTGTGACACCATGTATCTACACTGTTAAGGTTTCATTGTTTTTATTGTTTGTTTGTTTTTTTCCCCCTTTCATTTACTTAGTCTGTAAGATTCAGAATATGGCAGTACTACTTCCACTCCTCTCTTCTCCTGTCTGCTGCTCTTTGCTGTCACAGATGCTGAAGCAGCATGGGGAGATGAGCACGTTGTAACCCTGTGGTTGGGAGACACCAGGGTATGAGGCAGAGACACCAAACAGGGTGTAGTAGTGATAGATAAACAGATTGTACAGCAGAGAGGGAGTTTCTCTGTGGAATACATTTTTGTGTTATTGACACATTTGTAGCACCCTGAAATTCTTTGATTTCATATCTGAAAATAAAAATCTTCTACTGGGACATAAGATATGGTTATGGGCTACTTTCTGAAGCAGAAGAGTTGTTGACCTTAGCTTTAAGTTGTTAAGACTGAAGTATTAAATCTGATTCCTGGTACTGACTGCATATCCTCATTAAAAAAAATTAATCTAATATAATTAGCCTATATTATTACACAGAATTTTATACTGACTTCCAGTGGTAATGTACTGATCAGTGTAGGAAGTATTATTAATTGTGTAAAGGAGTTTAGATAATAGGGGTTTTTTTTGTTTTGTTCTACTAGTTTATAAAAATAACTGTTTTTCTTATGATATTGACTGTTCTTTCCCCTGTTTTCTTTTTGGGTCACATCACACCTTGATAATCAGTAAGTTAAGCTGCGTAGAGAAAAGCAGTAAATTCTTCTTCTTTTTTCTGAACCTATGTTATCGTGTATCTGTCTATCTGTTATTATGTGTACCTTAGCAAAAACAACTGCTTGAGAGTACTCTTTTTGTACTTACTCATTTCTCTGAAAAAAGATCTGCAAAGACAACAATGAAAGGAGCACATAATAAAGCAAAGATTAATAGTTGCCCAACGTTCAGAAGAAACTTCAGACAGACTTTCACATGAGCATCTATAGAAAATGGTAACTTATCAGCTTTTCACTGTTGATTTGATGATACAAAAGTGAAAGTGTAACTTTTTTTTTTGCATTACTGCTTGCCCTGCTGTTATTAAACACAATGATGTGAAAATCTTGTGTAATTTGATAAGAGAAAACCAGAACAGAACTGCATTTAAGGAAGCACAATAGTGTCTGCAGAGTCTTGGAAGCAAGCAGCACAAACTTCCTGCTAGCTAAAAAGTTAGGAAGTCTATAAAGTACACAGTCACAGGAGAAAATTGCATCTTCTGGTGCTAAGACTCAGAAGTAAGATGCAAAATATATTAATATAGTTAGATTAATTTTTCTAACATATGCTAATGCAAAAAAAAGTGCCCATAATACATTCTCTTTTGCATGAGCATTTCAGATGTACATAACGTTTAGCTGTAAAAAGTGAAGGGGTAATCCATGTCCATGAAATAGACAGTAATATAGTACAATAAGATAGTAATTTTGTGGTAGGATGAGGACAGAGTGGTCATGGTTTATTATTAATAATTGTGGACAAACTCATTTTTATAGACTTTCTTATGATATTGAATCCATGGCCAAGTAGGACATCCTTAACAAAAAATTTTAGGATCAGTAAAATCAAAAGTGATTCCCACTACTTTTACTTGTACAATCAGAAGTAATAGAAAGGGAACAAAAGAGAGCTGCAGGATTCATAGCTGTTATTTGTGAATTGAGTTGTGGAATTCTTAACTGCATTAGCACTAATATAACTTTTAGAGGAGCAATTAATAAAAATAATAACTTCAAAATTGATATCAGAATTTCTAATATTTAAATATTAAAAAAAATTAAAATCTCCCGTTTTGTTCTAGATGAGGAGGAATGGAGAATGTATATGTTCTTTTTCATGTCAAGTTTCTCTCCAGATGCTCTTGAGCTTCTTTCTGGTTTTTATTTTTGGAACTAGATTTTTAAGTGGTCACTTTGTTGCTTGCAGTGGTGTTGCAGGTAACTGTATGCTGTGATTCTTTTTAGTTATGTTTTTGTTGGATTACTGCACAGAATTTCAACCCACATGAAGGAAAAATGTATTCAGTTTTAGAGAATTTAAAATAAAGACTGAGAACAGAACAATTGTCATAACAAATGAGGCATCCAGGGATTGCAATCAGATGCTGAGGACATATTTGTACTGTAGAATAAAAGACGGTCAGGAAGGAGTTCCTGATCCCAAAGATGAATAGGCTGTACTAGTTTATGTCCACACTGTACATGGCTTCTTCCCCTCTAATAATTTTTTTTTCCATTTCATAGTCTTTAAGATGGTGTCTAAGAAGCCCATCAGAGTGGCATTTGAGAAGCATGAAACTGAGCATGCGTGAAATGTGATTGTAGTCGGGAGTTTGTGGGCTCAGTGTCCTCTGGGTTGTGTGCAGTGACTGGTCAGGTCAAGAGGAGCAAAACTGGTGCAGGTGTGTCCTTGCTGCCCTTCAGGAGTGCTCCCTCCTCTGAAGCAGACACTGAGCTGTGCCAGGTCGTGCCTTGGGAATAGCTGGGGAACACACTCAGCAGTGTCGGGTGTCAAGGCTGTCAGTGCTGCGTTTGTCCCCTCGCCCCTTGTCCTGTTTAGCAGAATATTTTTACTGAGAAAGTCTGCCAAAGCCAGAAAATGAGATCACATCACTCTTTCTTTCCTTTCTGGGCTTCAGATCTGCATATTTCAGGCTGCCACATTGAGTCAAAGGGGGTCCAGGTAGTCCTGCTTCCTATTGCTGACACTGCTGTCTTCTCACAAAAACTGTCAGCACTTGTGATCAGCAAGAGGAAACTTATTTCAGTAGGTGACTGGTCTGATCTAGTGTGGAGTATTGTTCATTTCATCATTAAAGGAAGGACAACTAAGGAGCATGTCTTTACTTACACACTCTGGGATATCAAAAATGAAATTTTCAGGAATATGGGTTTAGTCAATGTACTGTTTTACTTTCTTGATGTTGCTAATGTCTTCCTCCAGAAAGTTTTTAGTCTTTGCCTTAGACTTCCATTTGTGTAATGGTTGGGATGAATTAACTCTTCCTCCACCCCCTCATCAAATTGTAGTGGCTGGCATATTTAATAATTTGAAAGTGGCATGTGAGTATTTTTGTTAATACACTTTCATCCAGAGTAACAGCCCAACTTTTTTCCAATGTGAGATTATAGGAGTGAATTGTACATCAAAGCATTGGATTTCCAATTCAATGGAATGATTTCCACTTAGTTCTTTATCTTAAGCTCAGATCTTTCAGAAGTATTGACCTGTTTCTTACCAAGGAATGAATCTAGTTAACCATCTTGTTGTAATGAGACCAATTTTTGTGTTCATCTGTGGCAATATCTTAAGAAACTTCAGAGGTTCTGTACAGAGGATTTATAGAGGCAATGTTAATTTTGCCCCTAATTTTTTTCTTGTTCTTAGTCTTATGGTCTTCAATGCTGATGAGTATGATAAACAACTGCATTTTTCCTAATTTTATTGGTTCTCTGAAAATGTCTTGAATTTGGTCCTTATCTCTTGTTTCAGTTTTTTTTCCACGAGATTGGGCCACTTTTACTCCTTAGAGATCAGAAGGTTTTTTTTTTTGTGCTGATGCTACAAGCTCAACATGTCATGAAGAATTTCTTTGCTGAAAGGGTGGTTAAGCATTGGAATGGGCTGCCAAGGGAAGTGGTGGAATCACCATCCCTGGCAGTGTTCAAGAAATAACTGGATGTGGCACTTTGTGCTTTGGTCTAGTTGGCTTGGTGGTGTTTTATCAAAGGTTGGACTCGATGTCTTGGTTTGAAAAGACAGGTGTCTGCTAAGGAAGGCAGGAGCTTCTCTTGAAATGGAAAATGTCAAAACCCTCCCTCCAAGTTATTATCATTTTGAAATTAAGGGGCTCTCAGGCAAAGTAGGAGTAGGTGGTCTTTGTTAGGAAAGGTCTTTATTAAGAAAAATAAAAATGAAAATGCAGTAATACAAAACAACACTGACAGAGCCAGAATATGACCTGACGCCCTGTCAGTCAGGGTGTTGGTAGCAGTCCCATTAAATGGTGGCTACAGTTCTCCTGGAGTGACAGATGTGGTTCTGTTGAAGCAGTGTTCCTGTAGAAGGGTGTAGTTCTCCTCTGAAGACCCAGTGGTGATATAGATGGGCCTGTTCTTCCTCTGGGAATCCAGTGGAAAAGAAAGCTGCTCCTCTGTGAATCCAGTGGGAAAGGCTGTCTGTGGTGTTCCGAAGCTCAAATCATATCCAGGTAGGAATGCTTGGCTCCTCCCCTTGGGTGGAGCATCTCACAATGGGATTATGTAAATTTATCAGTCATGCACTGAGACTCAGCGGCCCATTAACAGAAGATATCTTCTCAGAGGGAGGATGGGTCACGGAAGAGATAAAGAAAACTGCCCCACCTGGTCTTAACAGGCGGGCCAATTAATAGAAGATAACTGTCCCACCTCTAACAGATGGCAACAGAATACACACCCCTTGCTGTATCTTGCATTTGCAACCTAAGAAACTCGATGATCTTGGTGATCTTAACCAGCCTTCATGATTCCAAGATTCTGTGTCAGTTTTTGTGGTTCAAGAGATTCTTGAGAGTTATCATTGCTCACAGCGTTGTGTGGTTTGGCAGATATGCTTAATTCCCTTTCAAAGGAGAAAGCAAATTGAAAGTTTTAACATATATGTAAGTTTACCAATAGATTGAGAGAGTAAATCCTTTACTAGCATACCTCTGGAAATCGCCTCAAATACATTGTTAGTTTGCCCGCTAGCTGAATATTTTTCCAATAAACTTGTTACATATTTGTATGTGATAGGAGTGTAGAATTAGAGAATTTCAATGACCATGATTATATTTGTTCTTATTTGATGCAGTTATTTTTTTCATTAGAATGCATCCAGTCTTTAGATCTATATTGAGAAAAAAGGAGAATAGTGATTTACGTATATGCTTCTCCTGTGTGATTAGCTGTGATTTAAGTCGGCTTTTGCAGAGCTTTTATAAGTATGCACTTTGTTTAGCAGTTATTTGTATCTGCTGAAGCTGAGAGTGGCTGGGGTTCTTTTCCTTTTTTTTTTTTTGAGTGTAACAAAGAAGTCAATCCAGATGCTTATTTTTACTTCGTGTAAAACAGCTGTTCCCCATTGTGTGCATTGGCTACTGAGTAGTATCCTTTAAATCCATTATTAATTCTGTTTTCGGTCAGCATTTGTTCTGGAGGTGGCCTTTACAAAATGACCAGCAAAGCTGCTTAATAGGAGAAATCCAAGCCTGGTGAGAGTGTCACATTCTCCTAATTAGAAGTCTTACAAAGCAGAAGCTTTATGCAAATGAAGCTATGAAAAGAGCTTTAGACTTAGCAGAGAAATTAAAACCTGAATAAACAAAATCTTTGTCATTCCCCGTATTTCCTAACAAAATGTAAAAACATAATATTCTGGGACATTTGAATAGCTGCAGATGGCCTTTGCTCCAGCAAAAGATACTCTTTGCACTTTGAAGCTTTGAGGATATTTCTCTCTGCCTGTCTCTCTCTGTTTTTCAGTTCTTGATAATTTCTGACCTGTCTGTAGCCTGAGCTCTCTGGCCTTGGTGGATTTGTAATATACTGAGTGTGACTGTGAGAAGGAGAAAGGAGAAATTTGCCTTGACTTGCCTGATGGTACAATGCTAAAACAACACATGAATCTAAAATTGCACAGTATTAGGCCTTTCAGAGTATTTGGATGAAGAAGAAAGGCAGGAGGGATCCTGGGCAGTCCTACCCCTTGACCCCAATAAAAGGCCATGAGCATTCGTCAGCATTTTAGTTGGTCATTTTCCTGATGCTTAGGTTACTTATTGATGGGGCTGTTTTAGATCCAAGAAATATATTGTCCTCCTGATTTATTCTCAGATGGTGCAGGGACCATTCAGAGTTCAATGATTTCTTGTAACTGCTGCCTTGCAGGATGGATTGAGGTCTATTCGGGGTGATAGTTTGTCAGGTAGTGCTATGCTTGCAGGAGATTATGTTGATGGGCTTTCAAGTGAAAGGGTCAGGAAAAAAGGAGAAAGGAAAAAGAGCAGGATTAGTATAATGTTTAACCTAGCTCAAAATAAAGCAAGTGGAAGAAAATACTAAATGCTTTAATTGCACCAAATGTTAGAACTTTGAAGGTATTTGGTGGAAACATTTCTGGGGGAAGAGGCAAGGATTTGATGTTAGAAACTCCTTGGAGCAAAGGTTTATTTTTTTCCTGTAGTTTACTAGACTCAAAATTTTGAGGGATGAAATGCATAGGATGTTTTAATAAAAAAAAGAAGGGAAAAGAGGCCAAAAAATTTGTCACTTACTGCTAGCAATGACAAAAATTTATTTTGTACTTACAGTTCGGGTTAGTTTAAAATGTAAGCACTTCTATATAAATATATCTACATTTAATATGTTATTTTCTAATATCTGGTGAATTAAAAAGATCAAATTCTACTTAAATGAAAATAATTTTACTGAATAAAATGAAGCATAAATTTCTTGTTTTAAATTCTTTTCAGGAAATATAGTTGAATTGCTTTAAAGTTTGGGAAATGTAAATGTGAACGAAGCTACACATATATTTCTCCAGTGTAGGATGCATTTTTCATAGTGTAGTATATTTATCAGTCATATAATTGTTGATATGAACTTAAATGTGTAAACATGGTCAGAAGAAAGGTCCAGGTTGCTCACTCCTGTTAAGAAGGGAGTAAGAGGGATGTGTGCTGGGGACAGGATGCTCCAGTGCCCGGGTGATAAAGCTGGAATGCAAACACCCAGCACAGAGCCAGGGTGGGCACATGGTGCAGCACCGTTTGAGATAAATGGGAAATAGGTTATGTTGCTTGTTCTGATCAAAGGAAAATGCTTTGATCTGTATAAGAGGAGAATAAAAAAAAAATCAAATAATGTTGTATTTGACTTGAGTTGTGGCTTTCTGGTGCATCATGGGCATGTGTATCTTCATATTGTCAGTACTATGGCTGGTGAACATGGTGGCCTGTGCCACCAGCCTGAGTCCATGGTCACTCCTCTTGGACTAAACTGAACACTGGAGTCTTTCGATACTGCTGTTTTCTCCGTCAGCTTCTGCAACAGAAGCTTCTCATACTTTTCCATTCTTTTAAATTTAGCTCTTTCAGTTTAGTTCCATCCTTTTCCAATCTCTCATCCTATTTTACAGCCTAAAGCCCAGCTCCTGCTTTTGGCCTTTGCTTGTGTTAGTTCTGCTTTGCAATCTAACCTGACAAATTCTTGTGACAAGATGTGAATTGAGCGTGCAGGAGCTGGAATATTTTGAAATGAGTGATACCAATGAAAAATGGAGCTGCTGCCCTGGAAGGCTGTCAGAAGTGCACAGCACCAGAGGTGGCAGAGCCCAGTGTGTGAGCAGCTGAGGGATGGGGATGTGGAGGGCAGGACTCCAGGGAGCCGTCACCCCTGTGCTCCAAACGAGTTATTGTTACAAATATGTGTTTTGATGGTAGGTCTTAGTGGGTGAAAACTTTAAAATCCCCTCTGTTTTTTGTAGATGCCAAGGCCATACGGTAGTATTATTCAGCCACCTGGGGTGTAAAATGATCTGGATCAGAATATCTAAAAGGTTGTATGAACAGTGCCCCTAAAAGTGCCTGTTTCTGCCTACTGTTTAGTGCTGTATAAAATGTCATGGCTGTCTCAGATAAAGACTGGTAAAGTAGGGTAGAAGAATCTGATGCCTGGTTACATAGAAGGCAGTGTTTGAGTACTGAATGATAACTAGACCAAATTTAGCTTTTCAGGAGACTGGAGTCAAATGTAAGGAAAAAAAAAAGACTGAAAAGAGATGGGACATATTAGAAGTCTAGTGAAAAGCTCATCTGCTGTCCTGAACCAGCAAGCTGTGGAAAATTATGCTGATCATCTCATTTTATAGCACCATATAGAACCTTCTTGTTCTGAGAAGCATGGTGACAGGGCTCAGCAAAACCTCTTTTGTTTAATGTTTTACCTCTGCTGCTTTCTTTTGTTCAGAAATAATGGAAAGAAACTTCCTGGGGGACCATAGGTATTGAAGGATTTATTTTAAATCGAAGCATAGGATGAGCAGAGATATGCAACCTGAACTCTTTTCTGAAGGAGGTCCTGGCCTGCTGCAAATGAGTTGAGGAGTGGATGTTTAAAAATGGTTTTAACAGGCATTTCTGTTTATTTTTACTTGTTTAGTGCTTTATTACAAGCATAAATTCTTGGACTGTCTAAGTGTTTCTGATTCATTATTTCTGTCTCCTTGCAAGAAAATTTTGTTTTGCTAGTTAAGAGTTCATGTACTTTGGGGACTTCTTCACTGGCAAACAATCAACCTTATAAACTGAAAGTTAGTTTTCTTAACTTTTAATCCCTCCAATATAAAATAAATAAAACTGATTAGCTTATTCCTAGAAAATGCTTTTTGACTCTGTAAATCTTGTAAGCTTGAATGATGTTAGTCCACTGAGTTATTTTTAGTGCCTATAAATGTTGCCTTTAATGCAATTAAAACAGAAGATTTTTGGCTAGAATGGTGTGTTTCAATAATAGTCAGCTTTGTTTATAATATATGCTGAAGGAAGCTCATATTTAGTTTTAAAATAACATGGCTTTGATTTTTCATTAATTTCTCTTTACTCCAAAACTTTGGGTTTGACGGAGTCAAACTGATGACGGGAATTGCTTGGAGTTTTACTGAAATCACAGGACAGTATAATTTTGCTGAAACAAGCTGACAGTATAAAGTCACAACCAGGAACTTGCTCTGTCTGGTGTAGTCATCTGTAGCTGCTTGGGAGCTAGATGCAGTGTAGCTGCTGCTGTGGATCCTCAGCTAAGTGAATTTATTCAGCTGAGTATTTTGTATTGCAGAGTGACTTAAACAACAGCACTTCAGTGTCTTGGATTTCTCTCTCTGAGGCTGGATCGAGCAATGCAGACATGGGTCTGTCAATAAATTGACAGCAAAAGCCTTCTCTTGGAATCATAGTTAAGAGGCTAAAGTCAAAATATCAGCTAGGAACTTCTTCATTTATTGGATATTTGGTTTATTAGAGATTATTTTTTTCAGTTGTATGCTTATGCTATTACAAGTCTCTCAGAAATGCAGTTCCGAAGAGGTCAAGTAAATAGCCTTTCGACAGTTTGCTATTAAATTATAAATACTAATATTGTAAGGAAAACCTAATTAAATGCAGTTTCATACTAGAATTTCCTCACTATGAGGGGAAAAAAGTTAGCAAATATAATCCCAGGGTTAAACTGGACATTTATCAATAATGTTGCCTTACAAATAAATAGACCGTTTCCTTTTTGTAATCTTTGAGATGACAGCAGTAAATTATTCATCTGCAAACTCTTTTTCTGTACTGAATTGATGGCCAAGGTTCATTGTGCTCACCAGGCTGATTCATGTTTGCTGTGGAAATGGTAGAGTAGCTGCCTGTTACTGCCTTGGTAATGAGCTACAACAGCAATGATGAGATGTTGTCTGTCTAAGGGAATAGAAAGATATTTCACCTAGGAGAGGAAAGGAAGGACTGGGGAAATGTATTTCCTGCTTGATATTTTATTTGAAAGAGCAGATCAGACCAAACACGTGACTTACAATTGCTTTATATCCTATCTTCTCTTACTTACCAGTTTTTTTTTCTCTGAGGCACATGTTCTTGCAGCAGAAATGAAACAAATATTAGCTACTGTCCTGATCCTGATTTGGAAATAAATTACTGAAGCATATTATGTCTTAGGGGTGTTTGCTTTGTGTATATTTCAATTACAGTAGGAATGTATGCTATTGAAAGGCAGAGGTTATTGCCCTAGTTCTTTCTTAGCTCGCTTTCAATTAAATCTGATTTCTGTTACCATAGCATTGCCTGCTCCTATGCTGCTTAGTCCAGTGCTGGTCATTTGTGCATGTTTTCTGTTTGACTGTGTGGCTGTTCTTACTGTTCTGAACTAACAGCCTCTGTGAGTCTTTTTGGGCTGGGAGGGGGTGCTCAGGCAGCTGTTTTTCACAACTGATGCAATTGCTAATGTTTCCTATGCAAGAAGGCAGACTTCTACTCAGTACCCCTGGGGAGTGTAAACATCATTTTTATCATGTTGGAACTACAGGCTCTGTCAGCCCAGTGAAGTTGTTCTCAATTAGTCTGAGGCAGTCCAATTCAGAAGGGAATAGCTGCTCCTGTTCAAGCCCATTTTTCTTTGAGTGTTGCCTGTGCTGATTTCCAGCTGTTACCATCCAGCTTTGGGGAGCTAATGGGGTTCATTTGGAACATCTATCTCAAAAGGAAATGCCTTAGTCAGTGTCTAGTTGAATGATTGGAGATTTTCACACACAAAACCCCCGGTTAATACCCACTTAGCTAATTATCTCTCAACGTCCATGATCATCCTTTTCAGTCTAGTAATTAGAGAAAATTAAGTGGAACCTTGCTAATTTGCACTACTGTTAGAAACAACCTATAGCCAATTACTGAATTTTGTGAATTAGTGCAAATGAAAACAAGCATTTTTTACAAACTGTAGAGTAACACGTGCTGAACCCAATGCATAGTGCCACATTAATATTACACGGCCAAGAGCTCACCTGTACGTGCAGGGGAAGTTAATATGAGAACAGGGGAGTTAAATTGAGAAAAGAATCCTTCTTGTGCTGAAGTTTGTCCTTTGTTAACTGTGTATAGATTACTACACTGAGGCCTAAAGTCACATGATGTGTCATGAACACCATTCCCCTGCTTTCTAATAGAGCTCAAGGAGACCTTTGGAGATCTCCTTACTAACACAACTTAAATTTCTCCTCTTTCAAAGCAGCTGCAATTGTCACCGTGGCTGCCAGAGTCAGCACAACATCTTGCTTTGATCCTTTTGAGCTCTTGCAAGGGGCCAAAAAGCTGGAAAAATCAACCTTTCTGAAAATCCAATGCAAGTGAAAGATCTAACTGCTGTGTTTTCAAAATGTCCCTGTTTTTTTTTTTTTTCTTTTCCTCCATGAAAGTAGTTTTGCTGATGATTCCCTTGTGTGGCTGCATTGCAATCCCTGTCCTAATCTTTCTTTCAGAAGGCTCTTTTTCCAATCCCATTTACAGTGCTGGAGTTAACCCCATGTTCCCTGGATATCCAGTTTTTTCTTAGACTTGGTTGGGTAACACCTAGAAATCAGGCTGCCCACATCCTTTATACTAAATCACCCATTGCTTTTGACATGATCACTGTCCCGATCCCAATAAAATCCTAAAACCCCATGTGACAATATGCTAAATAACTCATGGCTGTTGCCAAATACTTAGGTGCCACTTACAAACCTGATCATTATGATTCAAAGGGCTGTTTTGGCACATATTGAGATTCCTCTTCCATCTCAGTCTTCCTCATCTGAACTCCAAATAATATCAATCTCACTTTCAGCTCTAATTTTTGTCATGTTTATGTGCCTGATCTGAGATTTGTTGGGAAACAATTGAGAACACCTTGCGACAAAATTTGTTCTACTTCTGTTCCCTAGTTTCAGGAACCATCTTTTCATTGTGCTCTGTTGCTTTTGAGGATAACAGCAGCAAATCAGAAACAGGAGCACTTCTTCCTATCTGTGTTCTCCCCTGTCTTTGGGAAGCTTCCACTTCTGAAATTAGTAAAATTTATTTACAAAGCCAAAATGTTTCCTTTGGAACTTTAGCTTTGCAGTCATCCTTTGTAATAGCTCTGCATCCTTCAAGGGCCTCTCTCCATATGGTCCGAGGTGGTACCTGAATTTCTTTTACTGGAATCTCTCCAGTCACAGTAACACAAACTGATGAAAGCTTGGATGCCTGTAACTTTCCAGAGCTCCAGGTTATGGATAGGAGGGTGAAACACTGTATGTATAGCAGCCAAATCTGCTGTTTATGACCTAATGGCAAGATTATGACAGTCTATTAAGATGCCCTGCTTTTTAGCCTAGGCTGCCTTTTACTTCTCTAGTTATAGGGAACTGCCTGTAAGCTGCAGGAGCCAAGTGCCTCAAGCTTTTAATTTTATGTGATGCAAATTTAGGAAAATAGAAAGTGGGAAACGAATAAAGATTGTGTTTCTTTGGTTGCATTCTACCAGCTCCCCTTTTTGGTGGTGAAAGGACTTCTATGGAAATAAAAACAGTGTTTGGTAACCTTTGAAGTTATGAGGAATGAAACATAAGATAAGGTTTTCTTTTATTCCAGCTCCTTTACATTCTGACTTCCAAACCTAGAGTTAGTTCCCCCAAGTGCCTATGCCCAATTTATTTTCTTCACAAATGGAAGACTTTAATATTTAAATCAGTCCTAGGGATTCAAAATATTAAATTGCCTTTTGAGACCAGGTCTTCTAAGTAATGTAATAGGTTTTTGAAAATCATGTTCTGCCCTAAGTTGTAATTAAAAACTAAAAAAAAATCCAAATGAGTTCCACAAAGAACTCTCTTTTAATGGTCTTATTCTGTAGTTTTGATACAAATTGGCCCCTGCATCTGAGTAATTAGAAGTAGGAAACAGTGCTAAGATGACTAAGATAAGAATATAAAAGTCAGTGTAATTCTCTTCATAAAATTGGGAATTATATGTTTGGGTGTTGGGGGGGGAAAGGTGACATCTTAAAAGTAGTATTTTGGCATGGCTGCCTGTTTCTATCCCTTCCCAAACTGTTTCACACCCTTAGTCTATTCATTGAGGGTGCAGATTAAGAAATATTCAAGCTGTGAAACTGCTGTTGAGCAACAGCTAGGACATTAATGTGTTCTGACCATTATTTTGGTCACAGATCTAAAACACAGGACAATACAAGCTGCAATGAAGAAAATGAATTACATCCCAGCCAGCCACAGTACCGCCATGAAGATGTTAAAAGGGAAGGGAGAACTTGATGTTTGAGCTATGGCTGACAAAACTGGCTTTCTCAGCCTCAGGAGGAGAAGACTAAGGGGAAAGTTAACCACAGTCTTCCCATGTCCAAAGATGGGTACAGACAAAGTGGAGGTTTTCTCTTTCCAAGGTTGCATGATGGTAGGAGGAGAGGCAATGGAAATAGCTGCTTCAGGAGAAATTCTGTCCTGGAGGGAAGAAAAAAACAACTTCACCATGCAAACAACTAACCATTGAAATAAGTTGCCCAGAGAAGCAGTGAAATCTCCCTTGCTGGAAAACCTCAACATTTGTCTTGACAGGGCCCCAATAACCTGATCTAAATCCGGGCTTTTAACAGAAGATTGGATGAGATGATCTCCAGCCTGCTTTGCAATGATTTTCATGAAATGCAGACTGTTGGTTTGGTGATAGTTTTAAAAAACAGTTTTCTGAACAGAGCTGAAGTGTTATAAATACATAAGATACCATTGTTTAGATTTCATGGGATTTTAAAACTAGTGAAGCTCCTAAAACTGAAAAAAAAATACAATTCAGTAAGCAGTGATATAAATCAAATCTGCTCTGGTAACTGGGGTATTTAGTTTCTTCCCTTTTCCTATTTCTGTGATCTCTAAAATGAGAAAAATGTTCTTATTTTTATACTTGATTAATAATATCCAATAAGCATCTAGCAATGAAAGTGCTGTTCGCGATGCTGGCTAATTCCTTTAGCCAAGTGATCCTTGTATTTAGCAGATATTCCTCAGGGACAAGGACATTTTGGGTTGAAATATATTGGTGCTTAAACAGCAGTGAAATTTCTAGGTTTTTTCTGCCTTGTAAAATAGTCTGATTTTGAAACTTAAATAGGATGCAAGCTCTCCTAAGGCTTATGTTGTAGGTGTATATTTTTCTGTTACTGCTTATGTAAATTTTTTTAGCTGTTTTTTATTTCTTTGAAGGGAAATTGCTCAAATGATGCTTTAAAAAGATTTATTTTTTAATTTTTGAAAGAGTCAATAAAATCAGGAAATAAAATTATATTCCTGATATTGATAGATCCATATTGATTGTTCGATTGCAGCTCAAGATAACACTGTTCAAAGGGCACAGATTGAGAACGCAACAAAAACCATCACACAAATACTGTCAGGAGTGGGAGGAGGAGTTCACTGGGGTTCACAGAGAGTGCTATGAGGAAAAATTCCCTGGTGTTGTTTTTTTCCTTCAAAATATGATGAGCATTTATTGTAGCCCATTTGTTAAAGTGTAGCTTTACATGGATTAATAGGAGAAACTAAAAGCAAAAGCTGTGGCAAAGTAATTACATGACAATCATATGTTTCCACAAACAATATCTGCTGTAAACATTTGTCTTATTTTGAAATACAAACTGAAGGAGGAAAATAGATCAGATTCTGTCCTTCGTCAGAAGAATACTGGATTAAAACATCTGAATTATGCAGATACAGCACAATAATGTTACAGGGACACTCAAAAACTGTGAGGATCAAGATGAAGTCTTTCAGAAAGGAATAAAAAGAAAAAAAATCCCTCAGATTAAAGCAACTATTAAAAAAATTGTTTTAGTTGCAAAATAGAAATAAAGAAGGAAGAGGGTTAACTGTTGCCTTCTTCCCTCCTGGGAAATATATCAGACCATATGTTTGGAAATAAGAAAACTTTTTCTTCAATTCTATGGCAGCTGATGTTGGAAAACTGTTACGATAGTGCAGTACTGACCTCCTGTGTTTCAGGATATAACAAAATAAGTGTGTGAGAAAATGTTTTGCAGTTAGGAAGTAACATATTGATGGCTTTTTGCTGACAAGTAGGAAGAAAAGAGAACACTGTCTTCTTGTTCAGCATTATAAATACACTCATTTGGGATTTCAGATTTAGCTTGCTGGTATCAGGCAGTATACAGATAGTAATTTTGCCAGGAAGCTTCATATTAGCACTTGAATTTTCCTAAGAATGGGTGAATCCATGGGGTTTGGATCTTCCTTTCTTCTTTTAAACATTTGCTATCACAATATTACCCCTATTATTATCCCATTTTCTTTATTCTGCAGTCTTGGGGGGAGTTGACTCACTGAATAAAAGCCTGGGTTGTGAATTAGATGAGGGAAACTGTACTCATAAATGAGAATGATACTGAGAAGTTTCTGAACATAGTGTATCTGTTGTTTATTTTATATTAATTTTTTTTGTCTTGCCCTTTGTTCATTTTTCTTTCACTTAGTTTCCTTTTATTTCTCTAGTCTTCTATTAATGATCTGCCCTTCATTTTATGTTTCCCCCTTATCACCCTTTTCAGTCTTTTAACTTTTTCTCTGATCTCTTCTAAAAAGAATTTTGCATGTACTCAAATGACATAGTTATCTATCAAACCCATAGCCATTTCATCCCTAAAATTTTGTTCAAAGGTTCATGTTTGCTTTTGTAAAACAAATAAGGAAAGCTTTATGTTGGACTCTTTTTTTCTCTGGAAACCCTTGGTTGTGGAAAGTAATTGATTGTTATGTCAAGATGCAGTGGAATCCAGCTTGGGAGGATTGATTATGAGCGTAAAGAAAAAGGCTCCATCTCTGGTGATGGGTTTGGGGGGGAGGGGAGATGAAAAACAAGAAAGAAGTAAGAGAGCACATGAAAAAGAGGAGGTTAAGAAGAAAAAAATTTAAAGTTTTAGACATTGTGAAAATGGACCTTGAAAAATGATGGCAAACAGAATTTTTTAGAAGATATTTTCTGTTGTTGCTAATTATTGTGTGATAATTGTATGTTAATGTGATAGGAACTGGAGAAATAGCTACAATGGAGCTAAATCCACCTTGTGTTATTCACTCAGTTTTTCTCAAGTGTCTGTGGCTTAACATGTATTAAAAATAGTCATAGTGTTTCTGGCTCATTTGAACTCTTTGCAGTTAGGTTTTGGGTGGTGAATATAATTTATAGTTGTAATTAGTTAATGCTGTGAGGAGTGCTTTCTGCCACCTGATAAGGGCAGATCAAGTGTTGCATGTGCATTTGTAACCTGTACATTTTGGACATAGACTTGGATAAGTGAATTACAAGAATTGTTATCATTCTTAAGCATGACTTTTACCATGTGTCTAAATTGTCTTCAGCAAATTAAAAATAGTAAATAGATGTTATTTCTGAAGGTGTTGCTAAAAGGTATCCAGGAACAAACTCTGCTCTTGCCTTCTGCTTTCTCCACATTGAGGGTCAGCTAATAATGTGACTGATGGCTCAGCAGGGGTCTGAGAAGCCTTTCTCAGCCTCATCTAGAGTTCCTGTGCATCCCAGTATGGATGGAGGTAGCACATCTGGCAGTATTTGCTTTGAAGCAGGAAGCGTGAGTTTGGGATTGTGGCACCGTCTCCATTGCACTGGCTGGCAGAGCAGCTCAAGCACGTGAAAAGCATACACTGCATTCATTCAAAATGTGGTTGAGCATCTGTAGCTGTGTATACTCCCTTGAATTCCTGGCAGAAATTCCAGCTGAATCAGCTAGAATTACACCTGGCACTTCCATCGCACTATGGTAAAAGAAACGGGTTGACCTAAAAGCCAGATTTATGTGTATTTAGTTATGGAACTCTCAATAAAATCAGTGCTAACTTTAAGGGCTGTATATCACTTTGGAGTTGATAATATATACGGTGCTTGGGTAATTTTTGCCTTTTTTTTGAGGGGAAAGAATAGTGTCCTGTTTTGCTTACTGAGTCTTTCTTGGTTGTAAGATGTGTATGTAATTCCTGGAGTCACGGAATTGCTTTGGTTGAGCTGAAGGAATCATAAAAAGATTCATGGGAAAGATGGTGTTTCTCTGGGCTCTGGTGAAGCTTTTTATGACTTTTAAAGAAGCGAGATGTGGTGTGGAGTTCACAGAGGATTTGAGGCTATAGTTAAAAGTAAGTTGGAATTTGTTTGACCTTTTTGCCTGTACATTCTTTTCAGAGCGTTAGGTGGCTGAGGTCAAACTGAAATGTGTCACTGGTCAGTGTCTGAATTTAATTAGTAGACAAGGACTTGGAGAACTCTAAAGTACAAGATGCTTGATCCCCACCTTCCCTTTTCAAATAAAAACAGAACATGATCTGTTTGTGTTTTCCTTCCACCAGCTGGTACAGTTTCTTGAATCTGTTTGTGTCTTAATGTAAGATTTAACTGTGGGAAATGTTACAGAAAACTCTTGTACTACCAGGCTGGTTGCTCAGCCTGGTTTATGACATCTGCAATAGTTTATGTGGACAGTCACTGCTATATATTACACTTAATGACAGAAATTATGAACAGTTTACCATATTTGCTGAGCTGATTTCCTGCCTTCCTAGTAAAAATTGCCAGCTTTATGTTGATTTATAGATAAACCTAAAAAAACTAAATTCATACATTTTACTCTTAAAGAGACAGAGATTGTTGTAGATGAATATGATGAACTGTGATATAAATACTCACTGGCATTTAAAAAAAGCAATACTCAGCTAGTTGAGAATGGCTTTCCTAAGCCAAAACACAGTAGTAACATTCTGCATCTTGGTAACAAATATATTTGTGATAACTCAAACATTTCTGTTTCTGAAATTCAGCCTAATTTCTTTACGTACTACTCTCAGCATTTAAAATAATGTCAAGCTTGAATAGTTTTGAGAGAATCACATGCCTCTTGTTTCAGAACAGTTTGTAAAGAATTTTTGTATGTATAGTTTTTTAATAGTTATCACATCAAAGAGAACAGAAGCAAGAAATTCTAAGATATTAAATGTTCATAACAGGGAGTTTTTATAAAATACTCCACCTTTGAGATGTATCAATTATTTCCATGTTATCAAAATGACAGTGTATAAATCCTTGCCAAAATACAATTTAGATAGGGCCTTTAGTTTAAAGTCTTGAAGTATTTAGTAACAGTTATGGCAACAGAAATATGTGTCTAATTTTTCCCTTAAAACTGGAATATCTTTTATATTGACTCTTAAAGAGTAGTAGAAAAGGAGATGATGCTTTCTCAGGAAATTCTCAATTCTTTTTCTGTGCTGTCTGTGTCATCACTTAGTCACATGTTTTCTGTGGTGTAATTTTGAATTTTTTACTCACTTAGCAAAGTGATGGGGAGCTGAGAAGATACAGGGTCATTGATCTTCTGTTAACCCATGTTTCCACAGTGTAGTTATTTTTGTCGTGATTTGAATAGATTATATAGGGTATTGAGGCTATGGGGCTCTAATTAACACTTTAGTGCTTTTGGTAAAAGATGCCAGTGCAGAGACCTCAGTAGCAGATTTGAACTGGAATTCCCATGGATGCTGTGAGGATTCAGCCCAGTGGCCACATCTCTGTATTTCCAGGGTTCCTGATCTTTCTCTGTGCCTGGTGTATCCTTCAGTGTGTGTTCAGTGGGACTCCCCTTATTGGGCTGAATCGATAAAAGCTTCATTTGGCATCTACCCATAATTAAAAATTTCAGAATTCAGTATTTGTCAGAAATTTGGCTGGCAGGTGGAAATGGGCAAAGCAAGTTTCTCAATACAGTGCTGTTAAAAATTAGAAGTTAATGAAAAGAAATAAGCAAAAAATCAAGATACTTGTCAAGAGTTTTCTCGTGGCAGAGTTGTGTTTAATCTTAGTGCACAATATGATGGTGATAACAAGTTTCTACACATATACCATGATAAATGGATGCTATTCTTTGGTGGGAATGATTACATTGTATGCATTGGCATTTATGGGACTTTGTTGCATTTTTTTAGAATATTCAATCTTCTCACTGTGTTTTCATCTATTGTTTTCTCTGACAGCTGGAATAAGACCATGAAGTCAAGTGGCAGAGGCCAGGAGGTCTTTGGTTACTGAACTGCCTTTCTTCTCTAATTTTCAAATTAGATTTGTTTGCTATAGTTGTTATTTTTCTGTTTCTACATCGTGTTTTTTTTTCAGTTCTAAAATAACAAAGCAAAAACTTTGTCCTGCAAATGTAGTATATTAGTAATGTGCAAAAGCAGTGTAATGTAGTTGCATGTGAGCAAACAAGAGGTTTTACATGGAGGCAAATCAACCTGAAGATAGATAGTTTTTCTTCTCCTTCCATCTGAAAAATTAGCCTTCCATATGCTTCATAGCTTAAATAACTGATCTTCATTTGTGTCAATAACCACCATCTTAAAGAAATGACACTTAGAGAAGTTTTAAATTCTTTGAGCACTTACCACTATCTTTGACAAAAAAGTTTCATGTGAAATTCAGCTATAGTTTCTTTTAAGTGTAATGTTAATTGACAAATAAAGAAATGTGGGCGTTTGAATTGCTCCTTTGTGGTCACCTACAGCTCTGTCACTGCTGCTGTTTCCCTCCTTCCTCCAGTTTTTTTCTTCTATGCTGAGTTGCCCTCTTTGCAATCTGAACATTTCTGGCTGCTTCTGGAGCTCTTCTACTATATGGTGTATGGAGGAACTGGAGAGGAGGATGATGAGGAACTATTAGCAAAAATATCATAATTCTTGTGCAATATTACAAGCATTAAATTAACTGCAATTTAGTTCTAATTCAGGGTGGCTGTGCCTTAATTTTTTTTCTTTTAAATGGTTTGCCATGTGTTTCACACTGCTTTCCATTTTCTGGATTTCCTTTGCTTGATGGAAACTATTATTTGTCTAATTGTGTATATTTTAAAAGTTAACATTTTCTATTTCTGTCTCATTTGATGCTGGTGCTACTAACAAAGAGAAAACTGAGACCAGATGGTTGCCAAACAGTGAAGCCACCTGGTATTCTTGCAATGCCAAATATATTTTCCCCTCCATTTTTCTTTCAAAAATTACTGAGACAGATCCAGGATTTTTTGAGGGTCCCAAGAATTCTTTCATGCAGCCAGAAAAAGATCCCAAATCCTCTTAAATTTATCCTTGAAATTCTCTTCCCTTCTGTTCTTCTCCTTCACTGGTGATTCCATCTCATGCTCTCTTTCCATGGCAGCACTTGGGTCTCCCACTGGAGCTCTACACTGCTGGCTCTCACACGTGGTTTGCAGACCTTGCTCCACTGGGGCTGAAGCTGAAGGGCTGCCCCTGATCACTGCTTGCTCCATCACCTCTGCAGCCACCAGCGCTTCCAGGGTGGGACAGGGAGCTCCCATTGCAGAATCCAACAGGGTGAATTTGCCAGGAGTGCTTCTCCCCACCTCTTGGGTTATTAGGAATGTGTAGCAAACAAGGGAAGACCCACCTTGAAGAGCATGGCATTTTGGATGTGCAGCCATCTGATTGCCAGCTGATACCTTGTTGATCTGACCACCAAATCTGAACTGTTGCTTGCTATCAGGGGCATGACAGTGTGAGCTGGGACTGACATGAGGATACAGTAGTACACACACAGTGCACAGTTTTTTCAGAGTGGCAGAAGTTAGACTAAGCTAACCAAAAATGCTATTTCTCTGGTAGGAAGTCTCATCCACGCTCTGCTCCCCATGCCGGTGCCACATGCCGGTGTGAGCCCTGTGCGTGGTGGCAGACGAGCTGCTGGAATGTGTGCTTCTCAGGCTCTTCAAAAGTCTGGTCTAGGCAGTGCCTGTGTCAGCATTGTTGCGTCTCTGAGACAAGCATTTAGTGCACTATATTGACACAGGTCTGGTCAGGGAGCGGAGTGTAACTCCTCACTTAACTGCTGCCTGTCTTCTGCGTGTTCTTCTTTCCTCTGCTTTTTGTAGCTGGATTTTCTGGACCCTGCTGGTCTTTAGGCCCCAAACACCTTGAATAATGCTGACATGAACTCCTGGGTGCTGTGGCTCAGTAAGTATAGGTGTGATCATCTGAACACCCTGGTTGAATTCTGGCAGAGAGAACAGCTGCCACTATGTCAGCTCTCAGAAATACCCAAATTACTGCAGTATTTAATGGCTGTAGTACTGGAGTATTTTGCTAGGAGCTATACAAATTCAACACAAACTGTATCTGCCTGAAAAGAACTTACACGCCATCAGTAAGAATCAGGAGAAGGCTGTATACAGATGAGGAAATGAAAGCAATAATAGGTTTGGTATTCAGCAGTGTAACAAATAGCTGTCTCTAATGCTTTATGTACAATGTACCTGCATCTACAAATTTCTTATAATTCCTTTCTTGTTGCTGTTATCTCATAGTAGTTGTGGCAGCCCTGAACTTTCTTTTCAGCACCCACTGTCTTGTGCTGTGTATGTGGTTTCTCTATTTCTTTGCTCACTTTCCTTTTGTATTTTGTGCCTGTTTCCAGGATGTTCTACAGGTGTCAGAAAAGACAGACATCCTTCCTTTGGCAGGTTTTGATTATCTCTGTTGCTCCACCAGTGGCTGCTTCCCTGCTAACATGGTCTCCCTAGATAGCTGCAAGCCATCATGCAGAGCATACCCCTCCAAACAATAACTGCAGCTGAAACTGGGTTTTGAGAAGTCCATGTTGCTGCTGGTTACAATGGGTTGGACACAGTCCCATTATAGCGCACGCAGACCAGTTCAGCAGTAGTCCTTTCATGGAAAATACATCAGAGTGGCCTCTCTTCAAAATTTCTCAAGTTTTGGAAAATGGAAAATACTCCTTCATATCTTTCCATCAGGCAGGAATTATAATGTGTATTTAAGCTTTGTGACAATAAAATAATGTAAAACCAATATTGTGGTGAAAATTATGTCCTTGAAGTGCCTGCCCAGTTACTGCTATATGGTCTGTTCAAGCAACAAGACATAATGATTTGAAAGTGCTTTACAGAGGTAGATGTATGGAGTGGCAAGGACGTAGCTTCTCCTGGTTTTTCCACTGTGAAGAGACAATGTTTTTCTTTGAGCTTCTTTTTGGTATTACACTAGAACTACTTTTGCAGTATTTACCATTTCTCAAAGTCTGTGAACTGTAGTTGACAGGAAGCCTAAAGATCAAACTTACTGCTACTTTTCCCCACAGCAGAAAATGCTAAATGTTTTCAAGGAAAAAGACAATCACTGTTTGAAATCTGGGAAGCTTTTTTCTAATCTCTGTGATTCAAATTATTGTGTTGGAAAGCACATGCTGCAATTGCCACAAGTTGTGTTTCTTTCTTATTATGCCAGCACATCAGGGTACTGTAGGCATTGGATGAAATTCTCTGCAATTAGTGAACATTAAATTTAAATGCATCTTTTATTCGGCTTGTTTGATTCGTGCAGGCTGGTTCTATTGCTACTCTCAGAAGCTGTATTTGTTTTCTGTAGAATATACCTCCCTGCACAGGTGAATTGGACAGGGCAGAACAAAATTCCTGTTGCATCTTACCTATTGGATATGATGTTTCCAGAAATATTAAAGAGGGAATATAACATGCTGGCTGAATGTAGGCTGGCACTTTTTCCTTCTAGATAAAGAAATCTCTAAAAAATATGCAAACCATGTAATATCCAACAAAATTAGCATCTTTCAGAGTTTTTTTTTGTTTTTTGATGTAATGTGCTAGTCTATTTCCTTGCATACAAATGTCACATAGAGTTTGTATCACTAATGTCAGACAGTCTCTGTCATTACTCTCCCTCCCCTAAAATGAAAATATTATGTTGTGCTGGGGGGGATGAGTTCCTTCTTACTGGAGGCGAAAAAGAAAAATAAACAGCATTGAAAATTATGAAAAAGTTTACAGAATCAGTCTCTATTTCACAAGTAGAGGACTTTACAGCAGTGATAGAGCTCATCTGTGTAGTGTTTTCAAAACTTTAAAAGCAACCAGAAGACAGGATGTATCAGATATAGGACTGTAATTTGTCTCTTTTATAAGAAGAATGACCTCTTTCCTAGTTTTCCCTGGTCAGTAAATAAAAAAAAACAATCTCAAGCCTGTGTCTTGGAACTGAAAAATAGTTGCTTTCATTACACATTTCTAAGGAAGTTTTGAAAAAGAAGCACGGGATAGCATTTAAATAACAAAGACCCTTCTTTAAATTCTCACCTTCTCTCCACTCACTAAGGGCCATTTAACAAAGGGAACAGTTTTTACAGCTGGGGTGATTTGCAACTGTTCTCCTCTTCCCTCCCTCCCCTACTGCTTGCTCATTATTACTAGCTAACATTTCTGCTAAGAAATGGAAAGTACAGCCCCTATCTGCTCCTTTGGGATGCCTGGTCTTCCTTTTCTGAAGGAATTGTGTTTCTCTTTTTTTTTCTCCTCCCCCCCTCAACACTTTCCAGTTAATTTCTGGAGTAATTCCTTGAATTTGTGGACTCTTCTTTTCTTTACACTTATTTTTTTTCTATATAAGCAGGCCCTGCTGCTACACCCCACTTTTTGCTCTGATCCTAGCCCAGCCAACTGTCACTTTTTAGCCTGCAGGGAACCTTCTGGTACTAACATTCCTGCCTTGTTTTTATTAGAAGGGCATCTCTCACAACATATCCCTCGCTGTTTGAAGCAGAAGTCATGTGTATTCAGTAGGAATGAATAATGGATGTATTTAAAGGGTAACTTGCCCTTCTCGTTCCTTTGCACATCATAAATAACCACTCTTTTAGTTGAGTTTTACATATTGCTCTACAGGCACAGTTTGAAAAAATCTGGTGATTCAGCTCCCAATTTAAAAACCACTGCTGTATGCAGCTGATAGTTTCTGTGTCTGAAAACTGATCCCACACCAAACTCATCTGTGCGCAGCTCTAGAATTCTGAACTTTTAGGAAACCGGTCATGAATTTATTTTGAAGTAACTCACGAGAATACAGCATCGCAGGGAAAGTACAGACAATATAATGGGGAGTGTTGGAGCTCTGGATAGGGTTCATTTACCTGGCTTTATGTATCAGCTTTAAGATATCTTTAGATATGGTCTAAAGATACCTAAAGGTATTTTAGATAGTTTTAACTTGTATTTTTACATTTTAAGGTATTTTTAAGATGTTTTAAATATGGGATTTAAAAAAAAATATTTTAAAGTATCTTCAGGATGAGCCGAGTTCTCTAAAAATGTCTTTTCTGTCCACTTACTGTAAAAGTGAGTTGGTTGATGAGATTGTGTGTAGTGATATCTGCCTTTTGTCCAACAAGCCCACTATTTCTGGCCAGGTATCACCATCTGAGGAATTCCCTGGGGTAATGGTATTAAAGGATAAACTGAATGTAGTTAGAATTTTCCTACTACCTGTAAAAAGCTTCAGCTGAGGGACCAAAAGAAGATCCTAAAATTGAAGGCCAGGCTTGGAGGATGATTTAATTGTTTGATCTCAGTTTAAGGATGCTGAAGTGGGAGTCTGAGCAGGAAATGATTTTGGTTGGAGGTGGGGTGGGGGGAAAGAGGGAACTGGATGCATTTCTATTGCCCATTTTACTTAGATAACAGACAAATGGAGTGCCCAATTTCCTTGTTACTGTCAACGCCTCAAAACTAGCCCAAGTCACCTTGTTCTCTCTAGGGGGCTTTCACCTTGAGTATGTGGCTAAAGTTTTTTCACATGTATCTCTTGGGTTCTTTAGTGTTAGGAGCTGAGGATAACCTGTGTCTCTGTTCCAGTGACTTCTGGCAGGACTGGGGTCCAATTCCCAATGAGCACGGGGAAGTATGAACTTGAGCCAGGGACTCTGGAGTCATGCATCAGTATCATCTTTGCAAATGAGGTTTAAATGAGATTTACCAGTGCAAGCATTTTCTAGGAGTGGAGGCAAATGATTTGGAGGTATTGGAAATTGTGTATTCAGGTGATTTGAGCATTGGCATTTGTTAAAAAAAGAAAGAACCAGGTTGCGACTCTGATTTTTACTTGTGAGCTTTGGCATATTCTGATCTCAGTTCATGTGGCAATAATTTTGAAATTTTATGGGTTTCCTGTCTGTCTAACAGTTTCACTCTACTTGTTGTTATGTTATTTGAGAGGCTGCTGATGTAAATATTCAATTTGCATTTATAGGTGGTTACCTACATACTGAATTATATAAGAAATTATTCTCTTGAAGAGATTCAGCTAATGGACTTCTTCAAAGATTAACAGTTTTAGGGATTCAGTCATCTGTACAAACATTTGTCCTATGGTAGTTTTGGAATTTTAGTTGGGATGAAGTATTTTCTGTGTCTGTTCCTTCTGCAGCTGAAATTTATTAAGACATTCAGACATATGTGTCATTCAGAGTTGAAAATGAATGAAAATCTAGGCATAAAAGGCTGAACAGCCCACTATGTATTTTCTGGCATGAAATTACCTTTCTTACATGTATTATTTTATGCTCACCTTCCTTTCCTTCTTGCTTTACCATGAAGAACAAAAGAGAGAATTTAGTCTTTAAAAAAAACGGGGTTTACAGTCAAATTCTGCCTAGATTTTTAACTAAGACTAATCTCTGCATGCCAAGAAGTATGTATTAACTGGAAGCCAATTTTATGGACTTTCTTTTTAGGTTTTTTTTTTCCCTTTTTTCCTCTAACATTTGAAAAGGAAGCTCCTTCTAAAACCCTCTGCTTCACAGCGCCATCAGTAGCTTTGGCTTTATCTTCATTACTGAGTGGAAAAAAGATAACTTGGAAGGCAGACAAAATATAAGGATTTCAGAATTTGCTTACAGTTAAGAGGAAGTGATAGGTAGTCCCTTTCTCCTGGCCTTTGTACAGGGACAGAGGAACTGACTGCATGAGACATCCACAACTAATATGGCCAAGGGACCACAAGTTGTGTGCAATGTGCATGCATTCTGTCACTAGGGTTGCACTGCAGGTGCCCACTTGATATATCAGTTTTCGAGAAATAAGCCATAAGGGGCGCAGCAAACAGTTGTAAGGAGGTTCCATAAGAACACCTAAAGTCAAATGATTTATTAATGATCTGTTAACCCTGTGGAATAAGAGATGGTGTGTCCTTACCATCTCTTTACCAAATAAACAAGAGGAGCTGTAGCTGAATGAGACAAGAGGATATTTACTAATATGAGTAGTATATAAGATGCCCGCTACATGGTGTCTGAGTGACAGAGAGATCCCAAACTTGCTGTTACCAGAGGCCTGAGGGTATAATTGCACTGTGTCTCGTTATTTCCTGTGACTCCTATGTGCCTGCACATCTACATTGCTCAAATCTAGATATTTCGTTCCTTTTCCTCTGCACTTTGTTCTGGGCTGCATTCTGATGTCTCTCAGTTGGCCTAATTTCAGCTTCTTTCTTCTGCTACAGCAGTGAACAGTCCTTGATTTTTTTTTGGCAGCTGTTTGTTAAAGTTTTACAGGTTCTTTTTCTTCACATGTCATGTGCTAGTTTCTGTTGCCCATTAGAATTTGTTTTGATTACCTTTTGTAGAATATGACTATAACTTGTGCCCTTGGTCTGCATTACAATTTTCTGAGGTCAGTCTTGTTTACATCCCCTTCTGTGGTTAATCTTCTTTACATGCCATGCTGTATTTTATAGTTCAGTTTTTGGCTTGATGCTTTGTGTGAATATTCTCCCTTGGGTGAATATGACCATCATGTTATTTGGAATATTTATTAAGTAGGTTTTGTGAGATTTTATTTGGCGGGGCTTTTCAGGGAAGGGAGTGTTTGCTGCTTCTTTTTTTTTAATCCCCCCCAGAATAGCTGCCTGTCTTTTGTGTGGATGTGCATTTGTGTGTTAATATCTTTCTGGTACCTGGTGGCCAGATGCCTCTGAGCTCTGCTGGTATTGTGAGCCAGCTATAGGCTGCATGACCGTGGTTTGCATGGCGCTGAGCCTGAGCTAGCACATCCTGCCTCTCAGCAGGACTTGCTAGCTCAGTCTTGGTGCCTTAGCCAACCAGCAGCTACGTATTTTCTCTCTGCTGTGGAGTGTAGGCATATAGCAGCTCACATGCTTGTGATTTACTGCATACTTCCTTTAGAGTACACAGCTCATGACTTTATAGTTGTCCTGGTGGTTGCCTGGCCATTCTCTTTCCCAGTGTTAAAAACAGCAAGACAGGGCCTATATGTTTAGTTCAGACCCTGGAGATAAAAGCAATATTCCAGGATTTAGCAAATCTGTACATGAGACATTTAAATGTGTTTCTTTCCCACCCTCCTGCTATGTTGGATAATTATCATTCTGTTTGGAGGAGTTTGCTATCAGTGGTTTAGCTTTTGAGGGTATTATTAAAATTTGTGGTAATTTATCAAGATACATTTGGATTGTATATATCATTCATTTTCTGCCTGGAGATGAGATATGTATGGTAAAGTCAGATCTCTTTCTGTTGTGGTAGAGTAAGAAATCCTTCACCTCCCCAGACTTCTGTTCCTTGGAGATAAAGTAGTTCAAACACAGCATTTACCAAGTGATAGGGAGTGGACAGAAGATCTGACGCTATGTCTCTGTCATGAAGGTTGCAAACTCATATCTCCTCAGCTGCAGTTCTGCACAGAATTTGTTTACTGCTTCTAAAATGCAGATGTAAAGTTTGCTGCACAAGTTAGACAGATGATAATCACTCGTGGATATGGAGGAAAATCAGCTTGTTTTGAGACTGACCCGTTCTTTGTGTCATCATCTCTGCATGTGCAGCTTGCAGCCTTTGGGAAACATTAATGCTACTTTTTAATAGAAATGTGTAGAATCTCACTGACTTTCAGTTTTCCAACAGCAAAACAGGGTTCAAAATACTTTAGAGCATTCTTAGTAGCATAAAAATAATTTTTTGGGCAGAAGCACCTATGTAGTTTCAGAGGAAGTGATTTTTGATGGAGCGGAGCCTAGTTGACTTGTTTGGATGTAAGCCTGTTGAAACAGTTTCAGATTACACTCTCTTCTGTCATAATTTTACTTGGATCCCAGCTACTGTTCACATGCTGTTGTCATACATCCAAATGGAGGAGTCCCATCTTTTTCTCATTCTGAAATTTCTGATCTCTCACTGCCTCCAATTTCCTGTCACTGCACATCCTGGGGTATGGAACGCTTTTGCCCATGCGTTTTCTCTGAGCCACTTTCATCATCCTCAGTATCCAGAGACCACATTGTAGAGACATTCTCTCCAGAGCTACTATTTATACATTTTAATTTGCCGCCGTCCAACATTTTAACTCTTCTGACATGGATTCCAAGATTTTTGTTATTTAGCAGTAGCTCCCTGCTAAAACTGCTGAGACCTTCAGGAAATTACAGTGCAAAGCTTTGCAGATGGTCGGAGACTTGCTGAGGCTGTACTTCACAGGGTGGCACAGACAGACTTGCCCAATGTTTGAATGAGGTATGTAGAAAGAATATTTAATGATAGCTATGGCACTTGAAATTTTTACTCCATGTAACTGCAAAGGCTTTTTGTTGTGTTGGAGTATTGGTGCTTTCAGTTTTACATTACTTTTGAATGAGAAACTTCCTTCTCTCAGTTTCAACTATTATGATGAATGCTTCAGCTATGAATTGTGAAAATGGCTTTTTTTCTTTGCAATAAAAGGGGAGAAAAATCTAAAATATGACTTTGTGCATTCTAAGGACCATTTGAAAAAATTGCAAACTTCAGCCTTGGGGAATTTTTATTTTGCTTTATCTGACAAAAGTGATGAAATCTGTAACCCTGCAGTCTCCAGTTACAGCAAAACTCATTCATCAGCGGCCTCTAAGGAGTCCATGGCTCCTTGATTTCCCTAAGGAATACCCAATCTACAGCTTCCAGTTCATGTAGAAATTTTCAGGACAGTTTAGTCTACCTTATATGCCTTTCTCAATTCCTGTATTCCTGTTTAGATTTACTGTGGATAAATAGTTCTAATTGAGTGACAGTGGGAAGATCATGTTTTGCTGCCGTTAGGAGAAGCAATGCTTCAGCTCATTGGGTACCATTGTTGGGTATTAGATGGGATGTAATGTACCTCTAATATGAGCAGAAGATTATTGAGATGTAGAGCTGTGGGCAGTGTCAGAAGACAAACTACACCATGAAGACTGAAACTTGGCTTTGTCAGATAGGACAGTGTCTGGGATCTTCCCTAAAAAGGATTAGTCAAATAAAAAGAAGTCTTACTGAATTTAGTCTAGAATTGTTCTTTACATTTGATTAAGCTGTAAGCATTTGTTTTAGTCATGTTCATAAAAAAACTAATTTACAGAGTAAATTTTGTCTCTGTCTTGCCATTAATTTTGTAAGAAGTAAGACAAATTGAGGCAAAACCAACCGTCTATGTGGTCTATGGAAGATGCAGAGCCAAACAAAGGGATCTTCGCCAAGATGTGCCTCTAGGACCTGTACTGTGGGAGAGGATTTCTTGCCAGTCTGTGAAAACCAGTGTATTAGCAGATGGTGACCTTTGGGAAGTAGTTGTGTGTGCTGGGCACAGGAGGAGCAGATGGCTCTGGGCAAGCCTCAAACACAGCATACTGGAACAAATTCATAAATATTCAGGGTGTAGTAAAGACTGTAGGTTGATGAACGGTTCCTCTCAGGGCAAATGTGGGTGTGAGGGGTCCCATCCTCTCATTCTACCTGCTTATTCCTTCCTTGCTGGACTTGAGACATGATGTTGTTACAATCTGTGGGGCTATGCTGTGTATCAAATAAGGGAGGAGACTGAATTTCACAACAACCTGGTCTGTACAGGAAAGTGAAGAAGGAACTGTACAGGAAAATAGCTTTAATATTGCCATAGCTTTTGGGGAATTAATATGTGCTCGGTAGTGGCTGAAGATCTTTTTGAGGTGGAGATGAAATTAGTGGTGTTTCTAGGTCAGCATTACTCACAGCTCTCCAGTCATGAGAAAAGCATGATAATCCACCATGTTGAATTCTTTCTCTGATATTTTTTTCCTTGGTGTTTTTGTACTCCTATGTTGTTTGTTCAACTGATATGTGCTTTTGGTATTGTAAATGAATCTGGACTACAGGTAGGTGCCAAAAGCCCCAAGAGTACAATCAATCTTTTATGCTCCATTTATATTTTCAGAGTATTTTTCCCAGGCGAAATGAATCTTGTTACCCTAATAGGTGGCTTTGCTGCCAAGTGTACCAACAAAAAACCATGAGCAGCATTTTGTCCAGCCTAATATTTTATGTAGAGAGCAAGATGGACCCTCTGGTCATGCTTCATGTCCTGCTTCATGCTGACCTCATGAGTAGATTTACACATTCCTGTCTTTGGGCGTCTCAAAGATCTCTTTCTAATGTCACAAATCTGAGAAGTTTGATTTGTGAAAGATCTGTTGGATCACTTAGTCCTTTCACTGTGGATCTGTGCAGAATTACTTCTCATAAAATATTTTCACTTAAAACTTTTTCATTTATGGTGATTTATTACAGTTTAATTTCTGATGTTTATGCCACACACTGCCTCTCAGAAGGTCAATTTTTCAGGGCAGACACCACTGAGGGTGCTCTGCATCAGTAAGACTGCATTTTGGAGCTAGTGAGAAGCATTATGAGCCACTGGCTGGGATTTTGGTGAGGAGTTAGTAAAAATCATCTTTGTAGGAAATGACTGCATTTATGATTCAGTCACTAGGGATGACACATTTCCATTTAAAAACTAAATTTTGATGGTTTCAGTTTGTGATGGGTTGACCTTGGCTGGCTGCCATGTGCCCACCAAGCCACTCTCTCACCCCCTCTCCTCAGTGGACAAAGGGAGAAAATACAAAAAAACCCCAAACCCCTTATGTGTCAAGGTTTTGGGGGAAAATGCAAGCACTGCACTTAGAAACAAAGAAAAATAAAGATTTATTCTCCACTTGCCATTGGCAGGCAATGTCCATCCAGTGGTACACATAGTGGTTGCCTTAATCACTCATGTCCCCTCTCTCCTTTTCCTTTAGTTGTGTGTGATGTTTTAAAATATGGAGAATCCCACTGGTCATCTGGGTTTGGGTCATCTGTCCTGGCTATGTCACCTCCCAGCCCCTCATGCACCCCCAGCCCACAGAGGTGATGTTGGGGGTGATGCTGGGCAAGCGCTGCTCAGCAATAGTCAAAACACTGGTATGTTACCAGCACTGTGCTGGGTACAAATACAAAGCACAACACTATAATGGAGTTATGAAGAAAGTTAACTCCATCCCAGGCAGCCATGGTGTACAGTTAAATAATTTGTTGTAGTGATGTTTGCAGCTCCTGTACAGAATATTCTTCTCAAGTCTAAATGACTGATGACATCTTTATTATTTAACATTTTCTAGAAACTGAGGTATTTTTTCTTTTGAAATTACACTAATTAGGAGTTTTAGTGGACAACGTTTCACGGAGCTTTGTTCTTCATGAAACATTACATGACTTTGTGATTTTTATAACTCAAACTTATATTTTGAAGTTAGGTAGCAAAATCCAATAATGCATATATTAACTCTGCTAATATTTTAAATAATTTACTTTTTTAATTGTTTCAAAGTAGTTGCTCTGGGAACTGTAGTTAACCTTATTCCTGTGAAGTGATTTATTGATAGACAGTAGGAGCCCTTTTTATCTAACTGAGGGATTAAAATAATATTAAGTTAAAACTATCTAGTTTCCTCCCTCTCTTCTTCTGTTCCTTTGTAAGATGAATAAAGGTCATTTGAAGTTAATGGCTAGTACATTTGGAACTAATAACAGGAAATGCTCTTTCTAACAATAGGTAATCTCTCTTTTTGGCAGGGTTGAACCCATTTCTAAGATGTGTTCACTGGCTCATAATTCTGGTAAACTTCAAGCAGCAAGGCTGAACATTTCCATGTCTGCTGCCTGCTTCAGGCCAAACTTGAAATTTTTGTGCAAAATCTTCAGCAGTTTCCAAGGCTGAGACCATTCCCTTACTTGGAATTATTGACAGGTTGTTGATTTGTTTTGAGCGGTTGG
>NW_005054307.1:11462856-11652895 GCF_000277835.1 Geospiza fortis | reverse complement strand
TTCAGCAGGGAGGTTGAACAGCTCAGTTGTCATAGCATTTAGGGCTAAGGAGTTGAAGCTTGCTGAGATGGAGGAGTCTTTTATGCTAGTCATGTATCCTTGGCCATGGAGGTCTGTCCAATGTGGATAAAGTTTTGTATGACTCCAAATATAGAAAGTTCAGACATACTCCAAAAACCTGTTTCCTGGCACCAGACAGTCCTGGCATAGCATCCACCCAGTATGTTTAAAGAGGCCTGAGAGTCAGTGTGAAGATGGAGAGCCATTTGGTAGAAGGGAGGTAATTGGCAGTGGATATTGTAGTGCCTTGGGTACAGGGATTTAACAAGAAGCTGTGAAGAGATGGACCAGACTAGTTTAGAAAAGCAAAATGAGACAAAGTAATACCTGGAATATTGTGGTCAACGGAAGGAAAGTTGCAGAGGGGTTGAACCTGGGGGAGATGAACAGAAAGGCATGGGCCAATCAGGGCATGATTTGCTCAAAATCCTGAGTGGAAGGGTCTGTTTCCTTTGTCTCAGAGTGGCATGAAAATATTATACTTGTGTGAAATCTACAGCAAACTCTACATCTGGAACACAGGAAAGATTTGTTGATATGGTAATTTGCTGCTGCGTCTCAAGGATTTGTTTGATGGGCTTATATGTGAGCTATATTAAAGAAAAAGCAAAAGTCATTAACACACTGATTGAGGTTTAGGATGGGAAGGACAAGATATATTCTATAGCCTTGTCAAACTTAACTGTTGTGATTTAGAGGTATTTTTTCTGTGCATCACCATCGTAACATGAAGTGCTTGCTTGTGAAATAAGCCTAACCTTGAATTTGGTGCATATGCTGGGTGTTTTCTGGTTATCAGCTGTGTGAAGGAGAATTCTGCTTTGTCTGTGCTACTGGTGTTGCAGACTCTGGGTATGTGTAGTGAGTAAAGCAGGGGGTATAGGAAGTAAAAGGAAGTTGTTGTGGGTAAGGTAGCTGAATCCATCTGTGGAGACGTGGGTCCTGACTCTGTCATTGATGCAGAGTTTTGTCTGCTGCTCAACAGTTGCTTAAGATTTTGAAGATTTCATCTTGTTTCTTTATGTTGAAATTGGGTACCCCAAGACTGATTTGGAGAAAAACTGGGTAACTATAGAGTTAACCCAAGCCTATAATTTAAACATATTCAACTGTTAGGATTTGGAGAGTGAACACCTTGAGACCTCTGTATGTTTTTGGAAATGAAACTTATTTTACCTCAGTTTGCAGGTTGTCCTAGTAGTGTGGATATTGCCATTCCCACTTTCCAGGGTGCAATATGAAGATTGATTAATGGCTGTGATGAGAGCTATATAAAAGCTTTTGAGGAAACTAAAATTCCTACCTTGATGGTAGGATTTGAGTAGTTTGGTCCAAAAAAAGGACACAACCACTTATGGAGCCATATCTGCTGTGTACACAGTAAAGCAGGGGGCCTTGTCATAGGGTAATATATGAATACCTGATTAAAGACAATATCCAAAGGCATATGTGCAAGAGGGACAAATTAAGATTGTACAGGCAGCCATTCCATAACTTATAAAGGTTTGACTTCATGACATTCTAAGTACTCTTTTCATGCAGTATTTTTTTAATGTGTAATTTATGTTTCAGCTGGGAAAGAGACTGGTAGAATAATCATGAATGGAGGATGAAACGTGAAGTTGTATATTAGAAGACCTCCAGATTTAGTTATAGGTATTTTTCTTTGTCTAAGAGTAAGTGCTATAGTTTATGGTAACTGGTTTGAGAATGAAATGACCATAGAGAATATTTCCACAGTTGCAGTATTCATAAAGGTGAGCCCGTGGCACCCCTGCAGGAGGCATTAGCTTGGGCACTGGGAAATTTTGCCCAGTTGCTGTCTATCTCTGTTAGTGGATAAAGGCAGGCTTCTCCTTTAAAGGCTGAAAGCCTTTCACAAGTGCTTTATTTACACTAAAAATAAATGCTAAATTGCTAGGGGCGCATTGTGGAAAATGAAAACAACCCTGTTCTTCTGTATTTTCTATTCTGTAGGTAAAATACAAAAGAGACTTTGAAGAAAGCAAAGGAAGAGGGTTCAGTATTGTGACCGATACGCCCGAATTACAAAGACTGAAAAGGACTCAGGAACAAATCAGTAATGTATGTGACTGCAACATAAAGTGATTGTAGATGGAGAAATAGTGTGTCTAAGAAAAGGTGTGTTTGTTGGTGGTTTTGATGAAGTCTGTGTGAGTGAACAGTCTGATTTTGGTGATTGATTTGTGTATGTCAGATTTTGAAATGTGTGTAACTGTATACCACGGACTTGTACAGCACATTGGCAATGTGTGTTCACCTCTCCAACTTTCAGCTAATATGCTCAAAGTATTTTCTTTATTAAAATGATTTGACACTTTTTGCTCTTTTAATATATTTGTCATCAAGTAAGGATGCTTTTGGAACTTTTAAATTTACTTTTTATTTATATAAAGTATATATTTATATAGAAGATTATGTAAGTTAAAAAATTTTGTCTCTTTTTTAGCAGGGGCTGTCAAAATTAGCAAAACAAACAAGAGGGAGTTTTCTAGAAGCAGATAAAATTTTGATGCTGAGTGTTAGAAGAAAAGATGTGGAAGACAATGCTCTGCAAGATGACAAAGAAGTGGCAAATAGCAAAACAATGTGTTTCATTAGCTTACAGGAGTGGGTTTTTTAAAAATGGGATTTTCCTGACATATTTTTGCTAAGAAAGTTATTTATTTGTACTTCATTCTCTTGTAGCATGTTTAACTTATTGCATGATGGAATATTGAGTGATACGTAGTGCAAGTTCTGATATGTATGAAATAGGTAAGAACTAGTATGAACTGGAAAAGATGCAGAATCAGTACTATTCACTTGTCTTGACTTCTCTTCTGATCATTCTTCTGCTGCAAGAACTTGTCCCTATAGATTATTTTGTGAAAATATTTTTGAATGATTCTTTGTAGTAATAAAATAACAGCAAGGCATCAGAGACATCCAATGTAAGTATGATCAGAAAAAAATAATGGGATTTATTTACTTAGAAGAAAAAACCTTTTTTCAGGTTGGGATATTATTGAAGAAAAAAGTAATTGAAAAATACTTATTTTTCACAGCAGTGGAGGTTTACCATTCTTGCCAAAGCATTCACTAGTTAAGATTTTGATGTCCAGAGCCAGTCTTTGAGATGAAAAATTTGGGCTCATTTCCTGGAGCCTTGGCCAATGGAGACGGCAGTTAATTTAAGAGCCGTGCAACTGCTCCTGTGTAGACAAGATGAGAACAAAAGCTCATCTCATGTTCATACTGGGGCTAACTGAAATTACTGGCTTGTAAGAGAGAAAAATGTATTCTTTGGAGCGGCAGAAAGCATGGCCATTAAGACTTCCATTTGGGATCTGGGAAACTTCAGTGACTCCCTGGCTTTAATCAGCTGCATTTTTTATTCGGACCGGGAAGTTAAATTAGGCCCTCTCACGACCTACATAACTTCCTCAAGCAAGAGTGATTCCTTTCTGTGGGGTAGCTCTGGAAGGCATCGAGGAGATGAAATGAGCGAGGTCCTGGTGAATACTTAATCCCTCACATGGGTCTGCTCCCTAAGGAGGGACTGAGAGAGTGCCCTGCAGCAGGCGTGTGGTGCTCACTTTGGGATATTGGCCTGCCAAGAAATTCATTCAGACCTCCCAAGCCCAGTACCCTCAACACCAAACAACAGAATAGTAGGACGCAGCTCACTTGCATGCTCTTATCTCTCTCTTGTTCAAAGCACATTGTGTTTTCTGTTGTGGGAAAAGGAGATAATAAAAACAAGTAGTTTTGTGACATGGGAAAGAGCTTTCTTCCCATCTCTGCTTTTGAGTGGATCAAGGGAGTTTCTGTTCTAATGGAATATCTTGTTCCAGGATTTATGACACTATCTCGTTCCTGAACCAAAGATACTTACTTGCCTTTTCAGATCCAGAAATAGCTTTTTAAAGTGGGAAAGGTGGTTTTATTTCAGGTTTTTACCCTTGGTCATTGCCTGTATGACTACTTTCTCTTCATTTCTAAGCATGCTATTCTTAACAATATAGGTTTGATTTATCCAGTAGAGAGTTGTTTACTTTATGTATGTAGCTATCAGAGACTCCAAGTCAGGGACCCTATTAGAAACAATTAGTCTTGAAGGGTAAAATGGAATTTTAAAAGGTGCATGATAAAAGAAGCTGCATTTAATTTCTGTTTACACTGAAATAATTAATTTATAGCATTATATCCTAGAAAGATAATTCTGCATAGGCCACAACTTGAATTTAATTACAAAGTTCCTGTATTATAGAAATACCCTCCACACAGAGTAGTTTCTGTATTTGTCAGATAAGCAGTATACATCATGGACTAAGGATCTAATTAAGATTTCAAGACACTGAAAGGTAAGCACTTTAATAATTCTAAAATAATTTAAATTTTCATATACAGAAAAATGGAAGAATACTAATATATCTATTTAATTTTCAGTTTAGTTTTGATTTCACCTTGAAGTACTAGAAACTCCTCAAAGAGCCTATTTGAACCAAAATTGTAACTACTTTGTTGAAGGGGTAAGTGAGAACAGTTAATTGTGTAGATATCCTTGATGAAAATAAATAACAAAATAAATTTTATAATAATAAATGTTAAGTAGCATAAATATTTTTAAAATATGATCTTTTTTGTCCTGGTATGAAGTTTGGCAGCATATGGATATTAGTGCAGTACTCTGACTTTTTTGCTACCAGCAATCCTTCCTCTGAAGATTTAGACCAAACTTGTGGACTTTGTTTTATGGCTCTTATGGAGGTATCAGGACCAGAGTGATGCTTCTTAGACAAGAATGAAATCTAATCTCATGATTTTTTTTAGCATTAAGAGCCAAATTCTGCAGATATGCAACATATTTTGGCACTAAATATGTAGTCAATACACAAAAAATGCATGTTGTTCTCACAGGGAAATGTGTACATTTTGTCAAAGGACCTTTTAGTGTTTTTTGTCCATTTTGAACTTTGAGAAGGTTTCAGAATGAATCCAAAGATTCTCAAAATGAAAAAAAGCCCAACCTCATGTATTTTTATAGGTGATTTTGCAGTTAAGCTAGCTGCAAACTGGTTTTGCAAGGAAGAGGTTAAGGTGGCAAAAGGAACAGAATAAATAAAGATGATGGCAAAAAATGTTGGTCTATCATGACACAGGGCTAAATGAGGGAGTAGAAACTCAATCTAGTACTATTTTCTTTGGGGAAATGGAACACTTTCAGCAGTCTGCAGCAATGAGCTGCAGCTTACTGCCACTGCACTTTTATGTCTCGATATATGACTTGAAGCATGTTTTATCCTATGTGAAATAAGTTGCTCTTTCTTAAATATGTTTCTGGTAAATGTCTGCAAAGTATAAAAGAAAACAGGTGTCCATACAAATTGATGGAGTGAGAAGCTTTCATTAAGATAAAGGCCAGTGCTTGCATAGTAGAGGTTGCTGGCTTGGTTGTATGGCTGGAGGGAGGCATGGAAGCTTTCACAGTGCTTGTGCTCATTGCATTAAGAGCCCATGTAAAAGCATTCCTCACTTTGGCATTAATGCTGTTATGAACTTGAATCACATAAGAGCAAGAAGCACCACACATTTGTGCCCTTCTTCTCCTGAAGAGACCACTAAATGAAGTCACGCAGTTCATTTATTTGCATGTGACTCATTTTCCAGTAGGTTTGGGTTGTATCTGAAGTGAAAACAATATGAAAATAAGAAAACAGATTAAATCTGCTTTAAAAAACACATTTCCAAGGCATCTTATTTTGGTGAAGAACTTAGGAAGGACAGTAGAGTGAATGAAGGGAAGGTCACTGAATCACCGCTCTATGGGGTAAGGGAGTGGCCAAATACCAGGAGTTGAACTCCTCACTGAACCTAGTGAAGCCTTTATTGGATGCAAAGAGTGCACGAAGATCTTGAAGCATTCTTGAAAGGGTTCTAATGAGAAAAGCTGTGTATTAATTTTCTTTAAAATTAAATATGGTGCATGGTATGGGGCTTTTGACTATCAAGGGTTGCATTCTATCTCCAGTTAAGTGTATACAGCTTCAGGGGATGCAGAGGAGGACAGGAATTCCCCCATAATTTGAATCAACTGAACACCTGTTATCTGGATAAAGACACAAATGATAAGGAAAATGGGCACTACCTCAGATGTGATAAAAGTACATCCTCAGTAGCAACTAAAGGAGGACACAAGCCACATTGCTACTGTAGTTGTGCACATCTGCACATCTCAAATTAGAAACTGTCCCTGACAGACACTGAGCCATGGCTCCCTATTTGGAAGCTATTGGCAGAGTTGTTCAGTCTGTTTACTTGCTCAAACATAAAATGATCTCTTAAATTGCCAAAACAGATTGTAGAGAAAATTGGCAAGAGAAGATGTTAACAACATGGCCCAGAGCTCCACTTGTAGGATTCACAGCACAAAGCCTGCAGATACTTGTCTCTAAGTGCTTTTTTCCCTCCATTGAACTCAAGTGAAGGAGAAGAACAGGGAACAAGAGAAATTAACAGCAGCATCAATGTCTGCATTTCACAAAACCAGCACTGGCACATCAATGGAGAGACTGGGTAAGCATTTTAAATTGTATGCAAAAGAACTTATGCTGTTCTAGGGGGTTTTACTGCTTCAGAAGTAATTAATATTTTATTCCTGAGCCCTTATATTCCTAAGCATGATTTTTATCTTGCTGTTGTTTCATTGGGAAAATAAGCATTTATTTATCAATGACAATTGTGTTGACTAACATGGATGGAATAGCACTTGTTGAGCAATGCCCTGGTGCTGCATGTCTGTGGCAGGTGTGCTCAGCCAGATGCATCCTGCTACTGATGGCCTTCTGCTGCCCTTGGTACCTCTGACAGTTTAACATGAACTGCAGCTCCAAGAGGCATTCATTATTTGGTATGTTGTAGACTTAATTCCACACAGCTGCACTTCAAATATCTGCATTAACTCATGTTACTAAGCATCTATCATTTGAGTTGAACAGCATTTTTCTGTCTGGAAACAAGAAGGTTGAATGTGTCATTCCTATTGCTAACATGAGCGTATCTCTGCAAGAAGGTGAAGCTCCTGCTGTGCTCCTGTGCAGTGAATATACGTGCATGGAGTCCAGCCTTGTTCTTTCTGTGGATTGATCTTCTAAGCTTGTTTCATGTAGATTCCTAGAAATGGAAATTCTGAAAAGCCTCAGGTCCTTTGATTTTCTAATAGTTCTGTGTTAGAGTTTGATTTCTGATTTTCAGAAATCATTCTGCCTTAAACTGTAAAGTCCTAATAAATGCTTTAGAAATTATTTAGCAAAAGAATTACCTTAATTTTCAATTACCATGAGTATTTTTGCAGATTTTTACATAGGTTTTATACTCTGTAAGCTTTCAGAAAATTTAAAAATGACTGACCAGATTCTTAAGAAATGATAAATCTAAGGAAATGTAAGTAATATTTTAGATAGAACTCGTGCTAAATGAGAAAATAAAAAGCTTTGAGAATTGTTTTGAAATCTCAAGGTGTATTCTACTTAAAAATGAAAAATTTTTATTTACTGATTATTATCAAAATATGCAAAATTAGAGACAGTGTTAAATGAGTTCCTATGCAAACGAATTCTTTACCTCCACTTTCAGGAAAAATTCTGAAGATATTTAGTGGCATGCTAAATATTTTGTTGGGCTTCATTACTTCTTTTTGCTGTGATCCCTGTGTAGGACAGTAGTCACCAAGTATTCAGCTTTCTAATATTTTTTCATTTACTGTTTATTTACTGTATGTTTTGATACTGCATACACCATAAAATGTTGTAGAAACGACCTGTAACTTCTTTGTGGAGTTTTCATCAAAGCTTCTCACTTTAACTGTATTGATTTGCATTGTTTTCAGAGTTGTCCAAGAAATAAGGAGATATTGGAATTTTCCAGTATGGAGGATCTGGATATGTGGTCCTTATTTAAATGAAGAACTAAAGCACAGACATTATTCATGCTAATACAGTAAGTAGCACCTAGAGTAAACCATTATCTTCTGTGTAGGCTCCTATTAGAAGTAGTGGGAGGCACAGCCTTTGCTAGGGAATTTTACAGTTGTTTGTTGGGGAGGAAAAGATTGCTGAGAATCCAGAGCAGTGTGTTCGTGATTCATCGACTTCTCTTTCTGTTCCCATAACTTTTTCACATTCTCTTTTCTGGTCTCTCTTTCTTAATACTTGTGATTTACATAACAATAGCTCCCAACATGTAGGAGGAAACAGTATTTTTAGACTCCAGAACGCCAACTTGAAGGATAGCTTTTGGAATGCCAGATAGTCATTACAGTAATTCTGTATGAAACTGTCAGTACAGGTGGAACTGAATAATTTAGATGACTTAAACTATGGTTAAATTTCTGCTGAGCGGGCAGATGTTCAGTTTTCAGCAATGTATAATTCAGTTATAGACCATATTCCATGGGGGTAGTAAAAAAGATACTCCTAATGAGGAGACATTCCTCACCTGCTAAAGGTCAACTTCCTGATCCAGAGCAGGAGAAGCATTAGAGTCTATCAGTGATGTGGTTATAAAGCTGCTTCTTCTGAAACACAGGTGGAAAGGTGCATACTCTTCTCTAGAAACAGCAGAAGTATTTTGTCTTTGAGAAGCTGGAAAACAAACCCCTGCCCAAGGCATAACTGCATTTGGAAAAATGGTTAGCATTAGCAATAAGGATTTATAATGCTGTTAGTGTGCTGTTTATTGTATGCCATACTGTCCACAAGAGTGTTAGGTGTGTAAATTCAGAGAGGCCTTTGGGTAAGTCCACTGAAACTATCTGCAAATCTGTACTGAGGTTCTGGTAAGCTACTAATGTGTGAGAGAAACACATTAGGAAATTGTGTAAAATGGAAATTCCTTTCTGTTGCACACAAGTCTATTTGGACTTGAATGGCATGTGACCTCGGGACAATTTCTGCCTGGGGAAAGTTCCCTTTCAGCAGCCCCACAGTCAGGACGGTAAGCAACCTCAAATGAAGCTTCTCAAATGTGAATCCTCAGAGATGCAGGGGGAAATATTTTAGGTTAAGTGGATCTCTGATAGTCAAAGCAAGCAGATGTGACGCCTACATAGCTGCTTCTTAATGATCTTATTCCATCTGGCTTTATTCTATAGGGTTAGAAAAAACCTTTTTTCTCTCTTTTTCTTAGGCAAGTATAATGTGATGCTTATTGTTGTGGTTTCTGATATTTTTCTAGGGTTTCAGAAGTCTGTTTTATAAGTTTACAGAAGAAATTATTTTAACTATTGCCTTTTTTTTTGTATTAGTGCTTTCATATGAAATCAGTTGATAGCAGAAGTATGTAGCCTCAAAGTTTCAAAAAGTTTTCCATGAAGTTCCACAGGGAGTAGTATAGTCTTTCTGATTCTAATTTAAATAAATAAATTTGACAGGATGACTGTAACCTTGCTCACTGTATTGACAAAATAAAATGAGTTGTGTGGTGGAAATAAAGCAAGCTGTCCAGAAAAATCCCCAAAGGCGTGGATTTACTGCATATGTAAGTGGGTCAACTCATGCATGAGAAATGAATGCTTAATGTAAATTGGTTGCAAAACTGTAGACTTTAAGTAGAATTGAATCAAGTGATAACCTAAATATTTTGATAGGGATGTCCTATCATGCTTCTCTTTTGTAAACAGCAAGAAAGCTCAGCATTACAGGGAAATAGTTAAATCATGTATTTGTGTAAACTAGAACAGTGTCATTGGACTCCACAATCAAAGGCATTGCATTCATTTATGTTGCTGGCATTGGTAAATTTTAAGTTGTACCTGTATTTGGTTAAACCTGTATTTGCTTTGATGGGTTGCTTTACGTGATATATACTTCAATAAGACTGCTCTATTCCTTGATGAGCAAAATGATCAATCCAGCCTAGAAAAATACTTCTTGGGCTTTTCCTGGATAAAAATAATAATGAAAATAGAATAATCTAGTTAGAGAATACAAAATAAAAATAAATTTCTGTCTCCCTGGTTTAATTTTCTATTTGTGATAACATTCATATTGCAAGGCAAGGCTTATATGAAGGGCATAAGTAATTTAAAAAACGGCTACATAATCTTCAAATATGTAACATAACATTTCATGGACTTCATTTTTAATCTCCACTAACTGCCAGCTTGTTGACAGATGAATGTGTTGCAGATACATATTGATCTGAAGGTTTATGTCTGTACTTATAACTCTGAAAATTCAGATTGAAGGTTAAAACAGCTATGCAAATGTGAGGAATAAGTTGTCAGGTATGCTATTTCCACATTTTGCTGTGGTATTGACTGTCTGCATATGCCTCTTCGGGCAGTATTTTATGGAATGAAAAATTCCAAGCTGTAATGAAGACAACTATGAAGTGTTTTGTGTTGTGTTGTAAGCACGTGTCCGTTGTCTGACTAAAGGATGTGAGTCTGTCTTTAAACACTCGTGACTTCAAGATTGAATCTACTTGGAAGGTTTTTTATGTTTAAATATGGCTCTTTTTTTCCCTGTTGTGATACTAAGCAACTGAATTATGACAAAACCCCAACTTATTTTTCCAGTATCCTTGAATATATTTTAGTGGTATCTAAATCACTAATTATTTTTAATGAGTACGTACTTTTGAAGTCAGTCCTTTTTACATATATAAAAAAGAGAATGAAAATAAAACCTCTTCATGGCAGCTCAACTTGGGAGCTAATTAAAATGAGGCTTTTAAAATGGGAAAAAATTAATTAGCCAAAAACTTGAGAGGTAGGAATTGGCACCTCCAGAGATCTTTGGGTGGTTAAATGCTTGCAAGGAAAATATAGTTTCTTATTTCCTTGCTTTATTTCATTGTCCATTGCCTGCTTATCGTTTTACTTTTTAGTTCTATCTTACCTGATGCTTCTGTGCTTTGCATCAGTTGCTAGGGCACCATCTTAGGCATTAAACCTCCTGCTGAAGAACAAAATCTTCTTCTTCTTCTAATACCATCTTTGATCTTGATCCCTGGAGATTTTAATGTCTCACCCCTATGATGCTCACAGGCTTCATTGACCTTGACAACAGGAGTTATCTGGTCCTCTGTGGCACTTTTTTTTTTTTTTTTGGTTGTTGTTGTTTTGTTTTTTTGCATGTTAAAAAAAATTTACATGATTTTATGATTTCCTCTAGGCTGTCAGTAGATATATTTGTTGTGACAAAGGCAGCACTGTAATATGTATAACCAATGACTGAACTTTTTAACCATCCAACCATCCTAACAGAAGAAAAGTTTACTTCTCCAAGCAGTAAATTAGAGTGACATAAGGTTGTTTTCTAACCCTTTCTGCTCTTGTAATTATTTAAATAATGATTCAGTTAAAGAGATATTTGTGTACTTTTTTGGAAGACTCTTTGTCTCGCACCAACACAGTCTCGCTATTAGAAACCACATTATTTTATTGGAAAACTGAAGGATGTTTCTTCCCCACCGCCCCCTCCCCAGATCTGCCTTGAGTTGCTTTCTCTCCTGTCTTCTCTGAGTTGGTGAGTGGTGACCTGGTTCAGTCCTCACAAAGGACAGTGTATAAAGGGGGAGATGCTGAATATGTCGCTAAGTAAGCCAACCACAAGCAGAAAATAGAGAGGGGTCTGAATGTCTGTCCCTAGTGGACTTTGGGAAAATCTAGTCTGAAGAAAATATAATTTCTGAGGTGGCTTTTTTGAACTTTAACTCTTTTCTGAACTTCTCCCTGCTGGGTCTTGCCTTCCTTTATTCTTTACTGGGGAACAGTGGTGTAAAGTGAACCCAACCCAGTTCGGCCAGTCTCGACTTTTTCTAGCCTTACGAGGGGAAATACACTTGCGAGTGTGTGACTTCTGTTGCCAAGGTTAACTGATTTTTATAGGGTTTGGCATAACAGGAGAGCTGTTCTCAGCTTCCACAATAGTGAGTGGCTGAGTGGCTGAGGAGGATAGTGTGGCTGGTGTGGGTTTTAGCACATCAGAGATGGTCTTTGAGGGAGGACTGGAGGATTGTCTTATGAGGAACCCGTGGCAAGACCCAGAGTCTGTACTGGGGCAAGGTCTGGGTGTCTCCAGGCTGTACCTCAGTGTGCCAATACTGAGCAGGAGTCCTACTCCCTCCTCTTATCATTAAGTGGGACAAAGGTACTTGGTCACCTTTGATCTTAAGTGAGATTGGCAACCACTTTGTTGCAGAGCTGGAGCCACTTCGTCGTGCTGTTCCCTCAGGTACCTCTGATGGAAAGTGAAGCATTCAAATGATCTGTGGAGGTGCTTCAATCTCATCCCTCGTGGTTTCTTGCTTGCTCAGCAGAGATACTTGCTCTAGTGTGGGCTGGGCTGTCCTCGGCTGCAGCGTTGTAAGAGCAAGAGGAAGGGCCAAGGGTTTTATTTGCCTGTGCCAGCAAGCTGTAGACGTGACCAGGGCAAGGGTAGCAGTCATGGAATGAGGTCACTTGTTTGGCATTGCCTTTTGTTTAGTGTTCCTTTCTGCACTGTGTGTGTTCCTGGCTCAGATGATAGCTGACATGCTGTCTTGAATTGAGTTAGCAGTCAGGGTCCTTTTCAACAGAAATGGAGTGGATGAAAGGCTCAAAGAAGCTTGGTGGTGATGGAAAATGAAGCAGAATTATCAATGAAGTTATGGCAAAAATTATAGAAAGCTGACTTTATTGCGGGATTGGAGATTAGATGATCAGCCTGTATTGAAAATTAGTGGAAAAAATGCACAGAAGACACAAATGAGGTTTGAGCTTTTGGTATTACAAAACCCCATTAAGTGGAAAAAGTCTATTAAGTTACAGGTAGAATGTAACTGCAGAAGTGAATGTGATTCTGTACAGTTTCTTATAAGGCAGGAACTAGGAGCAGTAAATGTAGCAGTCAGGCACTATACTTAAAAGAAAAGCAAGCATGTGGCATACAATAAAAATGTGAAACTCATTAATATAGGAACCAGGGAAGACTAGAAATATAAAAGACATTAAAGATTAGACAAGCTTGTGAAAGTGAAATTAATCAGGAAATATTAACTGTTGTTATCCAAATGCAGTGACAGGGTTGGTAAGGCTTTGGTATGCTGATAGCAGGAACTGAAATGATCTTAGTAAGGGGAGGCTGTTCCACAAGTACTTGCCTTGGCATGCATTACTGAGCAGTGACAGAACTGTGATGGTGTCATCAGCAAAGCCAATGGGTTTAGTGAGCTTAGTACCTTGTGCTGTTTCTAATCACAGCTGTGGCTCTGTCCTACTGAGGTGTGACCAACCCATTGTGTCCTTGGTTAGCCATAACTGGCTCAAATGTACAAAGTTAAAAAGGATTAATAATTACGCACCTGACCCTAGAACCCCTTTGATATTGGTGGGCTTCATTCATGACATCTGATTGTCTTCACAGGCTTTCTGTTACAATCCAGAGAGCATTTCTGAGCCTTGAATGGCGAATTTTTGAAGAGGTGGCTGAGATGCAAAGGTAACTAAGATATGATGGGTACTCCTTACATACACGCAAGTGTTTTTGCATGGCATGGCAGTTGGCAGACAAGGTATTAGTCATGAATAACATGGCTTTGACCCCACTAGCATTTTTTACTGGTTTTCAAGTGAATCTCCTTATCATGTTTCCACACTTGCCTTGGCAATGCAGGACCCTCTTGAAGGATACAAAGTGGATTCATAAACTGAATGATGCGCTCCAACCACCAAAGTGTATCCAGTCCATTGGACCAGAGTAGAGCTAGGCTGTAGCTCCTTGTAAAATATTTTATGTCCTTAGAACCATTTCATCCTAGAGATCTGCTCCTGTTATGCTGCAGAACTTTCTAATGGAAACATTGCTAATGTTATCAGGCTTGGAAATGAGACATCGCTTGGAAGTTGTGTTCCCTTGAGACCTGAGTGTGATGCTAACTGCAGCTCCAAGCTTTAAAATTCAGAAAGAGGAAGGCTGGAAATAGTGGGCACTGAAAATCAGATTGTTACATGACCTCTGTTTGCCCTGTCAAGGGGTCACTGAGACTTGTCTGGTGCATGCACTAAACTTGTAATTTATGTTTGTGGAGGATGTCAAGAGGAAGATTCATGCCTGGATGTGCAGGTGCTCCATTAGGACTTAGAAAGACATGGATTGATTAGGTGGTTATTGCCATCTGCAAAATTAGCCTGGTCAGAGACCCCTGACAGGGAAGCTTGGTGCATAAGCAGTGATCCAGGCTGCAGTTGATAAAGCCTCAAAATGTTGGCAGTAGATAACTGAGATATCTGTGAGAGCTATCACATCTGGTATGCCGGCTCTGAAGTTTTGGGGATGCCATCCTGCATCTGTCTGATGTTGGAACTGAATTTTGCCATGTTTTTTTGTGTCTCTGCAGAAAATAAGCACACTCTGTGTGTGTGTGTGAGAGAGAGATACAGGAGGGAGGGGAGGGTAGCCAGAAATTTAGCTGGTTTCTGTTGCTTTTGGGGCAATGTATAAATGTATGCCAGATGTATAAATGGGACTTGGGAATTGAGTATATCCCACAAGCATAAATGAGACTTAGGAGTTATCTGGTAGGCCTGTGTCTGTCGGAAAAGATATTCCTGTGGTTCAGAACAGCATGAGGAACTTGGGGAATCCTAGGAAATCTGCTCCATGTGGGCAATTTGTTTATATTTAGCAACATGACCTTTTCTGACATAACTCTAAATAAAATGTGAGGGTTGAGAGGTGAGGCACACAATCCTTCTCTGTTAAACTAATAAAGCTGGCTGTTAGGATGTATGCCATGGATCTGGCTTTTGTTCACCTGTGTATCCTGCTCAGTGTTTGGTTTCTAATCTCAGATATGTACTGCACAGAAATGGAGCCATTTTCTCAGGCTGTTTCTTACTGGTTTTCAAGAAGTGTCTGGACAGAGGACAGGGGTGTCAGGAAGTATTTCCTACTGTATGAGCACTTTTACTCACTGCACTTAAGAACGTTGCATTGTAAGGGCCACTGAGGCAGGTCCTTAGCTGTCATCTCTGTATTTGCTCTCTGAAATCTTGTAATACACGTTTTGAGCCTGATCTTGAAAGCCTTCAGATTTTTCCCCCCTAAATGTCTATCTAGGTGTTACCTGAGTGTTTCTTGTTTGTCAGATAAGTTCTCTTAGACATGAATGAATGTATGGATCAGCCATCACTGATTTGTATGAGGACAGGGCAATACATCTTACTACATCTGGGTTTGGGAAGTCTGCTCTTTATTCCTGATCTTTCAGATGGCATTCTTTTTTGCCTATGTCAAGCTACTTCAGTTCTGTTTCCTTTCCAATAAAATGGGAATAATTATGCTGAGGGCCTTTAGAAAACTCTTTGAAGTTATAAAGAAAATGGTAGAACAGCTGAATGGTGTGGCTGCTGGTTGTTGTTACTTGTGTGTGTAAATTTACTAAGTGGTAACTTGGGAGTACAGGAAACAGTACAAGAAGGAGTGTCTTGAGTCATCAGCTCTAGTCTTGTCTTTAGGAAAGGCATATCATAGAGAGTTCTCAAAACCCATGTCAAAATCTGCATTAATGTAATTACAGGTTTAGCCTACTCTTTTAATGTCACCTGCTGCAGGTAAGAAGCCTCATCCAGTTTTCACAAAATAGTTCTTTATGGCAGGACAACCATTGTCTTTTTGTTTGCATGGCACTTCTGCCTCTGTTATATGTTGAGAGAGGTGTCATTCTCAGATTTTTTTATGTGAAGCTGAACAAGTGAGTAAATTTTCATGTGCCCTTGCCAAAGTTTCACTATTCCACAAAGCCTTCACTCTGCCTGTTCTGATGGGAACTCACTTTTTTTTGAGTACAGAGACTGAGAGTGTTTTTCACGCTACCGTGAGATTTAAAATGTACCTTTCCTGATTAATTTCAGGATTATATTTGGTTTTTTTCATGGCTGTTTTGGTGGCCTGCAATTACTGTGTGATTAATTTGGATATGCAAGAATGTCTCTTTCCAACTATCAAACCTGTAACTGCAGTAGAAATTCTCTGAAGAGCCTATTTTTGCATTAAGTAATATTTAATTCCCTCTGATTGCTCCAGACCTCAAACCTGATTAGTTTTACATAAAGAATCTATTTTACAGCCATACCTCATTAATAAAATTACTTAATAAAATTAATCATGGTCAGACCCTTAAGGTATTTCTTCTTGATATCTTTCAGCACCATTCTGTTAACACACTTTGTTAAATTATTTGTGCAATGAGCTGATCTACCTGTCTGAATTTGCAATTCTTGGATCAGTCAACATATTTTCTAACTTAATACATAAACCTTATTTTTTGTACTACTTCTCTGTGGCTGCCATGCCCAATTTGATAGCTTATTGACAGTCCATATAATGATATTTATGATTTCAGAGTGCATAGTTATTCTTAGATTCTTTCAGTTTGGACACATAGAAATCTGCATAATAGCAGATATGTTGGAAATTGTAGTGAATATAGAAAATAACAATGGAAAACTTTTATCACAAGGATTTGCAGTACACTGGTTGATAAAATATTATTAAAAATGTTTCTGAGATAAAAGGATCATATGGTGACATATCATATATGGTGATAGCCTTGAGATATTCCTTGCCTGCTGGTTGCATACAACTTTTTGTAAAGTACGGGTAATTGTATTTCCTTTCTTGGTGTATCTGAAACAGTAAATTTAAAGACTTTGTTAAAAGTCTTCTTCTTATTCACTGTAGATGTGGATGTAGCTCTTGGGTTTGACCTGTTGCAGTAAGAGTTTCCTGGAAATTTTTTGTTTGAAAGATGCTGAAATTTTGCAAATGCTTTTGCTGCAGTGTGGAACCTTTCAAAGTTATTCGTAACAGAAGTGAGTAAAACCCTGTTTCTGTACTCAGAGTGTGGGATAGATGATTGTGTGAGGCACTTGTTTCACATGTAGGTTACTGTCTCGCTGTGTTGCCTATGTGTCTCTGCCATTGGAAGAGTCTCACTTTGCATACCTATTTTTCATAAGTTGAAAGAAGTAGAAAGAAGAGAGAGGGAAAGAGAGAGAAATCAGGATAATTAATACAAAGTTTCATAGAGCTAAAGCAGAATTCAGTTCTGAGTCCCTGTTTGGAAAACTTGAACATGGGTCATGCACCTGTGTACATAATATGTTATGCCAATTTTATACAGAATTTTGGAAATTGCATGAAAGTTTATAATTTTAGAGGAAAGTGATGTGCTGATCACCTTCAGTCCTACTGGATACACAGTTAAATTGGTGTGCATTCAGAAAAAGAATGGATAGGTGGAAGACACTTGAATTTGAAATACTAACTGTAACTTTAAGTGCTGCCTTTGTTCGTGAAAACCAAAGGGGATCCAGGTTTAATGTATGAAGGACCATAGCTCAAGGTCTCGTGTATCTTTTACTGCTGAGATCAAGTATTTGGGTAGTTTACAGCCTGGAGTCTTCTTCCTTCTTCCTTTTGTCTGTTTCCAACTCCACCAAGAAAACTGAAGCTCTCATTCTCCTGATGCCCAGTATAAGAAAAGAAATCTAGACAGTCACAACTAGTTTGACCTCACAGCAAAGTTCCTTTTTGCCAACTCAACTCTATCCAAATCATGAATGGGTTGTGGAGGGATTTCTTCTCCGGAGGCAAGAGATGTAACTTCCAGGAGAGATCTGAGTTAGTCATCTTTGGCCGATTTTGCCAGTAAGGTTGTCTGGTGTGCCTCTTGCTCTCCTGCCTTCCTTTTTAACCTGGGACTGTCCTCTGCCAGCTCAGTGGTTGGTGGCATTCTCCTGAGACTCTCTGGTAACATCTCATGGGGGTGGAATGTGTTTCTTGGGATGGGATTAATCTCATATTAGCTTGGTATTTTGATTACGAAAGTGCCAGGAAATGTAGAGACACAAGTACATTCTCATATTGGTGTACTGGAACAAGTAATCTGTGTACTTTTCCAAAGACATTTTGTTATCAGGGTACAGGAGACCAAATGCCTTGGTAGATCTGTGTGGCCAGCTCCAATTGCCTTGCCAGTGGATTGTTAAATAAAGGGAAATCCTTTAACTTGGGTGTAAGCCTGAAAGTGAGGGGATGTCCCGCTACTCTTTTTGGTTTTATTTTGTCTCATGTTCTTCACTGCAACACTGGGTCTACGTTGCTTCCTTTTCTGTGTTCATTTTACAAACCATTTTTAGGGCCATGTTAGGATTCTGCTTCAGCAGACTACTAGCAGTATAAGCCTGTGTGCATGGGCTTGGTGATCTAGGTAGGAGCTGTGACAATTTCCCTAAAAACTCTAGAATATTTTTAATGTTTTTAGATTTTTCAGGAGCATTTTTGCCCTGATACATAAGGACTGTTGCATTTATATGCTATTAGAGCAGTATCAAACCAGGTGGTAGAAAGCATGGCTTATTTATTCAAACGCAGTCATGCAACCCTCACTTGTCTAAAAGCAGACATATTCTTAATTGCCAAGCAAAGTTTGTTTGTGTTAGAATTATTGCTCCAAATGACCTTGGCAATTTGCAGTCCCCTGTAGCTAATAGCTTTCTGAATGAAAACAGTGGACCCTGAACTCTGGAGGTGAATAAAGTAATGCTTTGCTCTGTATTAAGAGGAGTTTTCAAGTGTGCTTTTTGCATTGTTTGATAACAACACTGTTTACTAAAATACTAAAGTACTAAAAGCTATTTAGTCTTTCTTATCAACAGTTAACTTTGATAATCCTTGTCCCCATAGACAGTCAGCATTTTTTAAATTCTAATTTGTTTACTGTGCTCTCTTTTTAAGTGAGTTTCTCATTTAAAAAAATTTACCCTTTTCCCTTTTGTTTAATGATAGTTCTTTTAAAAGAAGCATGCTGTCACATGGCTAGCAATAATCTGTATTTTTGCCTAATTTCCTTTTCCTTTTTTGTTGTGCATGTCCTTGGTTACATTTGATTTTATATCTAGAAGTGGAAAGAGTCATTGCTTATTGAAATGGTGGTCTATAAAGACTCCTTTGTCTTTCAAACTAAATTTCTTTTTGGTATCCTGAGCCTTGTTCTTGTACAGGGTTTGCTAACATCTCTGCTTTGTCTGTGCTTTCCTACACGGATACTTTCCACACTTCCCCTTCATGCATCTTTAGTTTTGACAAGCTGGTTAGAAATACTTTTAAATTAGAAGAAAGGAAATCAAGGCATTTTAAACACGGTTTTTTAAAAAAATAAATTTTTATTATTATTTAGTTTTTATCCTTTCCTGGACTTTCTGGTTCAATCCAGTATATTTTAATTCAGTATATTTTGCTGTAATTCTCTTATGGAAATTATGATAATAGTGATGATGAGAATTCCCAACTCCACTGCTTTGTAAGGAACCTGTTTGACAGCATTAAAAAGTAGCCTTAATAAAAAGAAATTAATTCTATTGATGAAAGTGCTAAAAGTCAATGTGGTGACAAGCTGTGCTGTCTTTAAAAAACAATTTAAACCCCCTGAATCATAATATAATTTTCTCTGGGCTTTTTAATACTGAAATCTACAAACAGGGTTTATGTATGTGAAGAGCAAAAGAACATGGAAAAAATTCACTTTGCAAAACTGAGAGGAGATGTCTGCAAGTAAACTTCACTTTGAAAATGTGTTTTAAGAATAGAGTGTGAAATCTCTCTGAGTAGTAAAACAAATGTATGGTGCCTTTAAAAAAAACAGCGCTATTGTCCATTTTTGTCTATTTTAGACTGTTACATCATCATCAACACACAGAAATATCTGTTATTAAGCTGTTCAGGTCATTAAACTGGATGTAAGGCTGTGCATGAACAAAGTATCATTCATCAGTATTCTACAGTAACTATCTGCCAGCTTCCTTCTGGCACTTGCACTCTGTTTCCTTCTTAAAGGAAATGAGATATTCAAGGTAGGCTTGTCCTTGCTGGAGGAGATGTAAACTATCTTATATTTTCCAAAGTGTTATTGTTTAAGAGCTTGTGAGAAGAGCTTTTTGCTGCTAAATTTTTGATGGCCAATACTAAAAAATTGAATACTAAGAAATAGTCTAAAGCATTAAATAAATGTTTATTAAGAAACTTTTTGGATAATTGAAAGCTATATAACTGTTGGGAAGCAGATTTGAATTGCCAGCTTAAACCTCTCTGAGGAGAATTTATAAATTTAACAGATGGCAACTTATTAAACCAGTCCCTTAGTCAATATGGGAGACTTGATATCAATTTTTACTCTGATAGGGAAGAAGAATTAACTGTCAATATAAAAATTGGTAGTTATTATGGTTATGATCTGATTGAAGTAGGTATGTTTGAGCAGACCATGACTCCAGGCAGAATTGTGTTTATTTGGACTATTAAAAGGCCCTATTTGCTAACCTTAAAGCAATTAACTTAAATGTAGCGCAACTGTAACCACATTGCAATGAAATGCAACATGGCACAAAACAGAATCAGTCTTGGTTCAGAAGTGATAGTCATGAAGGACCTGATAAAGGGGATGAGCAAAGAATGACGCAATTTTGTGGCAAGTTATTCAAGGTGGGGCAAGAATAGAATGTGAGTAACAACAACAACAAAAAATAAGATAAATGAAAATGTGATTGTAAGTTCAGATAAATATGCATGTATAACTTATATCTATAAAATAATGGCCTCTGCACTGACCTTTACCTCTTGTAAGCTACTTCTCTGAAGACAAAACCTCACTGCTTGGTAACAATAAAAAAAATAAAGTAGGCATTAGGAATAAATAGAAAAAAAATGGGAAAATGAAAGAAAAGAAACCTTGATTATACATCTGTGGCAGTCCCTTTTTCACACAGACTTTGAATTATGTTTTTGGTTCTGCTGTGTTCAAAAGAAAAAAAAATTCTGGAAAATCACCAAAGATGATTAAATTCAATTGGAAGAATTAATGAGTTCTGGTACAGGAGTTTTCAGTCTAGACAAAAGGGGTTTAAGAAAAGTGTTGTAGAAAGCTCTACACAATTATCATAGGGAGTACAAGTCAGGAAGTGATTGCTTTCTCTGTCTTCTCATGCAAGAACGAGGAAGTAACAGGTGAAACTCATCAGAAGGCAAGCAAACCAAGCTTCCTTGTGGAAAGTATTAAATGACATATTTTTGTGCTAGAAGTCTTATATGAGTGCAAAAAATCCAGATTAGTTCAAGAATAAGGCAAGCCCTGAGAAAAAATTGTGATGTGGAATGAGAAAAACCCACACCAGGTTGAGGAAATACACCAGACTGAAAACAACTGGAGTCAAGGAATGTGTATGTAGGGGAAATATCACGTATATTTACCCTGTCCATACTGCTTCCAGCTAGTGCTTGTGGCCATTCTTGGATAAAGAACACTAGGCCAGATGGACCTTTGGTCTAAGCCAGTACTAGAGACTCTTAAATTCTGTCTTTTTATAGAAGCAGTGATGAAACATTTATATAAAATATTTTAATAAAAATATAAAATTTAAAACATTTATATAATAGATGGAAAGAAATTAATGCTGAATATAAGTTACTAGCTAAATACAAAGGATACAAAAAGGTGAAAAAGTCCATTATAAATGGCTGACAGAGTTAAAAATAATAAAGCCTTTAAAATAAAGGATCATTTTAAAATGTAGTTTTTAGCTATAACCAAGATAACTTCTGCCAACATTCTTATTTCAAGTCAATGGAATGTGGTTTCTAATCCAATCCTTTCCAATTTTTTAAAGTGTTTTTACATGTTGAATTTGTATTTGAAATAAGTAAGCTCTTATTTCACATTTGGGATTTAGGCTTTCTACAGGTACAACAACATATAAAAAGTTACAGTATTTTTGGAATGGAGCAGAAAGATGCGTCCATCCCACTTCTGTGAGAGGTCTGAAGCTGAACCACAATACTGTTTAAGGAGGGTTTGTGGTCAGTGAGGCACATGGCAGATGGCTGACTGGCAGATTTCAAGGTGTAGTGTTATCAAAGGGGAATCTCAAAGGGAGTTGCTTTTAGTAGTTTTCCCAGTGGCTAGCCCTTGGTTAAAGAGCTAATTTTGTAGGTGCTGTAGTGGACAAGATGTTTGCTAGGAAATTAATTATAGATAGAAAGTTAAATAATCCCAGAGGTAAAAAGAAACTTGTTGATCTTTCAACAAATACCCCTGTGGAGTGATTTCAGATTCTGGGTTAAATGATCAAACTCCAAAAATACTTATTTTTAATAGTTAGATGTAAAATTATCAGTTTGTGAACCTGAAAGTCAAATGATACTTTTCACAAGATAAGAGCTGGATTTGAAAGCCAGAGAAATGTAGGAGTCATTCTTGTTTCTGTCGCTGTAGCACTGGGGTAGGTAAGGTGAAATCCTTGGAGGTTCTGTGAGGACACCACGGGGTAGAAGGAGCACGATACTCTCAGCAGAGGCTGTACAGAAATCAGGGCTGATACCTGAGTATGGTGTCCCCATGGCAAGGTGGATTTGAAACAGTTGAGTAGAGTTCAAGGGAGGACAACAGAAATGATCCTGGGGATTGTAAAATAATGTTAAGCTGATGGAACCACAGCTATTCATTCATCTGTGAGAAAGAAATGGTTTTAGTACTGCATAGAGATATTTGCACAGGGAAAAGATATCAATGAAGCTGGGACTTGACAGCAGTCCTGACAGAGATATGACAAGGCCTCCTGGCTGTGGATTTAAATGAACTGTGTGCAGTTGATTTTCATTTAGAGGAGATATGGCCTGGATCAATGCTGTTAGCTGCTATAGAGAACACTTATAAAATGTCCTGCTCCTTTCAGCATTGGGCTAATTGGGTGTGGGACCTAGAGATGTTCTCTTCCATAGGTATTTAAAAGGACTTGAGACCTTTTCACCTTTTTTTGCATTGTGGCTGTATCTTGTTCTGTGCTAGACTTCTTACCATCCGGAGACTGAAATTTTTTAATGTACTCGAATTCAGTGAAGGGCTTTGGAGTACAAAATGCCATCTTGTGCTATGCAGAGAGATGCAATGAAGCTGCAGACAGAGCATCTGTATGAGAAAGAGAGGCTTACAACTGCTGAAGGCTAGAATACCATCATCAAGGGTGAATACAATCATCATGATAGTCAGTCTCATTTCTACAGTGTTTTTATTGGCTTTTCTTGACATCTTTGGAAATTTTTGTGTATGTCTTCTCTGTGTGTGCTCATGGTGGCTTGCATGTAGGAAGTCAAACTTACTCCTCTCTCTTTGTTATCACTCTTTTTAACTCCAGTTCGTGACTCTCTACCATGTAGCCACTCACTCCCTGAGGCCTCACCAGTGGGATAGGAAGGAAAATCAGAATGAGGAGAAAACTAAAACTTAAGGGTTGAGATAAAAAGAGTTTAGTACTTAAAGCAGAGTAAATAATAACAATAAACCAAACAAAGATACTAATAATAGTAGCAGCAGCAACAACAACAACAAAACTACAGCAACACAACAACAGCAATAATAATAAAAAGGAAATTAACAAAAAGAGAGAAATAAATGCTAAGAAAAATGAGTGATGCTCAATATAATTGCTTACCACCTACTGACTGACACCCAGCTGATCAGCAATCACTCCCTCCCAGCCAATTTCTCTCAGTTTATACAGCAAAAAAGATGTGCTGTGGTGTAGAATATCCCTTTGGCCAGTTTGGGTCAGCTGTCCCAGCTGCACTCCCTGCCAGGTTTTTGTCTCCTTCTTCCTGCCAGGGCATGAGACACTGAAAAATCCTTGACTTAGGGTGGCACTACTTAGCAAGAACCAAACCATCAGTGTGTTAGCAACATTATTCTCACACTGAACCCAAAACACAGCACTGTATGTATCAGCTACTAAGACGAAAGGTAACTCTATCCCAATGGAAACCGGGACTCGATCCTTATGTAAATAGGAAGGGTTGTAATTGTTTTCTTAGGGCATCTTGTCTTTAAACTGTCCAACTTACTCTTGACTTTGCCTGTGCTTTACTTCATTGGTTTGTAATCTCTGCTGACTGCAGGATCAGAGAGAACAGGAGAAATATATGCTGTTTATAAAGTCTTAATACATCCACTGCTGTTGGGTCTTTCAGCACATGAAGAATTGTCAGTGTAGAACTTAAATGACATATGAAGGGCTTGCTCAGGAGAGCAGTGTCTGTGATGTCCAAGTACTGTTTCTTTGGACATTCTCAAATAACCCAGGAGAAATGGGGCAGCTGCAGAATCTGGTAAAAAGTGAAACTACTGCTCAGAATAATCACTGTGTCCTTACTGTCATTGGTAAATCTATATTTTTGCCCTTAGTTTCCCTTTTGACTTTTTGGTTGACTTGTAGCATGTTCACAGACATTGCGTTCTGAGCACTGAGCAGCTGAGCTGGAATTTGATTGCTTCATATTACAAATTAGAAAATTCTTATTTTTTATTAAGCAGCATTCATGAAATGAATGCATTTGATTATAATATGCTGCTTATAATTTATATGCTGCTATAAGGAGTGGTAAACATTGCAGAACTACTTTGAGAATATATAAATACCTGAAATTCATTATTGTATCTTTAGGTCCTGGGTAATCTTCTTTTGTCCTGAAATTGTTCCCTTATTGCAGAGATGACTCCATAGATAAATGAATATTGCCTTTGTGTTCATCTTCTCTAAGATAAATAATAAAAAAGCAAAGAAATTGTAAATAAACAGATTTAAATAATCTTGATATTTCTATTATATATTCTTATATAGTTGTTTTATTATTTTATCTTTCTTACATAAGCAAAGCAGATTACTCTGAAATAAGTCTTTGTTTTCCCATTCACTGTTGCCTCTACTTTTTAGTACACTTTTTAGTATTTCAGCATGTAAGTTAAAAGAGTTATCAATTTACTTCAACAAACAAGTAGGAAGCCAAATAACGTGATGCTTGAATGTGAGTTTGGATATAACTACTTCAGTAGAGAAAATAGTAAAATGATACGCAGGGTGAGTATCAGCTGCTCATGCAGGGACCAGAAGAGTTCATAGTTCTTGCAGGTATGAACCTATAGATGTCATTGTTTGTCTATTAGTATTAATATTCCTCTGTAGAAACAGCAGTTTCAGTTCTGATGGATACATTTAAAAAGCTCAACAAAATAGAGAAGGTTTGGAGAAATGGTAAAGGGTTGATCTGAGGCAATATTTTAGTCCTTAGGCTAATCCTTTTTTTTTGGTTGTTGAATAAAGTATTGAAAGGATTTCATGGTTTTGGAAGATTTTGTGAAGAGAGAGGATGTATGTTTGGAGAGAGATACTGTATGTGTTGAAGAAAGCAAAACTAAGATCTGTTGTCTGGAATAGGAACTTAAGTTTGAATTAAAGGGAATGTTTTAAAGAGCAAAGATAATTAGTCATGATTAACCATGGATCATTAACCATGAGTATTGTCAGAAAATGTTCATATATGTATGAATTTATAAGGCTAAGTAATGGTTATATTTCTATTGGCAAAATTTCATATTTTACATAAATTTGTGGATTCATGGTAAAAAAAATGGTCAACATGTTGCAGAGCAGGTAGATTCAAAACAGACTTACCTACACATTCCAGGAGTTAGGGGTGGCAAATAACAAAATTTATAGGAGTGCAATACTTACTGTAATTCAGGGCTGATTATGTATACAGGATTAATGGCTGACCATGAGGATGCATTTCAGGCTATGGTGTGACATTTTTCTTGGGCTGATCTAACATTGTGTTTCTGTTTAAAGAGATGCTACTGCTGCCTCCTGTGACAGTGCCAGGGATGTTCCTACCCCTCTGTGCAGGAAGTTAACACCTGTGTGTTGTGTGGGAAGACTGGGAGAGGACAGGATTCTCTTTTAAGTGACAATGAAGTTTTGAATTGATTTAAGAGAATTGTGAATCTTGACTCATATGTTTAATGTCTGTGAGGAGGTAGGAAGTCAGTGGAGATGGGTAGAAAATGTACTTCTTATAGTGCTGAAAGTTATTTAAGATCTGATCCCCCTGCAAAATGTGTTGCTGATCTAATTAAATTGTGTTTTACTTTGGTTTAAACTAGTAAAATTTCTGTGTATCTGGAGACAATTTCATGAAAGGTGAGGTTGAAGAAGGTGGTCTAGTGGCTTCCTGTAAGATGCTGCCCAAGAGGCATATCAGAGCTTAGTGCTCCTCCACCCTTCATGTCCATCCTTGATTCCTCTGTCTTACGACATTGTTTTAAGTTAGTGCTTGATAATTTTGATTGAAAGTGTTCCAAAGGTTTGATGCATCACTGTGCACAGAATTAATGCTGAAAGAAAGAAATGTGTCTCTTCATGTGGGGTATTCATCAAATTCTCCTGATATATGGTCTGGTCCTTTTCTCATTGTTCTGTATATAGGCTAAAAGTGGATGCTGCTTGTAAGGGCTGTGAATCCATAAGAATTTTCTAGTGGCCTGTCTTCTGCCTTTTCATGTAGGTAAAGTCTGCCTCCAGCATGAAACTGGAGTTTTCCAGTACACCGAGAGAACTTTGAAGTAGCAGACTTTCAGTTTTGGACATTTCTGCAACATCAAAAGGCTTTATGGCATCCAAGCCCCTGCTTTGTAGGGGAGATGATCAGCACATCAGTGAAACTGCTTCTCATGCTGCAGGGTCTATAGAGCTATACAGGTGTCTGATTTCCATCTTTGGACAATAGAGACTGGGATATGGGAGAGCAGAGATAAGGCGCTCAGGAGAAAATTCTCCTCTGTAGCGAAGTCATTAAGGATTTCAAAGAGCTTTAAAGGTGTAAGTGCATTTTCAAAACAATTCCAAGTTTGTTATGTTAAGGAAAAAAAAGGAAAATATTTGTGGATTGCTTAATGACTAAAAGTTGCTGGAAAAGTTAAGAAGGATGTTAAAATGTTACCTTGTGTCACATCAGCCTTTATTCACTTGTATTGGAGTGGGCATGGATTCTCCATTCTACTTGTGGAAACCACTTCCATTTTTTTACCTCAGTTTTTAAAACTTGAATTATAAGGAAAAGGTAAAATTTAGGCAAAAGTATCCCTCTTTTTCCCCCCTGGTCATGAATGGTGAAAATTAAGGAGATACAAGACAGCAGACATAGAGGCCAAATGTTTTTCCATATTTTAATTGGTAAGAGTAAAAATGAAAAAAAAGTTTGGCAAAGACTATATTAATATAGTTCCTTTCTGCACTTGGTTTTGGTGCCAGTTATAATAAAAAACACGAGAAAAATTTTAGTGCTTAATTGGACAGTTCAAAGCCAATATATGAGATAATACTGAAACTGTATTAAACTTCTTAAATGAAAATTATGCTGCAATTTAAGTGCCTTTTGCTACAGAGAAAAATTGTTCTATTATAGTCTAGTTTTATACAGATAATGGATGCAATTCATTTGAAGAGGCTTTGTAATTTTGTTTTGGTATATGAAATACCATTTCATATATGCCTTTTGGCATTTTTCATGCAAATTACTTTTTCATCAAATGCAGTTTTTGTAGTACTAGCTCTGATTTTCAAAAGATTAGCATTCAGAATAAATTGATGCATAAGTATTGAATTTGTGCAATTAAAATGTACTCCAAGTAGAGAGAGGAAGTGGTTTAAGAGTCTGCTGAGATGTTTATTGTGTTTATGACTGTTGCAATGACAATAGATGCCAGTGTTGACCCTCTGTTACTAATTTAATTGCTCATAGGGATATAAATTTTCCCTTTGAAAGCAATAAAGACAATGTTTTTATAGAATCAGTGGTGAACATTGAGACATCCATTGCATTTTGTCCATAATGTAAAACATTCTCTTATAAAAATAATTAAAAATTGGTTAAATTCCACATGGTAGTGAGTGGGGTAATTTGTTTCTTGTGAGCTGGGATCTGAAATGGACACTGGCCTTTTATGTTCTGGACAGTCAGAGGATGACTCTGAAGTCCCTGCTGGTTGGCACTCAGGCTGTTTTGTGCATAGCTGTTGCAAAATGCAAGTCATTGTTTTGTGAGTCATGTGTAACCTGTTAGTTATTTAAATAAGTAGAATATGAGTTTCATGTGAGGTTTAAATCAGGTCTGTTTCTTCTACATGGGGCAATTGGGTTGTTCAAAATAATAAAGACAATTTCTGGTGAATATCACTTAGAGACATGTATTTTTTCCTTCAAATTGGATAGGTAGTTTGTATTTATCATCTCCTATTGTGTACAATTTTGATCACAGTATTAAGCATTACTCCTGTGAGGAAGTTCATGGGGGTGCATGAATTTGCCTTTACTATGATGTTGTTAGTACTTTGAATAAAGGCAGATCCTGACCTGCATTGAGCTGATTGCAGGACTGTAGCTGTAGAGACTGCATTATAAAAAACCTGGAAAGTATGAAAACAAAATTCTAATGATTCTTATGAGAAAATTATATTTTGTCACTTTCTTAAGACAGAGCTAATTAGTTACATGTCTTAAGTTACTCTAAAGATGCTTGGGCTGTACTCTTGCTCCATACATGTTGATATGATTACAGTTAAGTGGTAATTAAAGGTAATTTAATCTCTGCTGATGCATACACTTTTATATAAAAATATATATGTAGACTGCTCTACTGACAGTGATGGAAATCCCTAGGGATGTGAAAACTTGTTACACAGAATTCCAAGCAGAATTAGAGCCATAAGTTCAGTTTCCTCTTTATGAATTCTTTTTTTTGCAAAGTAAATACTGGAAAATGAACGGAAATAGATTGAGGTTGCTGGAAAATATGAGGACCATGCCACAAGAAGTAAATTTCTCTTGTTCTTCCCCCAAGGAAAAACTCTGTAGTAATTGAAATAGACAGAATGAATATAAATTCCTCAGCCTTAGTATTCTGTCTAACAATCTAGCAATGCTGTGGCCTGTGTCATTGCCAGGTCAAAATTTATTAAATGATAACAAAATAAAGAAAGATTAAGGCTTTTTAATTTCAGATGTAATTACAGAAAAATGTATTTATATGTTTGTGCTATATGCTGTGATGTAGGAGTTACTGTATGAAATTTGAATTTTCATAGGCTAAAAGTAAATATCACAGTGGTTTCTTGGCTGAAAATTCATGATTTTAGGACTACTTTCTTTTTAATTTTAACTGCAACTCTGAATATTTTGTGTTCATAATTTATTTCAAGATAAGTAGAATTTTTTTTTTGTCTGATCAGCCTGAGAAAGGTGGATCTGGCACAGCCCTGTCTGTAGTTGCTTATGTTGTGGGTGGGATAGAGGAAAGGCTGGGGATCCAAAGGTGTGGGGATGGTGTAGAGACCTTTGGAGAACCAGTGACACAGCTGGCAGGGATTGTATGTCTGAGCAACAAAAGACAGTGGGACTTGTCTTCTCTGGGGCTGGTGAAAAAATCAGTTAACTCCTAAGTTGTTGATACAAACTTTCAGTCAGCACTCCAGTTTTGCACAGCTTTGTCTGGAGCTCTGAGGCTTCTGGTGCTGTTTCTGCAGTTTTAAGGAGTCATAGTATTTTTCTCTCCAGTTAGGTACGTTGACAGAAGACTGAGAAAATGTAGTGATATAATTTACATTTCCAGCTGAAGTTTCAGTACTTGGTAGAACAGCCCCACGTCAGTATTTCTTTAGTTTTATTAGTGCATCTTTACAATGTCTATCGTGTCTGTTACCTGAGCCTACATTTAAAGCAGTTCCTGTTGCTCTTGTAGAGTTTTTCAAAACTTTAACAACATGGTGCAGGAAAAACAATTACTTTGAGGTGCATCTATACCAATTCAAACATGAAGCCCTCAAAATATATTTTTTATTTGCTTTTTTGATAGTGTTTGTGTTGACCATGTTTTCCTAGTCTTTTGAGCTATGAATGAAATGGAACATTTTTTGCAGTATTGACCTTTCAGCTGACTTGGGCACTGACTTAGTGTCATTTTGGCATCAGTTGGCATTTCTGTGGAAAATGTCATTACCAATGGCTCTTCTCCCTTAGAGAGATGCCTAGAGGGGAATGTAAGCTTGCATTATAACTTAAAGAAATGACAGTGATCAATACAGAGTTCTGGTAGCAGTGTGCACAGTGAATATTGTACACGGTCCAGATTTGTTTTTCTCAGACAAAGCTTCAAGCAGGTTCTGTTATGAAGGGGAAGGACTCACTTGCTTTTTGGGCAATGTGTGCTGCTTATGTATAGTCACTTCTGTGGGATATTAATAAACTGCACCTCCTGCTTGTGCATGTTCCAGAACTGCTGATATGATTCTTTCTGAAATTAAACAGTGCTTTTGAGACCTGCAGTTTACAGATGTTAATTTTAAATTTTAACTTTTGTGACATTCCTCTGTTTGAGTTGGGAGAATGAGTTTTATATACACTTCACGGGGGAAAAAATGTAGTGTAAAATTAGGAAGGAAGGAATTGGAATTGGTTTCATATGCCCCTGCTTGTATGGAAAAATGTTAAAAAAATGTCAGCAGAGACATGAGATTTATTCTGATGTTGGTATGTCAAGAGTATCCTTTTTTTGCCTTGTGTTTTTTTTCAAGGACACCACTGAAATACTGAAAAGGTAGTCAGCCCACAGTCAGATTTGTTCCACTGGGATTTTTCTATTTTTTTTTTTCCCTTTTCATAGACTTTACAAAAATTTAGAAGTGTAAAAGGATAGTAAGCGGGAAAAATTTGTTTCAAATTTATAGCAGAGTAAGGACAAGAAAGGGATCTCAAAAAGGTAGGTAATGGAAGACATACAGGTGGATTTCATGCTCTGGGATGTTCTGAATAGAGCTGTAACTGAATTTAATATAATGTTGGTCAGAAAAGATACAACTGGGGAAGAGCATGTGCAGTCCCATGTTCAAAGACTGAGACATTTTTGCTTGTCCCGTGGACTTTTCTGTGATCTTAGACAACTCATAATCTTCCTAGGTAAGGGAAAAATCCTGTATGAAACGGAAGCTGCTGTTCATATCTAAGAGGAGTTGGCTTCCTATGACAAGTAAAACTATAAAAATGTAAATCAATTATTACACTTTCATGTTTATTCTTAGAAGAATCCAAATTGTGCAAAACAATTACAGAGCTGAGAATAGAAAAGTGGTGGAGTTCAGGATTTGATAAACATTGACATCAGCTTGTATTCAGAATATAAGCTGTTTGGGAGAGGGAAGTTTTGGCAGTTCTAAGAGCTCCTGATCTGTGATTAGGTCTCCAGCACAGTGGAGACCTAATCACAGATCAGGACCACTCCTCTGTGCTCCAGTAAAATCTGGAAGCACAGTTTACAATTCAGCCAGATATATATCAGTTAAGATAAAACATCATTAGAGAAACAGGAGTGCCAGAGTAGGAGGATTAACCATATCCACAGACCATGTGGTGGTCTGGTGACATTCTTGATTCATGACTTTTACACTTGATTTTCTTTTTTAATGGTCAGAAAGAAAAAAGAGAGTAGTTAATGGAAGATTCAGAGAGGAAGTAGAGAAAGAAAGTTGGAGCAAGAAATAAAAGAGCTCTTGGGTTAGAATTAGATTAAACTTATTCTGTTCTATTTCTGTTCTAATGCTGCATTTGTGCATTATAGTAGGATGTACCCAGGAAGCACCAAATGTGTCCAGAAATACAATATTATTCTCTTGATTTAAATTGAGAACAAGTTATTAACAAGAGAAGGTTTTTTTTGGGGTTCTTTCTGTTTATAAGAACAGTGTGATAAATGAAATACCTCTAAATCTCAGTGCCAGTCTTTCTTGTTCTACCCAGTGATAAAAGGGTTCACTTTTATTCTCTCCAAGATTTCATGTGATTTATTAAAAGATTTTGAATGAAGTCACAGTACTTGCAACCTGGGTGGAAGCCATGTGAGTATCAGTACAGGAATTCCTGCTTTCTTAGCTTTTGGGAAAATGAACTAGAAAATTACATACAAAATAGTAGAGAAAATATTACTGTGAATACACTGACATATGACATATATTTGTAAGGTTAGGTAGGAAATGCCAAATTTCAGTTTGTCTTGGCATCCTCAGTAAAGACCATATGTGTGGTGATATTGTTCTAAATCACATGCAGATGTTTTCATGTATAATATTTTAATATTGTTAATAAACTAACTACTGTATTTGCTGTACTGTCAGTGTCCAACTTTTGTCTTTCCACCTCATGATTGTGTATCCAGGACTGATCTTCTGTTGTAAATCTGAAACATGAAGTTCTTTCCAGCTTCCACCAAGCTCATCTTGGTTCATCAAAAGTATCTGCCATAAACTTCCTGCTTGGGCCTGTAATTGTTCCTCTGACTCCTTACTGGAAGACTACATTTTCTTAATTCTTATTATTTTATTATTTTATATGAACTGTTTTGAAAGTTGGCCTAGACCTTCTCAAATTCTACACGGTGTCTAAATTTTCTAGAGAAGTGTATTTTCTTTTTGCACTGCTTTTGTGAAAGGGTTTTTATTTGGTTCTAAAAGTAGAGCTCTTATCTGAGGAGTGGCAAGCTGTGATCTCCAGATCGAACACATCTGTTTTTTTGTGTACTTACAATTATTTGCAGATTTAATTCAAAAATGAATGTTCATATCTATCTTAGTGGTGTTGGCTCTTATGATGTAGAAAAGTATGAATTCAGTTGAGCTTCACACAGTATATTTTTTGTAAAGTAGGCTGCTCTGGTCATGGCCATATACATTCATTGTAGGACAAGTTGTCTTACTATGTGCCAGCATCTGCTTGGTAGGGCCAATCTGAAAAAGGCCATTGACTAGAAAACAGTAGAATTTAACTACCCTGGTTGGCTTTGCACTGGAGAATATTTGGTATATAAAGAAATTGTAAAGCTTGAAGTGTAAACTCTCACATGCCCACAGGGAGTGTGCTGCAGCAGAGCTTTAAGGTGACTTGTACATGTGGAACCTCTGGAGGGAGGATAGCAGCAGGAGAGGAATGAGGATAATGCAGGAACTGACATGAGGTTAGACTGTGGGAGCACTGGAACAGTATTTTACAGTTTTCATTGTGGTTGTCTTCATCTTGGTAGTTTTGTGAGAGCTGACCATTCTTCCCCTTCACCCTCTTCATGTCCTTGCCATAGAAGCCCCCACTAGTGCAAGCAGCATGCTGCTGATGCCGCTGTTGTGATGTGTCAGGCCAGCTCTGATTTGCAGCGTCGTGGGATACACTGTGTTTTCTGTGTGGGTGGTCTTATCGAAACTGTCTCGGAATGGTTGTGTGGAGCTGCAGAAAAGTCCGAGAATGGGCTGGTACAGCAGAACCATCAGCTATGGTCGGACTAAGCAGACCTGGGGAAGGGGAATGTGAATCTTGAGGTTCTTTTGTTCTGGCCAGGAGGAATTGAGAGTAGTTTAGGGTATCCAGAGATTGGAGGCAGGATGGGAGGGCAGAGGCAGAGCAAGCGTGCCACTCACTCTGACATCTTGAACTGCTTTCGTACCACGTCCTGTGCAAAGCACACACTGTGGCAGCAGTCCTCAGTAAATGAAATCTGGCTGTAGGATTTAAGTAAAAAACATTTTTAACTGCACCATACAAATACAAGAACATGCTATTGAAAGTATCCAACAGTGCCTTATTTTCACAAATGTGTTCAGCTTTAGATTTTGGAAAAGAATGAATGTTCTGTGCTGCCAGCTTTTTCTTCTGTTTGTTTCTTCCATAAATTTGAAATGATAGTGGGGACTTTGTGCAGCCAAGCGCCGCTGGTGAATAGATGTTGGAAAAAAGAATGAGAAGCCACAGTGGTATGGAGGAAATCATGTGGCTACAGTTATCTGTAGGAAAAATAAACATCCTTTTTCCCACTTCCCCACAAAAATGTTTTTGTATCTGGAAAAAATATGGAGCTAAGGCAGATGGAGTACTGAAAGGAATTAGTGTCTATATGCAAAATACATTGCCTTTTCTGAACACATTATTTAACAAGTTATTTCACCTGAGAGGAAAAGTCTGTCATTGCATTTGAATTTGGGAATAAAAAAAAATCAGTGAAAAGAAATATAACAATATGGTAAAAAATTAAATTTAAGTTGAATTTCTGCAATACTGTGTCTGAAATTACAAAAATGTGAATGGCTGAGCTGAGGAGTGCCCCTGGTTACCAAATATTTTGTTTTCTAGGTTTTTGTATCTATGAATTCTTCCTTTTAATGCATTATTTTTTGCCATTCTCTATAATTATAATCTTAAAATATGTTTATTTTGTATTTTTCTAATTGAGTTTAGGAGTAGACGTGCAAAGAGACTTTTTCAAAATCACAAGCTGAGGCATGGAAGGCGTGATATTAAGCTTACCATTTGAAAGAGTTATCCAGAAGTTAAGGATGTGCTTTAAAAATGTGCATTGTTGTAGCTGTTGCCAGCTTCAAATTCAGCAATAACAAGAATTTGTCTTTCCAAGTGGAGCATTTTTTCCAATAGAATAGGATTCTGAATTAATTTTTAATGAAAGACTAAGCAGAAGTCATTAATATTCTCACTCAGAACAAAAGAACTTTACCAATGTCAATTCTCACTGAATTTTTCTATTGATTCCAAACACAGTCTATCATTCTGAACAGATACTGCACTGGACTGCCCAGCAAAATGCAGAACAAAATCTCTGTGGCTGATATGTTTTGAACAAAGCCTTCTTATTTATTTAAAAGTACAAAATACTTTGTTTTCTATTTAGTAAATGGAAGATCAGGACGTCTAGGTGTCCTGAAATGAGCTGATGGGAAACTAAGAAACTGTGTAGAAAACCACAGAGATGTCTGATTAAAACCAGGATAATCACTGTCTTTGATTTTTCCAGTGGGTGACATAGAAGAGATTTCTGCATCTTTATGAATCTTAAATACTGGCAGATAATATTTGGCATAGTTTGACTCAAACATGATACTTTTTCTTTCATAATGAGCAAATGTGTGAAAACCTTTTGTCATCTTCAGTTTAGATTTGAATCTAGACAAATAATGCATATTTCAGTATATAGTAGCTTATAGAGGAGAATTGTTCCATTCCAAATTATTTGTTCCCATGGATAGAGAATATATGAATATATTTTTTCCATACCAATGAGTAAATTAGTTTTTTTGGCAGCGTACAATTTGCAACTCAGAGTGCAATAAACTAAACTATACTGTGGATAGCACATCTTGTACAAGAAGGAAACCTGGATTTTAGTTCGAGACCAAAATTTGCTTAATGATCTGATACTCTATATCAAATTGATTTTAAAGTTCTGCTAACTGTAGCCGGTTTTCCAGGCTCTTCCCAGCTCCAAGCAAACCTGTTTTTAACTCCAGAACACCTATAATGATTGCATTGGTAATCAATACATATAAGCTATTGTATCTGTGAGTGAGTTGTGTCAGGGCTTGCATGAAATGGACATGTTAATGTTAAGAGATCTGTTTTTCATACATAAGATTATTTTGTAATGAATTATTGAAAGTAGTAAACTTCAATTCAGCATAGTCTTTAAAAGAAGTCAGGTGGTGTTAAACTGAGTAAAAATTATGTGCTAAACTGTAATTTTAGCCATGTCTTTGCATTGTACAAGTAAATATTCATGCTTTTGACTAAAATACAGATCTGGAAAAAGAGATGCCAATTATGCTGCTTTACATTGCTTGGGAATAGTTATCCAGTGAGTGCTGAGACCCTGTAATATTTTCTACTATTTATGGATTCTGCCATTTTCCCACATGAGAATTGTGTATGGCAGAGAATTTCTCATGTATTTGCTGTTAAATGTAATTCTGGTTTGGTAGAACTGGACCCTTAGGGATTAGTTGTGTTGTCCTTATTGATGGAAAGATAATGACTGTCTACACTGGAAGAAAATTGTTGTTGGTTTTTTATAGAACATAGAGCATGTTTATTTTTAAACACTCTCTTCTTTTGTGGCTGGAATACAAGGAATGACTAGTGAATAAAAGTATCATTAATTTGACTCTCCAGCAGAATGAATTATAATTTCATGGACAGAAAATCCATGAGGAATGTCCATACTCCTACATTGTTTGAAAATCATTTTACACCAGATGTAACAACAGAAGTTCAATGCTTTTCCACTGAAAGCAAAGTAGCAAAGACTGATAGACTTTTATGTAACAAAAGTGATTAAGCTGAACACAAGTTCACTTAGATTTCTACATGTGAACAAAATCTATCTGCTTGCCTAACTTGTATCTGTACATCTTTTAAGTTAAGCTGGGCTAAAGATAATGATTTTTCAGTTAAGATGCAGATAGAAGCAGGACCTCAGAGGAAAATCTAATTGAAGTTTATAAAGTTTAATCTTAATATTTTGTTTGTCTCAAGATGAAACAGAGAATGTATCATTCAGGATCATTATACATAAGTAAAGACTTAAAATATTTAGGTGTTTTCTTTGGTTTTCTTATATATGTTTTCTTTTTTAAGGATTTTTAAAAACTTTCTAAGATAAAGGAATTCTGTCCTTGAAGTGGAGTGTCGCTTCTCTAGGCTTGGTCTGGACAAAATGGTAATTATTTATTCTCTCTTAAGATCTTTAACAGTATCATGTCTGACAATTTATTAGCCTTTTTGAAAGTGACTTAACAGCAATATAAAACTTTAATTTCAAAAATAGAAACTTGTATTTTTAAAATAATTATCTATCAAAGTTCATGAGCATTTAGCATACACTTTTCAGATTTTAATCTCATCATTAGACTTTAAGTGCTGCTAGTCTGATATATCTAATCTCCATCTGCCTTGATATCATGGTGATATTACCAAATAATGTTGAGAAAAGCTGCTGAATCTGGCCCACCAGTCATCATTGTAGAAGTCCTGATACTGAAGAGCATTTTGCTGAAGCTGTACCCTGGTGTAGATGAGAACAGAGGGTTCATGGGCCAGAGAAATGTCTCCTGTGGTTGTCACACACTAAGGGCTGGCTGTCTCAGTTCTGGCTGCTGCTCCAAAGGCTGTTGGAATGTTTAATGATGGTGAAACAATGAGATTAAACTCATTATTAGCTTACAACCAACATGAGATTAGTATGAATTGTGCCCTGATACTCATTTTTTACCTCAGCTTGATTTTTAGCTGTCGAAATTTCTGACATCTTAAAAAATCCCTGTGGGTAGCATTAGTCAAGTACTGTGCACTACTGGATGTTAATGTCCTAGGATTTAAATATAAGCTTGCAAAAGCTGCGTCTGACATATTTTGAATGTCTACATGGAGCATATTATAGCTGCATCTTCCCCTAGCAAAGAGATGGTTTAAAATTGTTGGAAGTGAGTGAAATGTGTCGTTACTTCTGGGGCTGTAGAATAGCGGCCGTGGATGTAAGATTAGGCGCTCGCCGCCCCCGGGGTTTGCAGTTTTGTATTACAGATTATCATTATTGCCTACACTTTTCTGATGAGATTGAGAAATTTCTTTTGCTGTAGAGTAAAGCTGCCAAAATACATTTACCACAGACCTTAAGGCAAATATAATTCTTCCAGAGGCAGCCTCAGGCTTTGGAGGTTTTTGTGCTGAAAGCAGGCTTAGACTTCCCATGAGATCCTCAAAGAGATAAAAAGACTAAAAGCTCTTCAAAGCTAGGCCTTAGGCCCTGACATAATTTAATTCTCTGGCGATGGTTTTTGTATGTAAAAAAATGAATAAATATTTACAAAAATTTAAATGGAAATGTACCCAACTAGACCTGAAAATAACTTTTTAATATCACCTATTATTTTGAATTCAACATAAAAAATTCTTCATATAACTTTAATTTAGACATCAGATGACCAGGAAAGGACATGGTATTTTCTCTCTCTCTTTCTATATGCAAAATTTCAGCAAGGTTATCTTGCTTTTTTGTGCAGAATATTTACTCCTGATAACTGAACAGACATTAAAATTAATTTGCATACCAAGTAACTACACTCTTATTCTAACTCTATTCTGCACATTAACCCAATCACTTACTAATTGTAATTGAGTTTAAGGTCCTAAATTAAAGAACGGCTCTGTGTTCTGATCTCCTCCCACTTTTTCCTTTCTTATTTTTTAGGCTATATTAGCACTAGATTTTATTTAACAAATAGCAAGATGTTCTAGAAAAATCCCCCAATCTTCAACGCTGTGAGTAGAGTATTTTAAGTTAAGAGTTAATTTACGCTGGAAATGACTTAACAGAAATGTCACTGAAAAAGAGCCAGGAAAAATCCTGTTGAGAAGCTCAACTGTAGGGCTGGGAGTCAAGAAATCTTGATTGATTGCAGGCTTTCCTTCTTACTGTGGAGATGCTGCTTTGCTTCATGGCTCCCTGTTCTCCACCTTGTAAAACAGAATGATGGAATCATCATGTATCTTCAGGTGTATAGCAAGGAGCAGCCCTTTCCATTAGCTATTTATCCTCTTCACAAAATTCCAGATGTTCAGAGGAGACTTGAGAAGTTTGCTCCCCAAATCAAGTCTGCTGCACCTCTCATTCCTCTGTTCATACCATGATTGTAAATTGGCCATGAATCAGCTGCATGATGAGGAGCAGGTTTTTTGGTCAAGCTTATTTATCCATGGCTGTTCTCACTTAGGCCTGACTCCAGCCTAGTCTTCAAATGCCTGAGGGTAAGGAGAGAACTTGGCTTGCTCTGTGTCTGTATATTCAATCAAATGCTTTATCCCTTTATTTATAAAATTCTTTAAATCTTATCCACAGGAAGCTGTATGAGTTAAAAAGTATTTATTGCTCTTTAATGTTATTAACAGCAACAAGCGATCAAATCCAAAGATGGTATTTCTGGATAATTTGTAGTGTACAAAACATTGCTATATAATTTCTTTTGCTTTTCTCCTCTCAGGAGGTGCTTACTATGGGGTTTCACACAGTGCAGTCATTAGCCTTCTTTGATTTGAAGAATTGTAATTCATTGTGCTTTTTTAGGTGGCGACTTAGATATACTGTGTTATATGAAGAGCATCTTAGGGTTTTATTTTCATTATTTATTTATAGGACCTATTTTTCCTACAGTAAAATATGAGAATTGACATTTTAATAAGTATTAGGAATGTTCTTAATAGATTAAGAAGTATGTTCACCTAGAAGTACCTGTGTTGAGGTAACTCCCAAGTTTAGATTCCACTGTTGTCATTGGAATTGCTTGGTTCAAGAGTAACCAGGTCACAGGAGTGACTAAAAAGTAGCTGAGGCAAGAAATTACAGTTTTATGTCCACTACTGGTTTGAAGAAAACAATTCAGCAAATTAAGTAAGTGATAAAACATAATATATATATTATAAACATTATATATATTATATATATATATATATAGATATTTCTTTATATAATTTTTCTTGGGATTTTTTTGTGGGTGTGGGAGCAAAATTAAGCCAGTTTAAAAATAAGACATCCTTCTGCTAAAATCTTCAATGTTTGTTTGGAAAGTGCTAGATCAGCTTTTGTTTGATACATACAAAAGAGATTTCCCTGGTGCTAAAAAATTTTTAAGCTGAAATTTTGCAGTTAAAATATAGACCATAACTAAAGTAAAAGATAAGTTTGATGTAACTTGTTTTAAAAGACTAAAAAAAACAGATAATAAATAATTTTAATGTGGTTCAGGTATTTAATGAAATCCTTTAAAATTATGATCTGCATTTCTTTGAATATAAAAATACATTACTAAATGCAAATTGACATTTCTAAATTAGGTACTTGCCGCTTCATAAGTGATACAAGCAGAAAAGTATTTCTCAGGGAATGATGGAAGGTGTTTTTATCATCTTGTTACTGTTGTCATGGAAACTTGTGTGTATCATTGTTAGACAGACTGTACATAAGAATCTAACATTCCTGTGACTTAACAATTGCCAGCTATTGTATTTTTAGTGTATTTTCTCCAACATTGTAGTCAATGCTTAGGAACTTGTAAGTTGCTCTCCTCAATTACAGCCACGAACACAATTACAGGATTAGGCTGTCCGGAGACCCCATAGTACAGGGTTCTCTGTTAAAAGGTTCTTTTCAATACAGGGTTATTAACAGTTTTATTTCCTAATCCATTGTAGCCTACTATAAGCACTTAAAAATTAATATTCCCTCTATTTAAGTAGACTATTTTGACAGCAGCTTCTTTGGGAAGACTGAGCTATGCAGCAGTCATTATAAACTCTGTCTTGAAAACTTTGGATCTTTTCTGCTAAATTCACATAATAATACACCTCTTGTGTATCCTTGTCTTAACCTATCATGCATGGAACAGTAGGCTGAAAGAGAAGCTTGACTGGAAAATCCAGATTTAAGTGCTCCTGGACACAAAGTTTGTGTAACTTGTGTTCTTGTTAAAATCTTATGATGGGCACAATTCACAAAGTAGGAAAAAAAAGGTAATTTCCCTCCCCCAAAATGAGATTTAGGAATCGGTAATTCTAAGCACAATAAAAGTGTTGTATCTTTTGCATAAGTAAAGGTTTGTTTTGTCTTTTAGTGTTTGGAGTTGCTTCAAAATATAGCTTCTGCATCAATTATTTATGACTTGAAATTACTTATCTTTTTAAAAAAAATGAAGTTACTGAAATACGTTTTTCCTCATTGAACAAGTGACTTCCATTACCTCAAAAGTATTCATTAAATTTATTTCTCATCCTAGCCTGTCTGGTTTAATCTTTTGAAGAGTTTTCTGAACACTCTTCTGAAATTTTAAGGCTATTATTTTTAATAAACGTCAATGAAGAATGTAGGTTTTGTGCTAGAGTAAGCTGTCTGTAGCAATTTGATGCAAATTTAACTTTTCTGAGAATCACAGTAACATGAAGTATTCAAGAATATCATGAATACTTCATGTAAAGTTGTAAATGTTTTTTTAAAGATGAATCTTACTATGTTGGTATTCTGTTCAGAAAGTTACAGGACTAGTAAAATACAAGTACAGAAATATGAAGAAGAAAAAACTCAAATACAAGTACCACTGTGGCTTTAGTTTCTAGAAGAATGCATTCATTAAGTAAGTGAGGCTTATAGGTTGCAAATTAAATTTATAGGAAATGTGTACTTTTCACTTCCTACTCCAGGAGATTCTGTCAGTTCAGGCAGTTGAATTCAATGTAATGCCACGAGAAAATATCCTGGCAAGCAAACGTGTCCAGTCTGTATAAAGAACTAAGAACCTGTACATAAGATAAATGCATATTTTCTATTATTTCCGATTGCAGTAAGCTGTGTATGAATGTATAGTCATAGGAGGAGATACACTTAGCTTTTTAGGATTTATTGAGGCAAAATGGAACTAGTTTATTACTGGCTTCATACTTTTCACTTACAATCATGAATGGTTTTAGCTGGGATTTGTAGAAAAATAGAATTTCCAAACTTCGTATATTCCTATATCTTTCTTTCAAAGGATTTAGTTTTGGATAAAATGGAAACTTTGTGAACGGACAACTTTGATCTTTTATCCAAACTTTTCTGCATTAAGAGAAAAGCTGTAACTGCCTCTTCTGCTGAATGCGATTTTACTTTTATGGACACCTCACACACTAACCCAGTCAGCTGATGAGTTTGTTTTGTAGCCATCATCTGTAGAACAGCCTTAGGAAATCTTGAGTCATAAATTGCAGAGCAGAGGGAAGAAAGCTGGGGTGTGTATTGGCTCCCTCTGGTTACAGGGCACCAGCTGTGGGTGCATTCAGCACATACGAGCTTTGGGGCTCCACGTTCTGTAGGTAATGGGAAAAAATATCCTGACTATTCATTGCTGTAATGCACTGGTGAGAGTTGGAGGTGCTGAAGAGCTCATCTGCTATGCCTCAGAGCTGTTAGCTGTGGTGGACTGCCACACCTAGGTGAACACTTGAGTAAGGGGACAGGGGCTTTAGGACAAGAAAGAGAAATGCCACAGCAGCTGGGTGGGGTGGATGAAACAGTTGCAGTGCAGTCAAATGTGGCATCTCAACTCCTGATCCATCAGCTTGCAAAAGAACCTGTAGGAGGGATAGATTTTCAGGCTTCTGGTTAAACTGAAAATATTGAGGGAGTGGAAATAATCAGATTCCTTCATTGCTGAGGATTTAATTTCTTGACAAGTGAAAAACTAGGGAAATATAGATAGAACTGTATATCCCACCTAGAAAATACTGTTTCAAGGCTTAAAAAGTATTGCATAAACATAGTAAGCTATTACAAATATTGGTAGAAAAATGAAGTGGAGGTTTTGGGGTAATTTTAATTGCTTATTTTGGTTTATTTTAATGTATTTTTCCTCATCACAGGTAAGGCTACATCTATATGGCACAATCCTGTGCTCAAATACATACTCTCCCTTCTGAATGAGTTAATTTCTCAGGATAATGAGTTGTGTGGGAAAGAATTTATTAACTCAGGTTACATGGCTTCTGGCATCTTGATTAGATTGGGTATTATAGCTGTGTACCATACAGACATCTGAAATGCTCTGCCATCAAAATCCAGTTAGGCTAGCCCAATGTCTGAGAGTGAGAGTTTACAAAAAAATGTCTGTTTCTGTATCTATTAGACATTGAAAATTCATTAGGTTTTCTGGGATTCAGAAATCAGAATTCTAACATCTCATTTGTATTTGTCCTTAAAAATATCATTGCCACTCTCTGCTTTACCAAAACATTGAATAAAATAACTTTTATTGAATGAAAATCCTAGCTTAGAGCCATGAGGTATTTGCAGGTTCTGAAGTGCTGATGATGAGTGCAGCATTAATGATCTGACAGATACAAACTCATGGGTAAGTTTTTTCTCTAAATAGAGTAATCTCTTGAATTTCTCTAGTTAATGTGAATTGGTATTTCATGTTCAGGGAGACTGGGATTCCTTGCGTTTTTCTGTTTTTGATTGTGGTGCTGATAGCCTAACTATGAACTTGCTTATGCAAGGCTGCTAGGAACTTCCAGTCTGAGTATTTCTAGAAAAGAGAAGTGATTGAGTCTCTGCACTTAAAAATGCCTCGTGTGCTTTTTGAAAAGACACCACCATCTGTGTTTTGTTGAATTAATTGTGGTTATTTTGATGATGTCTGTGTGTGTCCAGTAAGAACAGAAAATAATGTTTTAATTTCAGAGATTTCTGTGGGTTGATTTTTAACTGACTGGAAACAGGATAGCTAAAGCACTACCTTTACCTCTGGTTTTTTTTAGGTTTTCAGTCCAGAATTGAAAGGAGTATATTCATAATATACATACATCCCAGTGTAGTGCTGTGCAGATTTTCAACTGAAACACCTTGGTCCTTAGTTTGCAGCCTGTGTTCAAGTATCCCACAAGGAACTCTGCATTAAATAAGTTTGACTTTGTGCGGTTTCTGGTATCTTTACCAAACAAACATAGGTTGTGCTGTTCTGTGAAGTGGTAGACTAGTCCTTCAGCCCAGCAGTACATACAGATATTGAGTATATCAGAAGGCTTTTAGGGGCTATGCCAAAGAATTCCAGAGGTATTGCTTGTTCAGGGACACAACTGATAATCCCTGCTAAGTTGTTATGTGTATCAGGGCCAAAATTAGATGAAGCCTATTAACTTTCTGCACTAACAATTCCCAAATGTATTTCTTGAAAGACTGATAAAGGGACAGGGAGATGGTGGGCTCTGACCAGATGTGGACTCAGCTATGTGTGATCAAAGTGGGAAATCTGCCCAGCTGTGCACCTGAACTATTCACACTCTGGGCCGAATCACACTCTGGGGGATTTGGGCTCATTTATGCCCCATGTTTCTTCCTCTTCTGCCGCCTCAGCAGATATGTGTTTACATCAAGTACTTGAGTGATGTTCTGTGACAAGAAATAGTGCACTGACACATGGAATGATGGCTCTAAGTGCTGGGAGACCAAAATGTCTCCTTTCATAGCTTAAGCAAAGGTTGTGTATTGTAGGTACAGGGCTTCTGTAAACAGTATAGGCTAAATTTGAACTAAGATGTGAAAGGTCCTTGCAGGAGTGTGGAAGTAGAAATGTGGAGCTATGCAGCATTTTCTTACAAAATTTGATTTAGTTCACGTTGGGTGCTTCCCTGGAGAATCCATTTGTACACATTTTAAGGTATCTGTAAAGCAATAAAAGAAATTCTAATTTTGCCATGCCCTGTGTGCATATAAGTATCGTGGATACACAGCTTAGTACTCCATTACAGTGTTTTCTTAAAATTCTGTGCAATTGGATTTTGCTTAATCTGTGCTGTTTCACGCCAGAACAAAAGATTATGGATCATTACATTATATATAGTGGAAAATTATTCAGAAGTGTCAGTTTGAAGGTTTTGGTAAAATTGAAGATTTTGTAGATGAAAAGTAATCTTTACTACAACATAGTTCATAATTGTTTTGGGGATGTAAAAGCTCAGCATTTTAACTATGTCTTTATTCAGATTAGATTTAGTATTTTTATAGTAATTTTAGGAATATTGGAAATGTACATGCTCATTTGCAATGCCAAACGTTCCTGCAGATTCTTGATTATTTATTGCTTCCTATACAAGTTGCTAAATCTTCTTTCCCATGCCTGGACACTTCAACAAGGCCAGGTTGGACGAGATCCTGAGCAGTCTGATCTAGTGGGTGGCACCTTTGCCCATGGCAGGGGGGTTGGAACTGGATTATCTTTAAAGTCCCTTCCCTCCCAAGCCTTTCTATAATTATTCATGTCTTGCAGGCTGCTAAATGAATCACAGTGCACTTCTAAACTATGCCACTCTTAAATGGTCCTAACAAATTCTTCCCTGAATTATATCTGGATGAATTAAATTTGCAGGGTTGCTTTATTGCACAGCAAATGTTTTCTGATGGTATTCAGTGTTTTGAGGAGAGTGAAAAAAGTGGGACAGGTTTCTGTGTCATATAGTATCTTGCTGCATTGGTTATGTGAAAAAGTTGAATTTTAAATAACTTTTGTATGGTTAGTTGTGATTTTTTCCCTTACTCCCTTTGTGCATAGTGTTATGGTTTTTTTTTTTTTAATATAAGTTGATGAGTTATAGCAACTGTCTAATGCTTGTATTATGGAAGTTACATGGTGCACAGGGTATTTGAATGCTTGGTTCTGCCTGACCCTGATCATGCAAAAATGAGAGAAAATGAATTGTATCAAAGCTGTTGCAGATAGGATAAAAAAGAATGGAATGGAATAGAATAGTTCTGTTGGAAGGGACGAGCAGTGACTGTGTAGTCCAACTGCCTGATCACTTCACGGCTGACCACAAGCGATCTTGCAGATTTTGATTATTCAGAAGCCATTGCAGGAAAACCAGAATTAATATATAAGTTTTTCTGTCCAGCTGCTGAAAACCCACCAGATATAATGCTAAAAGCATGTTGAAAAGCCAAACCCCAAAACATGCCCCAAAACATGAACACCTTTATTGTAATTGACCATATTTGCTTTCCAGTGCAAAAAATAGCAAAAGATTTCCCTATGTTCAACAAGCTTTGCAGCTACTAATAATTTTCTGTATGCTCTTAAATATTTTTCAATGTCTCCACTTAAAAGAAATAGTAATTGTAGTAAGAAAGAGGAAGTTAACTGCACTGAAAGCGTATAGTATTGGCAATACTATCACAAAAATCCCAAAGTGAAGCTTTAGTGTTGCATTTCTGTCTGACATTTTGTAGGTACTCTGTCTCCTTACTGTGGGGTCCTTGAAATCATGCATGAGTCTGTTGTTTAGGAATATATTTGCTGTAGCCATAATCTTCAAAAAAGACCTGTTAGTGTGAATACTCACAAGACTAAACCATTTGTTTCCATCAGGATGAAGCATCCTGGACTCCAAAAGCAGTCGACATATATCCCAGGTAATTCTCTCTCACCTACGCAAACTAGACTTCTAGATTTTAATTGGAACTTTAGCAATGCTGAAAGTTCAAACCTGAAATTTAGGAACTTATATTTGAGAGTGGAATGGAAAGTCTTGAAGCTTTCTGTACTATTCATGTATAAAGAGTTCTCTCTCTTAGGCTGAAAGCAGTTCCTGCCTTTGTTCTTAATTTTTCAAATTTTTAGACCTTAACTAAATAAATCAAATGTTCTATTTTTTCTCATCTTTGAAATGTTTATTTTTCTAAGGAAATGTGTGTTTTAAAATAAAAACACTGGACATTGTGTGTGGGCACATGTACTTAAATTCTTTAAAGAGTTGTTTTTAGAAGCACACATTCCTTGTATCTTTGCCTGATTGCAAAGCTGCATAGTGGTGAATGACTTTGCTTGATGAACTTCAAAATCGTGACCACTACAAAATGAGAAATATACAAGCTTCAGTTTAAAAAGAAAAATCATAATAAAATGCTGGTTTCTCCAACTGGTCTTGTGATACCTTCTTGCTTGTTTTACAGAAGTAAACACTGACACTGCATCCATGAACATCAGGATATCTTTCAGTTTCATTGCAGCTGGAGTCAGTGATTTCATACTGAAAAAGGTTGGTTTTCAGACTACAGACCATGACAGTTTGTAAGAGTGAAGGAAAATACGTGTTTGTGTGAATACTTAACTGTGTATACTTGTAATACAGACTTGTCTGTATCTGTATATGCACAGGTTTAACCTGCAGCTGACATGATTATGGAAAGCATTTAAGACTTCTATAAGCTTTGTGAAGAAGAAGTAATTCTGAAAAAATATACTAGCAGTTACATCTACTTGAAGATGAGAATAGTGTGCTTTTTTAAACAAGAAGCCTTATTATTGGGACAATAAAATAAAGTTTTGTCATAGTTGATTTTAGAGTCATGATGCCTTGACAATTGGGCAGTTTTCTCTCAAAGTTAGAGTCCGTGTTCCCCTTTTAATGCTGTTAATTTTACTGAATTACTTATGTTACAAATTACCTGCATCACAGTATTCTAATTGTGTTTGTAGTAATTTTAAAAATAATTGCTCTGGGGATAGGTCATTTAATTATATTTTATCAGTAAGAAAGCATTAGCTCTGCTGTGAGTGATAGCCAGCAAGGCCATCTGCAATGCCTTTCAGTTCACTCACTCTGAATTGTTCAGATAAAGACTGTCAAGTACTGCCTAAATAAGGAAGGAGCCCTGGTAGGGTTAAGTGCAGTGGAGGACACAAATGGAGCATTGATTCCAGGCATGCTGGAGGGTCTGAGCTGTTTCCTGCAGCACTGAACCTCTTAAGAGTTTTCATTGTTTCCCACAAAGTATTAAAATGCGAGTGTCTGCCATTCAGGATCTCAGGGAGGATGAAAATGAGGATTGGGAGGAAGAAGAAGAAAAGGTGAGTTAAACCCCAATAGTTTTGCAAAGTACTTATTTCCTTCTATTTTTCCTCTTTAGGACAATAAACCTGTAATTATTACCTTTCTCTTTCAGATCTTCCTCAAGCCTGTTATTGAGGACAGAAATATGGAACTGGCCCGAAAATGCAGTGAATTAATAAGTGATGTAAGTGATGGTGACTATTTGCACTCTAATATTTGCATTTCATCTTTCAAATGCATTTATATTTCTGATACATATTTTCTCAAATATGTACAGTGTAGTGTGTGCCCATCCAAGGCTGAAATAATAAAAGCCCACAAAATAATAGAAAAGCACAGATTATTCTAGTACTGTAAATTATCAGCCACAAAAGAATGAGCTTTGCAGAGCACTGGGATGGTACAAAGCACAGGCCCTAGAAAGGAGTGCTTCAAAATGTGGGTCTCAGGCAGAGGGTGTCTGCCAGGAGAACACCTTGGCTGCTTTCATCAGGAAAATGTGGTATTTTTTCTGGTTGTAGCCTAATCTTATGCAGTTTAATTGGTTTGAACAAAACTGGGTTCCAGTATATATAGCTGTAAGGAGGGAAGTTAAAAAATAAAAGATAAATTTTTAATGTTATCTTTTGTTTGTGCTGATAGATGTCCAAAACTTCTCTGAATATTGTTATTGATTATGCTTATAGGACAAATCCACTCAAATGCTAGAATATCTTTTAAAAATATTTAGCTTGCTAATTCTTGATGTAGTTACTATAGATTTTTAAAACAGTGGATCGGTTATATAAACATTATATAAACATCATAAACCAGGTCCCAGACATTTTAAATTGGAGTAGATCTAATTGCTTCAATGTAACAGGGTCGGATTTACTTTGATATTTTTGTTTCTCGCTGGGACACTGTGTCGAAAAAAGTAACTTTGTCCCTTCATCGGTGCACGGGTGTAAAGAATGATATTTCTCCTGTGGCAGAAAGAGAAAGCTGTGGCAGGACGGGAGACCTTTCTGAGAAGAGAGTGACTTGCCTCAATAAATATTCTAAAGAAACTGAAAAATGATGTCTGGCTCATGTTGTAATACAATACTTTGGTGTTGATTTAATGGGAACAGAACATACAGAATCTACATTTTAGGTATAAATTTTTAGGGACTGTGTATCAGAAAAGAGTAGTCAACTCAGAAAACCAGTATCTGGGATATGAAATGTGTAGTTTGACAAGTTCAAAGTTTCCTCTTTCCTTTTGTCCATACACCACCTACTTCAGTTTTCACAGAAAGAGTGCTGAAAATTGGATAGATCCTTAAGAGAAACTACCAAGATGAGCCCTCTGTAAACTCAACCTGCTTTAGGAAGCAGTAGAGATTAATAATATTTTTACTGATAGATATATACATGCTTTCTTTGGGAAAAAAGGGCATATGGTGTGCTAAGTGCCTGTCAACTCTTGTAAAGGCAAAAATGAAAATGGACCTGAAGCACTTATATGACCCAATATACATTCATTGCATCCATGCAGCTTCTTTCTAAACATGGTCACTGTTCTTAAAGAAAAAAACTCATTGAAAAATGCTGAGGAAATCTTTCTTTAACTGAAAAGGAATTACTCTGCTGTGTACCCATTAGGAGTAATGTTGGCTGTGGCTCTTAATTAATGGATAAATGGAGTGGCTGTATTTTCTTGGATTTTCTGCAGGGACTTGAGAGCTAAGGCAAATAGCAAGTCAAGCCAGGCTTCTCCTGCTTATAATGGTTCAGAGATGTGGGCTTTTGCTGAAAACTTGTGATGCATTTAGCCTGCAAGTGTGTTAGATTTTGCTTGAGATATGTCAGGCATAATGGCAAAGTGTTATTAATGCTTTCAAAGCAAGAACAATATATAATGGTCCAGACCAATCTAATTTCAAAAAAGAGGCTCTTTGTTTAAAAATAACATCCAGCTTTGGGGCTTTATTCAGCCTCTGATGAAATCAGTAGGTTTTTCTTCATTGGCTTGAATGGAATATGCATAGAATATGAATCTTGTTTCTCAGAATTTTTTGCTATAATGGAATTTCTTATGACCAGTGAAGTCCTTTTTACCTGGGTATAAATTCCTCACCCTGCACATTTCATTGTGGAGACCAATAAATTGCAAGGAGTTTGCATTCTTACCCTCAATTTTTTGACTTGCTGAGATTCAGAGCTTTTAATATATTCCTTATCCTTTTCAGCATGAACCTTTCAGCATACTATTATCTGTGTGGATTTATGATTGGTGTACATTGGTATATTTTATTTGTGCAGTGGTTTTATGGCGCTTTCTGTTTGGCCCTTTAGATGACCTTGGGGGAGCAGCCTGTGTCCTTGCTGGTCACGAGACCGGGTGATTGTCCTTTTCTGATGGTGGAGCTGTCAGCACATCTCCTCCATCAGAATGCAGAGCCAGGAGTGCACATGCCTGAGATACTGGAGTTGTATTATGCTCGCCCTGCATTCTTTGCAGGCTGACTTTAATTTGGCAGTGTGGTTTTGAAAAAGTGTTACACTTGCAGTCCTTGGTGAATCTGTAATTGCCAGCCTTGAGCTCTACGTAGGGGAAGCTGTGAAGTGTTTATGTGCTCCCGTTCTTGAGAAAATCCCCAGTTTCATTTGAGATTGGCAGATGTTTGTTCTGTGGCTGTGATACCCCCTGGATTGTTTCTCTCGACAGTCGTTCCATTTAATCTCCCTCTATTATGAAATTTTATTCCACAGATGTTTTCAAAACTGTCATGTGTGTTTGATTTATATGAATTGCCTTTCTCTCCAGGCCTTTTCTCTTCCGCATTGAAATCGAGCTCGTCCATTTGCTTGTAGTGTATTTTCATCTCTTTTTTGTTTTGATTATGTGGTGGGATGTTGTCAGTACTGTTATAAGCAGAGATGGGAACAATTATAGAAGGTAATTGACCAAACTATTATAATCCTTTTTGGTAGAATGGCAGACACCGCCTTCTGAAGATTCTGCTGAATTGTGGTAATGAGTGGTACCAGCACTTCTTTTCCTCTAAAGCAAACAAATAGGACTGCTTGCTATTTGTCTGTCCTTGCACAGAGTCCAACTTAGCTTTAGGATGTCTCTGTTATAAAGCAAAGTCCAAAAAGACCTAGAGCCAATAGTGGAAGCACTGTGCCAAACTAACAGAATTTTGACTGCCTAATTTTGGGTGCAGCTGTTCACCTGGACTCACCAATGCTAATCACAGCCTCTAACTCAAGAGGACCTTGAGTTTGAAGTTGCTGGAGATTACTAAAATACTATGTACTTTAATAGCAATACTGTATGCCTGCCATTTTCTCTTGCTTTACTCTAGGTTCCTATGGCCACAGAGAAAGGATTCTGTATTAGATGAATCTGTGGTCTGACACAGTCCTTAGTCTTATAAGAGATTATAAGTTCAGAAATGTAGGTTTGGAAAGTGAATACTTAGTGGGAAGAAGTTTCCTTTTGTTCTAGCATAAAAGCTAGATAAGAAGGTTCAGACATTTTTGGTTTTTTTCTAAACAAAAATTGGTATTTTAGATATGACAGTTCTATAGTGGATCTTGGCAGGATGACTGTTGACATGGTTACACCATTGATGTTAAGATTAATATGAATATACTCAAAAGCTATTTTTAATAAAGTTAGATGACCATGTGTCCCTGAATAAAAGGAATGGTGGCTGCTTGGATTATGCTGTTACCATTGGAGTCTTTCCTTTAGCCCACAGTCTCCCTTCTGTTTTTCCCCCTGAAAAAGGCTGGTGGAACAGGCCATGGGTGAGATGAATTTTCTTGGTGAACCAGGAAGCTTCGGCTTAAAAGTTGGATGCCCTTGTTTTATAAAGTTGGTCTTCCCATATAATATCCATTAAGAAAAAAAAATGCAGCTTTAAACTTAATGTTTTGGTGGTTGTCTAGGAATTTTAATCCACTTTACTGGATAGTTGTGCTGTGGTCAGAGTTGGTTTTATGATGAGTCAGGGAGAAGAAAAGGATCTGGAGAGAGCTATGAAAAATTGAGCCTTTAGTGAGCTATTGAACTTCAGAAGTATATTGAAAGAGCAGTGGCTCCAGGCCATCATCTTCAAATTCTTCCTATTTGTTTTTTTCACAAGGCTTACTAGATCTGCTCAACATAAACAATATATTTTTGGTGAGGGATAAGCTACTTGCAGGCAAAATTTCCTATTCAATATTTAAGACATCTGAATTTCTAATTACTGACTTTGAAGAGCAATATTAGCTTCTCTGCCTGTTCCTTCCATTCATTTGTTATGTTCAATCATAGGCAAGCTCTTGAACACCTTCCTTGCATCGTTTACACTAAATATGTTTTATAACTGCAGGCGTCATGACTTCATTATACTTGTCCCGTTTCATCTTCCATCTTTCTGATTCCAAGCAATGTGGACAATACTGTAGCAGAATGGAGTTTGTTGGATCAGAATTTGACCAAACATTCTGTTATGTTCTCTCTAAATTGCGTATTTGAGTTTGTATGCATTTTGTAGCTTCTATGGGTTACTGTAACAAATGTGAATAATAAAAGATTAAGGAGGTGGCATTAGTCATTTACTGCTTTCAGTTCTTTTGGAAGCATGACTTCTACAGCAGAACAGCTTTGTTTTTTCTAGTCATGTTCTGTCATTCCTTCCAATTAAGTGGTACCTTAAGAAGATTTTGTGTTTGATTCTTGAATGTAATTATTGCTCTGCAATTAAAATGGATATAATTACAGTCAGCTTTCAGAAGTCTGTGGATGATTTATCTAAGTTGTGAGCAGCAAGACTCTCTGTCTCCTCTGCCAGAGTCACAGCTTTACAAGAATTTCTACTGGGAATGCCATCAGATTCACCCAGTAGACAGTCAGTTCTGTAAACTTCCAATGCATGTGTGCAGGTTGGACAGTAAGTGCCTGCTCATACTTACCATAAAAGTTTTTGTGCATTTCTCTGTGATTACCTGTGTGTATGATGTCACACACAGGTTACATGAACCATTGGCTTTGTGAGTAAAGTCATGACACAGTAATGTTACCCACTGTTCACCCAAAGGTTTTCTTTGAGAATAGATTGTAATCCACAAAAGCAGACGATGTGATTTGGAAGTGACATGTAGGTTCTTTCAGTAGTTCAAATCTGAATGAGCTCAATATCAAGCAAAATTGTTTCTTGTGTGAGGATAAAGTAGTCATGAATTTGAGATAAATTTGGCATTATCTAATCCATTTTTCAGTAAACACAAACTTTGGCTTAGATAGCACAGGAACTGATTCTGTGTAAGCTGCCATCCTTCTCATAAGTTTTCCAAGTCCCTGTAGAGGAGTATACACTAGAACTTGTGATATCCATTAAGGATTCAGAGAAAGAGGATATTAAGGGTGCATATTTCTGTAATGCTGAGATGCAGATCATATTGCTTCTGTCAGTGCTTGTCAGCAAGTCTAGAGTGCATAAATTCGAGCTGCTGTTAGGCAGAATGTGAAAATGAGGTTAGAGAAATGGTAGCAGATAATAACCATGAAGGCTTAGTACTAAATAATTCAATTTGCATTGATCTAAACAATTCCCTGTACAAAGAAAGAACACTTAAAACATCTAAGGCTATCCACGTAAAGTGTCTGTCGTTAAAACTTAGTCCATCTCATCATAATTCACCATCTTCATACAGTTTGTATATAATGAGTGTTCCTACATGTTAACCATGTCCATAGATTTTATCCTTCTTGCAGTCTCACTAATACAAACAATAACTCCGACTTTAGCAATGTTCATATTATTCATATTATTATATCTGCTCATACTGTTTGCCCCATTTTAAGAAAAAGGTTGGTTGCTTAAAAAAAAAGTGTTGGTTTTTTTTTTTTTTTTTCCCCAAATCTGTCATAGTGTTCTGGGGTTTTTTTTTTTTTTCTTCATGGTTTCCTATGTGCATACACATTTTAAAAATGCCTCAATTTAAAATTTGTTTGGTTCTAAAGAAATTCTGTAATTACTTCAATGTCATGACTGTTGGGTTCTTTGTAGGCAATAGTTTAGCAGTGGCCTCCTGAATTTATTCATGTAAGTCTTGGATTCATAAAGGGGCATTTGATGATGTTACAGAGATTCTGTGCTTGCTAGGTCTGTTAGAAGTTAAACAATTTTTATCTTTGAGATCAAGGATCAAGGAGATCAATTATTCAATTCTTCTTTCTTTAGAGATACTAAAATATCTACAACTGTCATGAAAATGTGCTCTAGATGTAGAGAAAAGTCCTGTCTTTTTCATCTGTGTTATTAAAGAGTTCTGTGACTTTTACATAGCCCTGGTAATGTGTGTGAGAACTCGTAGCTTCCCTTTATGGTTTAATTTGATCCAGCCGGAGGTATTTGCAAGCTGCCCAGCACAGTACCCATGAATAAAATGAAATAGAAATAATAGTAACAAAAAAATTAAAATAACCAATTGCTTTTCTGTGTGTGTGTTTTTAAGAGCAATTAAACTTCTTTTTTTTCTCTTTGTAGGTACACTATAAAGAAGAGTTTAAAAAATCTAAAGGCAAGTGCATATTTGTACCTGACACCCCGCAGCTAAAACATGTGAAAAGCCTTGGTGCTTTTATTTCTGAGGTAAGATCTAAAAGACTGAAAAATTTCTTGGCTTCTTATCCTCCCTAAAAACTCTTTCAGTTGAGTACTGTGATTTTTAGCTGGGGAAGGATGGCTTATTTCAAATAATAATTCTGTTTAAAGCTGAAGTGAATTCAAAGGCTGTAATTAGTGTATACTGCAATGTGGATAATAACAATTTGGAATTACATGTCACTTTTATTTTGGGATTTGAAGATACTTTATTAATGGTTCTGAGCAAGTCCTAGCTATCCCATTTTACATGTGGATAAACTGAGGAATAGGAAAAGAATGTTGCACTTTCTGCAGTGACGAGGTTTGCAAATTACACCTGCACAAAATTTCCCTGCTGTGGAGATTTCACAGCCTGATATCAAACAGAAGGAGACAAGAGAAATGTTTCCATGTTATCATCCCCGTCCTCCTTCAGCAAGAGGGCTGGGGCACACATCAGGTCAGTGCCATCTGTGGATTGCCTGAGCACTTGCATATCTCTCTGTCTATCTATCTGTCTATCTATCTGTCTGTCTGTCTGTCTATCTATCTATCTATCTATCTATCTATCTATCTATCTATCTATCTATCTTTCTATCTATCTCTGCATAACTGTGACATGCACACACATACAGCTGTGGTGGCAAAGAAAGATCAATAGCTTCCAAAGTGTCACAGCACCATTTACTGCCAGCTCTTCATGTCCCAGGTATGAGGTGCTGTAGGGTTGCATCTCTGATTGTTTTCCACAGCTAAGAACAGCACCAGAAGTTTCACCTGAGAGACAGCAGCTTCATATAGGTTCTGAGTGATTTTTCTGTCCTTATGGCCCTTCAAAAAATTAAAGTTTTGGTGCTTCATTTTTTGCGCCACTTTTATGATTATAATAAAAAAGTCCCAGTATTGCTGTCTGAGGTTACATAACTTACATACATTCGAAATTCTCTTTCTGATATACAACAATTTACTGTGTGGCTTTCAATATGAATGCATCAATTAAATACTTTTCTTGTATTTATCTTCATGTTGTCTGAGAAGGAGTGGCATGTCCCAAGGAAAGTAAATCTGATGTAATTGCACTTTATAAAAGACAGACTATTGTAGTCTACAGAAATACAGTATATAGAGCATATTTATCTAGTCTATCTGATTCCAGAGAATCTGCTGCTACTTATTAATCAATGATTTAGAGATAAAAAAATATTCTAAAATTTTAAACTGTGTAGGTTTGATATTACCACACTTTTGAGCACGCTGCCTGTTTATTGCAGCGTTACCTGAAGCCAATGAGGTGATGGATGATTTATCTTGTAAATTACTGACCTCTAGTGTCCCATCACCTGTATTTGCAAATCTTGGGCACTGACATTCTTAACAGCACATCCACTGCAGTGAAATAGAGCCCTCTGTTTTGGGGAACGGCAACAAATGTTACAGCAAATTATTGATATGTATACATATAATGCATTTGGGGAATTAGCCTTTAATGAAGAACTGTATATTTCACAGTAAATAAGTGACATTAGTATAACTGAAAATATTTTTGGTATTTATGATTACTTTCATAGCAGTGTTGCAATTATTTTTTTATGAACTTGGAAGGCTTAGAACTGAAGCAAAAGCCTCACACATTTTGAGCTATTGTTCTGATATCTCTTGTAAAACCCCTTTGTGAGGAGCTGCCAATACTCCTGGAGGGAACACAGGATAAATAAAATGTAGTTTAAAAATGAGAGTGTAATATGAACAGATGAAATAGAAATGATGACAGGCAAACTTCAGCGTTCCTCCCCTTTCTAGCTACATTTAGTTGCTGCTACTTATTAGTTGGTGAAATATTTATGGTTCGCCTTCTATTTGCTCCCATTGTTCAGGACCCTGGAAAATAGAAAGAAGAAAAGTAATTTTTGGATTTGAAAATGATCTGAGAAAGGATAGAAGAAGCTGCCTTGCTTATTTTATTTCTTATTTCCATTAAAATTATTGAATTTAACTAGGAGATATTTTGCATTGTTTTGTGAATTAGGCACATCTCCATAAAGTATTATTTAAAAATGTTTTTGCTAGAAAGTTAGTGACAGTTAATGAAATTTTTCCAGTTCTGTTCTCTGCCATTTTACTTACTAGAAAAAAATAAGTGGTATGTTTACTGTATCTTCATTTTTGCATTTTATGTCACCTTTTTCTGCCCTCTAGGTGAAATATAAAGGAGCTGCTAAGAAAGACCTTTCCAACCCTCTCTATCAGCAGATGCCAGCCACAATTGATAGTGTATTTGCAAAAGAATTAATGCACCTTCAGAGCAAGGTACAACTTTAGAGTTGCAAAAACGATTTTTAGATTAACTGTGTGTCAGAATAACTACACTTTAAACAAAATATTTAAAAGGACACTTGATTGTCTGCTTGATTTATTTGGGTGAGCTTATCATCCAGAGTTTATCACCATAACTTCTTAAATTCAAAAACTGCACATTTTTAAAATGTTGACAATTTTGCTTACGTTTATTAAATATGCATTATAAAGTTGGTAGTGCATTCATTGATCCAATGAAATCTGTGAATACAATAAGGAATGATTGAATTTAGTGACATTGCGTGGTCCTTATAGAATGGGTGACTCTTATATAACTTATCCCAGTTGGGTGTTGCATTAACATATATTAAATGCAATATAAAATATTTGATGCTGAAGGCAAGAGAAAAGAAAGCTGCTTTAATGACTTCTAAAGGCACTTAGTGGAAGCAGCAAATGTATTTCTCATGATCTGCATATTACTACTTACAACAAATTTTATACAATTAAAATATGAAATCAAGTATATTGAATATAGTATAAAGCTTGTAAACAACCAGCAAAATAGTAAATTCTGGTTCAATTGCCTTCAAGGACTCAAAAATATAATACCCTAAAAGTAGGCAGGTGACCCTTCACTTCCATTGACCCCAGTGGAATTATGAATGTTAAGCATGTGTAGTATGAATGAGGTTCCAGATTTTTGTTGTTACTCATGAGAATTACATCAAATAGATGGTCATGGCTTTCTGTCCACCAAGCATTTCCATGATTTTTTTGTTTTTGCTTTCTCCTCTCTTAAAGATATCAACTACATATGGTTTAAAACAGCCGGTGCATGAAGGGAACACCCTTCTAAATCCATAATATTGATTGCATCTCAATATCCATTCTTGTAATGCAATGACACTTTTTCAGACAAAGGAAAATACTAATAAAAAAAGAATGGACTAAAATTTCAGGACAGCTTGTGAAAAAATGTTTTGATATAAAACATTATGTTAATCAAGGCTATGTTAAGCAAATACAATAACACATATTTTAGTTTTCAGAATTTGAAAAGGAACATATATACACAAGTTAAAGCACCACAGTAGCTGAAATGACATTAATGTGACATTTCATTGTAAAGTGAGTGATTAGAGGAATTATAGTAAAAATAAATTGGGAATTAAACTTGTATAACATTTTAAAGCCATTAGCTTGATACATAAAACATTAGTTAACTATTTTGCCACAGATTTACTCCCAAATTCATTCCAAATTATTGCATTCTACATTTGTTTACCCAAATGAGGTAAATTAACATTGGTGATGTGGCAGAAAAGATAAATAACTGAAACTAAAAATGAAACCATTGGTTCATAAAAAAACCCTTTTAAGGAAAAGACTGACATTTTTATTTGGGAGTTTTTGAAGGCTTTCTTCAATCATCCAACAGTTCTAGAGAAAAAAATATGCATATAGGCTGAGTTATATTTAAGCAGAATTTTTTCCCACAAAATTCATACTATCCCCTTAGGAGTAGATGCATTATAAATCATAATATACCATAAAACTTAAAGATACGCTGACACATTTTTCCAACTTGTGGTTTACTGCTGCAATGGACCTGAATTTAATGCTACTTCGAGAGAGCTCTCAGGGGATTTTCTAGTGAAAAATCTTCTCCACAGTATTCAAATCTAATCCATATTGTGCCTATCACTGCAGTACCTAAGCAGCTAATACAAGGATTTCAGATTTCATCTGGGTCAGGATATGGCAGAGGGGGTTTATGCTGCATCTGTCTAGCTGGGATTGTGAATTCACAGGTCGTCACTTCAGGAGGAGACTACAGATATTCCATAGGGAGGAGAGAGAATATCACCAGCTGGCCATTGCTCCAGCTCTGCTCCAAAAAGGCTGCTGCAAACACAGAATTGAAGTCTGTTTCTGAGTTGTAGTAAACAGATTTTAAAATAGTTTTGATTTCCCAAGAGGTGGAAAATGAGTGTGTGTCCTTGTCCTTCCTACCCGCACTAGAACAGATTTACACCTTTGACTCCCTTTTCATGCTTCTGGATGCAGTGCTGGGCTGGACTGCTTTTGTGGGCAGATCAAGCAGGACTCTTCTTGCTCTGTGGTGCCGTGTTCTTGGCAGGATCCACAGCCTCACATGCCAAGCAGGTGCATTGGAGGATCATGGTGGGGAAGAAAGAGAGCCCCTGCCTTTCCCCAGAGCTGGCTGCTGGCACAGGCTGGGTGCCTCTGGCAGAGGATCTCCTTACACAGGTGTGTCCCCCACAAATGGGCTCTCCCCTGATGCAAAGTTTGCTCCTAAAATGGTGCTGCTACTGCCCAGCAGCCCTGTAATTTGATACACAAATTCAAATCACACAGATGATTTAGGAACTTGGAGGCAACTAGGGGAAATTCCTGTTTTTCTCAAGGAGTTATACCCCCCCTACAGCTGCCCTCCACTGTCCTCTCTACAGCCAACAGGCTGCCACAGCACCATTGACCACGTTGGCATTGTTTAACTCTTGTGGCAATTGTCAGTGATTTCAGCTGAGCCAGGATCTCCTCCTTCAGGGGTCCTGCCATGCAGTGTCAGCACTGACATAAGGATCTTGCTGTAATGGAGAGTATAGCACCCTGACACATGTGGTTCTCTTCCTATGCAGCCTCTTCCCCATACTGGCTGTATTGAATCATACTCAATTCTGTCTTCAAGATACTCAGGAAAGCCTGAAACAAGATATCCTGCTGGCTTTTGCATGAAACCCATGTTTACTCTTTTGTGTTTTTTGTACAACTGGCATGAAGAAGGAAGTAAATACCCATAGAGAATGACATCTATCCAAAACCAGAAAAAAAAATCCCAATGCTGTTTATGGGGAAAATGTTTCAGGAAAATGGAAAAAAAGTTTCACAGTCCCACATACTTAGGTGGCTTTTATAATGTAAATTTTTTTCCTCCTCCCAGAAAACTTGATTGTGGCCTTCTAAATGCCTTTCTTGAGAGTGAGCAACCAGATATCCCTCCTCTCTCACTTTCGTCATAGCTGTCCCCAGGGAAAGCTAAAAAGAGGAGAAGCCCCTGTCATCACTAAATAACTTCACTCTCCTTACCAGCCTACAAAGTTCTCATCAATTTCCCTGCTTTTCACAGTGAGAAAATAAATTTGATGAGAGCAGTCTAGGTAGGGAGCCTTCATTTTGATTTTTCTGAAAGGAAATGGAAATTTTTGGAGAAATTGCAATATTCCTGTGGAAAATGTTGCTGAAGGAAAATTTCTGATTATTGCTATCTCTGTGCCAAATCTTTTTCTTGTCTGAAGATCAGTATGCTGAATACTTCCTTATGTAAAACACTATTTTTCTTAATAAGGTGTCACGAACAATGATAAAGGTATTTAAAATTGCTTGGGGGAAACAATGTTGAAAAAAAAATAAGCACTTCATCACTTTTTTCATCACTTTATTTTTGCCATAAAAAGTGATTGCACTGTTTTTCTTCTTATCTAAAAGGGATTATCTAAACCAAACTGAAGGCAGTTTAATTTTTCTACTTTGCACAGGGCAATATCTCAATGAGTCAATGTTGAACAGTATTTCCTGTTTCTTTATAAAGGTGATGAGCCAAGAGAATCTTAAGTGATGTTTTCAACTTCCAGAGGAAGTTTCAGAGGGGTTTTTTTGTACTACAATAAATTTTTTGTTGTTTATTGCATCATTTCCAATCATATTACACACGATCAAATTGTTTTATGTAATTTTCAGGGTTTTTTATGGTTGGAAATGTCATATTCAATATTTCCTCTCTTTTATGGTGGCAGGTATTTGTCTTCTGGACTTCTGTAGTTCTGTTTTACACAATTACATTGCATAATCTAATTCTCTATATGGAGATTAAAGTAATGTTTTTGGTGTTCTTGAACGTTTCCTTCTACAAAATCCTACTTTGTGGATTTTAAGTTCAGAGAACATCTTACTGACTATAAATGGAAATAAAAATGTAATAGTGTTTAATGTATGCCAAAACAGGGGGTCAGTCAGAGCTGGGTTAAAGGAACACAAAACCTTCCCTAATGCAGCTTCCTATTGACACACTGGTGTAAAAGAGAGAAGAAAAATAAAAAATGAGTACTTACAAATTGGTTCAATCTGAAGTCATACCTACTTAAATAATTGCCTTGTATTTCTCAAGTTAATAAATGGCACCACTACAGGGTAAAGGTTATGCCAGTGACCTATAATGCTTGATCTTGGTGTAGAGTAGTTTCATATGTAGATTTGATTAAGGAAATTCAGTTTAGCTAAAACTTGAAAATCAACATGAGCTGAGAAACAAAAGTATGCATACTAACCTATAGAATAATGTTGCTAAGAATATTGATGAAATAATGATAAATGTTTTTTCATGCTTACTTGGAAGCGATTTAAATTTCTGGGAATAGTTCTGCACTAAACTGTCCCAAACTCAACTAGACAGCCATTGAACCCCTCCTAGCCTAGGATTGCAACAAGACTACTTCTGTGAGTTAATGAAAATAGTGGGAAAAGATAGGAAGAACAGATGCCAAAGCAAGTGAAATATTGCTACATTAAGCTAAAGAAATGGTCATCCTTTCCCAAGACAGCGGATACTCATAATTTCTGCTAAATTTCTCATGCTGAGAGTTGATGTGTTACTGTGTTTTCATATCTTGGTTACATAGCCCATTCACCAAGGGAAAAATAGAGCTGTTGAACCAGCAAAATGGCAATGTAATAAAATATCTGTAAATTAGTGGATTTTGGAAGTAACCATATGGGTCTTCTGTTCATAATGGTGTTAAGTGGGGAACATCATAAAAGTGACAGTGTTAGCAAGGAGAATTAGCAAAAGTTTTTGTGGCATATGTTTGTATAGTAATTCCACTTTTGTGGGGAATCATTTGTTAGTGGTGCTTCAGTTGTGCTAAAGATTATGTGCTTTTCCATTTGCAAGATGTAACCAGTGTAGGCAAGTTATGGACTCTTTGTTTCGCTGTCAGTTGTGTTTGTTCCTGCAGAGGGCTGATTGTGTTAGACTGGATAAAGAGGTGGCACATTTTAAGGTTCCTGATTTGATACTTTTGTTCACATAGTAGCAGTGAAAAAATACCCTTCCCCCCTTCTTGTCTTAATATCTCAGCCTGTATATCATTTTGTAATCTGAGATAGGGCAGATACTAACATATTGCTTTGGGCACACTACTCTGTAACTCCGATGAAATCTTTCTTTAAACAAAACCAGATACAGCATTTTCTCACAATTCTAGTATCCTGTCTTAAAAGAGTCTGAATCTCTGTAGTTGAGAGTTTCCGTCTCAAAACTTTCACAGTATTCTTTTATTGCTACCATGGATTTTTGTGTCAATCCTTCTCCTCCTAATCAGCTTTCTATCTTATTTAATACTTGCTGTTTTCTTACGGATTATTTTAATGCTTGCTCATGAGAGCTATTAGAGAATGAATTTTCTTGATGCTTGCTACTTTTTAGGCATCAAAACCTGGTGAATTTTCCTTAATATAAGCCTAAGAGCTTCTGACAAGGATAAGTGTAAGATCAGCTTTTCAGGCAGTTGTAGTGTGTGAGAGTGTGTGTGTAAGTATAACATAGTACAGTGAAAGATGGATGAGTGCCCAACAGTGAGTTCTGTTTCTATTATAAAAGTAAAGGTGTTTATAAATTCACAATTCAATTCCATTTTCATTTACTATGATGACAATTGAATGTAAATATTATTTTTCTTTGTGAACCTGGGGCTAAGTCAAAATGCATATTGTGCTTGTTGCTTCCCAACAGAGGAAGAAATAGAACTCTGGGCAATGGGTATATAATAAACAGTAAAACTGTTTGTTTATGACAAATGCATAAAATAGTTCTTTCTCTGAAAATGGAGAATAATTATATAGCTGATTGCTTCAAGTGTGTTTAAAAAAACCCGTGGCTTTTGATTATGTTTTCCCTGGGCTGTCTTCTCACCTTGTTAAGCTTAATTTTCTGTTTGTGTGTTACTATTTCTTTCCCCTGTCTACTCATGCATCTGTTGCAATAACATATACAGAGAAATCTCACTGCTGACTATGTCTCATATGTCTCTGTTTTGGGTGGAAGCTGCTCTCAGTTCAGTGATCTGGACCCATGAAGGAGTTAAATTATTTTTTAAGTTTCTTCCTGAATACAGGTAGACTACGCCACTACCTAGGTTTAACCTAGCTCATGTTATTATACCTGCTCTTCTCAGGTCACAAAAGTATAATGTTGCTCTTTTCAGGTTCTCTATAAACAAAAACATGATGCTGAGAAAGGATTTTCAGACTATGCACGTATGAGGGAGCCTCCAGATGTCAAACATGCCATGGAAGTCAGTAAACACCAGAGTGATGTAAGTACTCTCCCATCTGAAATGAGTGTGCTTGTTTTGGGTAGATACATCTGTTACAGTTTGCTGAAATGAATTGGGCATGGAATATTTCCATATTTCCTTAGTTGCTATTTTTTATAAATTATTTGCTCTGAAGTAATTTAGAACATGGTGTGTGTATAACATGTGCAATGAGTAACAGTATGTGAATTTTATTCTGAATGCAGTGGAAAAGGATAGTTACTGTTTATCAATAGTAACTAACTGCTATCACTTTGAAATAAAATTGCAGGCACAGGTTTTCTGAATTCACTTGTAGCTACTTTTGAAGTGCATGAAGCTCTTTGTTTAAATGAATACCAGTGTTGTTTCAGTGTCTTCATCTGCCAATACTTGGGTAATTCTTCAGGGGGGCTGTGTAGAGGAGACAAGTGAGCTGTTTCTACCCTGCTCTTGCACTCTTTTATGCATATGAATAAGTTTGTTCCTATCTCCTGAATATGTATCAAGTGAATTTTCCAAAGAATTTAATAGACTAATAAATGATTTATTTTAAGGAATTTGAGCTGTAGTGTTCAGTTGGATTCCTGCACTGGTTTATATCATTTGACCAAAGTATTTATTCTTGTAGTTTTATTTAGATAACTTACAAATAAATAGGAGTATTTAGCAGTATTTTGAAAGTTGATTGCTTTTTTTTTCCCAGCTGCTTGTTAGCTTCCTGAAGTTCTGAAGGCTTTCACAATATCAAAACCTAATAATGGTATTTATATTTCTTATTAGAATCAGGTCAGCTTTGATTTCATGGTCAAGCTAGCAAATACTAGCTCAATGCATCATTGCTTGGGGCAGAAATGCTGCCCAGATTAGTCTTGAATGATACAGACACAATTTTGAAGAAAAATTTATGTTAGTTTTAGGTTTTGTAAAAGCTTACTTGTGAGAAAAACAAATTTTAGGAGAAGATTGGTTAAAATAGTGATGTCATTTTAAGGGGTACACAAAGCTTTTAAGAACAGCTAATGTGTAATCTTAAAAGTTATGATCCAGTTCCATTCTTGTTTAGGTAACCAAATCAATTGAGGCAGGCATGTCATTTTACAACATTTTTTGTTAGAAAAATGGGATATTTGTTTGCTGTTAACAATGTAGAAAACATAGCTTGAGTGTTCGTTTTAAATTATCTTAAATTTACCCCATCTTCTCCTACTAACAGTGCAACAAACACTCTAAGGTTATGTGGGCTGAAAACTAAATGTCAGTGCTAGATGTATGTCTGTGTGCAGAATCTTGACAGCTGGCTGCTGATTAAAAGGCTGCTGGAAAACTTCAGGGAAGCATTATGTTTGAAGAATAATTTTTTCTTCTGCTGGGAAATACCTGCAATGGAATTCCCAGCAGTAATTTGCAACCTGCCTTGATTACCTGCCTCTTCCTGTCAAACACTGTCCATTTCTGCTGTTGGAAGCATCAGGGTGTCACACTGACAGAGCCTAGAGCTGGGAATGTGAATGCCTCTCCCCAGAAGCAAGAGGTTTTTTATTTACCTAGCAGTAGGAGTGATGGTGAACTGCAAGGAAAGGAAATAATGCTGGAAAGAGAGATGTGAATCCCTCTCAGAGAGGGGACTAGGAGGCACTAGGAGGAATATGAGACAAGTTCCTGTAGCAAATTCATCATACTTTGAGGGTTAGTATGCTAGTGCAAAACCTATTCCCCTTCTACAGCTGTATATCACCTGCTAATAGAATTAAGGAGAGCAGGTTACAGATGTGAGGATAAATGAAATGCAGTTGTTTCATCTTTCACCCTTAAAACCAGCAAAAAAAAAGAAAAGGAAATGAAGGAAAACATGGGAGGGAAGGATGTTTTGATAAATGAGAACTTTTAACAGCATGTTAGAAATAATGAAAAAATATGAGGGAAATTATTTTCAGCCTGAGCAAACTTCAAAAAAATCAAGTAAGTCATCCAAATGCAACACAAAACTCTTACCAGTTAGTTTAATGTGTTTAAGAACAGATTCTTTCTGGTTGCTCATGAGTAGCTGCAGGACAATGGACAAATACCTATCACACATAAGGGAGCAAGTTATGTAAATCTGGTTATTGCTCAGCAGAAGCGCACATCTCTTGTGGGTAATATTTGGGCATCATGGTGAATAGCTGAGGATTTCTTCTTTTGTAAGTACATGTTTAATTAAGAACCATGTGAGTTTTCCTCTTGGAGTCAGAACATGGAACAGCGAACATCCCAAATATGGAGCATTTGTCTTTCTAAACTGTTTCAGGGTATCTGTGTAATCACAGCTTTGCAAGTGCAGAGAAAAAGAAGGGAAACTACTGGGCAAGTAGAAGGACAAAGCTCTTTTATCCATCATTCAGCACAGTTTACCTGTGGGAGCAGAATGCATGTTTACCTACAATGCTCTGCCAACTCAATTCAACCTTTACATGGAGGGTTTGCATCTAAGAGGATTAGAATGTGTTTAAGACTATTTACTCAGCCTTTAAATAAAGCTGACATTTATACTCAACTCTGTGAAATGTCCAATTTCCTTTAAAAATTAAAATTGTATTCAACTCACCATACATTTGTGCTGACATTTTGAAACTGTCAAGTGCTGTAGGCCTTCACACCACTTTGAAAATCATTAACATTCTGGGCATGTTTATAGGCATCATTAATATGTTTGGGCAGAAACTGGGTAACAGGGAAATAATGTAAAAACTCCTGAACAATGTGATCATGTTTAATAAAATAATTTTTCTCTTTTTCATACTTAGTCTGAAGAAAATTGCTCTCCAATGAACACAAGTAACTTTTCTAATGACGGGAAGTATACTTTAAAAAGAATTGAAATACTACATAATGCTTGAAGGCAAGCATGTTTATCCAAACCAGAGTACTTTTCTCTATAAATTGTGTTTGTGTTTTGTGAAGTGAATGTTAATTATGTGACTTTGGCACACGAAGTCATTTTCAGAAAAGTGAAGTAGGGACCATCAGCCTACTTTGTCTGTGCTGAGCTGATCAGATAACTCATCTGGAAGTTTCTAAACTTGGGACCAAAACTAAGTGGTGGTCTTAAAACAGTGTCATGTCACATTTTGGCTTTATGTATATCTGAGTATCATGTGAATGGAAGGATGTAGTTGAATGGTGAAATGATATGACAACTACATTTCTAAAGCAAATAAACCATTTGCTGTGTTGAGTCCACGTGGAAGCTGCACACAGCATTTGATGAAGGTACCCAAAGCTGTGCATCACAATTTTGTCTGTTCCATGACCTTGTCTGTCACTGGGCATTTTGAATAGGAAAACAATGTTAATATTTGTACAGCAGTTTAAATGTTCTGCTTCGTTAAAAGGACTGATTCTCCTCACAACATTACATGGTATGAAATAAGGATGTGATCTTCTGATTTTATAAATAAGAAAACTGCAGTACACTCATCTATGGACATTTAAAAGGCAGTTTGCACATCTGATTTTAAAGCCCTGGTATCTTTTCTCTTATACTTATCTACAAAGAGTGCTTTTTTAGAAATACTAGTTGACAGCTGGGCAAACTTCTCATATGTATATATACACTTTCTACTCTACATGGGGTCAGTAATGATAATTTTTATGTTTCACTCACCATCTAAATTTGAATATTTAAGACGTCTATATTGTCCTAGGAGTAAATTGTTTTTCATTTTCAGGGTATAGTGCAGTCACAGTCCATACACACAAAAAAAGTACATTCTTTCTGATAAGACCAAATCAGCAGATCCTAAAGTGGATGTGCTTAAACACCATCAGTTACATACCCAAATGTTAATGTTTGTTTTGGGGCAGATCATGGTAAATTCAGGCTTCTTCTGTCTCTCTGTTCAGTATCTGTGTTAGAAAAATCACCATTCAGACAAACTTTCTGCTGACAGTGGTTGTCAACAGCAGGTCCCCCTGGACCACTTCCAACTGGTGCTGAAAATGATGTTTACTCCTGGTGTAATTGGGACCAATCAATTTTAAGGCCCATTACTGGAAAGGATGACTGCATCAATCTGTAATGGGCCAGAAATGTGTTTGTCTCTTTTACACAAGCCGGAAAACAGTTTTCAACATCATTTGAGCAGGAATTAGAAAAGCTGTTGCCAATGATGATTGTCACCAGCTAGTCATTTTCTTAGTGTTGATGGACCCCAAAGTGTAGATGAGAGGAAAGAGGGCAGAGACACACCTGACAGGCCATTAGTTAGTGGACTTAACAGCTCTTAGAAAATGCTAATCAGGGACAAACAGTAAGAGACAAATTCTTGTGCAGACAGGTGTGCCCAATTTCTTGCTGAATCCTTAAGAGGGCAAAATGTGTTCATAGCTGCTTGTGCATATTTGAGCAATTTATTATATATTGTTTGGACTATTTTGGTGTTGGAATAAATGAGAGGATAAAAGATTTCAAGAAAGGTCTGAATCTCTTAAACCCAGGTTTGCTTGGCTTACCATGTAGATGTTTCTGTTTGTTGATTGACAGTCTGAGATGTTTTGCAGCATTGTTAGAATCTGTTTACTTTATGGCACTGAAGTCCACTGGTATTCATCTAAGGTGAAGCATCTTGCAGACCCTGCTGGAGTAACTAGATCAGCATGTTTATCCTCAGTGGACCTTATGCATTTTATAAGAGCTCGAGGTTTGGCCTATTAAAAGCAGTCTAGTAATTATGAGCAGGCCCTGAATATTCTCCATGCTTTGCAAAAACCAGTTGCAATTCACATTTGAGTATGTGAGTATGTAATCACATTTGGGATTAAAGATGAGAAATGATTTTGTTCCAATTATTGCTTCACAATAATATTCAACAATGTAACCACTTTTTATTGTAATTTCAAACTGGGTAGAAACCCACTTTAAATTGAGTTAGTATCTGTAATTTACTGTTTTCAGCTTCAAAACTCAAGATGGTACATTTTTTTTTCCTTTTTAGTTGCTCCTTCTTCCTTGCTTGCATTTCCCACTGGTTGGCCATAATTCTCCATCTAGGTCTTTCACTGCTGCTCTAAAATTGTTATCTCAGTCACTTTTCCTATGCAAAAGTCAGCTGGAACAGTTTTTTTGTATACTGTGATCCTCGTGAAGTGGAGCAATTCTTGAGCCTTTGCTGATTGTTTTTTTGGTAGAGCCTGAGCAACCCTTTGAAGTGAAGATTGAGTAAGGACATTGTGTAATGCCTGGAAATTCCAGTCAGGGTATGAGCCTCTTGGCTGAACCAGCTCAGGACAAAAGATGGCTCCTTCTCTGGGTGCTTCTGCTATTTCTTTTCTTTTGTTGCTTTTCCCTCCTCATGGGCTTCTTCACTTTCCATCTTCTGATACCCATGGGTGCACACACCAAGCTGGTTGCTTTGCCCTGTCTACATCTGTTCCCCTGCTCTCTCAGAATAGCTCTGGTTTTACTGTTCTAACGTAGCACTATTAAAAAAAAAATCACTAGATGGAACAGAATAGCAGCTGTGTAATAGAGGCCAGCAGAGTGTCCCAATGGGAGAGGGTCAGCATCCAGGGATTGAGGTTATTCAGGAAATGGGAAACATATTTTTTCTTTCTTTGGCCTACCTCTGACAAACTACTGTTCTGCTGCATAACATTTTTATTCTCACTGGAGTATGACAAGCTGCAGAATGGAGCAAATATATATTGCAGACATTTGTAAAATGCTAGATGACTTTCCCTCAGACATAAGTAATAGGTATACTGGTTTAGGTGCAGGAAGAATAATAGTTCACTCAGGGAAAGATATAGCAATTGGCCTTGCATCTAATATAATTGGAAATGGTGAAATATAAAGGACTGTCACTGTCTTATTTCTCCCCCCCTTCCTTTCCCCGAAATTAACCACAATCCATTATTTCATGTACTATATGATCATGTCATTTGGGAGCAATAAGTGACCACATTTCCTCAACTTTATCACCACTGTTCTTGATTCTCTGATGTTAAATTCACTACATTCCTAATTTCTATTTTGAGCACATATGCTGGCCCTTAATTTGCAATTTACATGGATCATAGGGTGCTATTCAGAAACCTGTTTCTGCTGCCTTTGTGGTTTTCACCTCACCTCATGTGGTCATTAGGATGAACAGCATATAATTAACTAAATTCATGTAAAGTCCTGAATTGCAAATGCTTCTCTCTACCTCTAGTTTCTTAAAAATTAGCGAAAATCCAAATATAACTAAAACAAAACTTCCAGTGGTTTATACCAGCTGTAAGAATCAACTTTTATTTTGTATGTATGTGATAATTTGGGCTGAATGCATCAAACCTATTTATTTGTTTCTTTTATTAGTGATTACACTTGTGTGTCACAGCAGATTAAAAATTATAAGATCTATTTGCGGGCAGGCAGCCAACAGTGAAGCCTGTTTAGCTTGTCTGCTTAGCTGAAGCCATATGGACACAAAATTACTTTCCTGTTGCATGTAAAATATTTGCCAAAAAGTGAATTTTTTTTCCTTTTCCTTTTGCAATGCCATTTCTATGAAGTATATTTGTCACTGACTACTGCAGTTTATGAGTTTGTTGCATTGTACCCAGAGTGAAACTTTACATTGGGAGTAGGAGCAGAGGTTATAATAAGAAACTTCAAGCTGAGAACTTTCTTGCTAGTGAAATACTATCTTGAGAAGTTGATTAAATTTGTGAAGCAACAAAAGAAAATCTAAAACATTTTCCAGTAAAGGATGAAATATTCTTTTACTTTCTATTTCCTCTAAACTTTATTTTATGTTCTCCAACTTCTGCCTGACACTTCAATTTGTCAGGCACTTTTGAATACCAGGGACAGAATGTCATTAAGAATAATTCAGTAAAACAGCCCTTGGAAATTGGCTTAGATTGGCACATGTGCTAGGGCAGGAAAAAGTTGACAAACCTTGAGGAGGAAAAACCAGGATAACTTATGGAGCTCTATAATGTCCCTGAGGTCTGTGCCGCTCCTGTCATTGCTTTGCTAAATGGAGAATATTTGGACTCTCCTATCTGTGGTTGAGCCTTCCGGCCAAAGGTTTCTGAGCCCATTCATTATGGTAGTGGCTTTTGCCCAAACAGAAAGAGTCAGTTGTGTACTCAACATGCTGGAACACTCAGCCTTCTTCTTCCCATGATTGTGCAAAGGAGCGAGTAAGTGGTGGTGTGGGAATGCTGAGGTGGAGTTGTATCATTGAATTCCATACGAGCTACACGGCTGCCTAGTACTGAGAAAGAAACTCACTATGATAGAGCTACAGTTTCTCTTCTGTGTAGCTGCAATCTGCTAAAGTGCAGTTGTCAGTATCAGAGGAGTAGCTAGTTTAGGTTAAAAATGGGTACAACATAGGAAAAAAACCCTATACTCTTGTAAGTCCTCTGAAATTTTATGGTAAAACTGAATATTTGTGTCTTTGCAATGCTTTTAATTTTCCACTGTGCTTCTAAGCAAAACCATTTTTCTTTTTCGAATTGTATTTTATGTTTCTGAATTTCTTCCTTATTGTGTTACCTTGTGGGTCTTACCTTACAGTCCCTGTCAAGCAGAACTCTGTTGGAATAAATTAGGTGGTGTTCTGTTTAGTTTGATGTCTGATTTGACCAGTCATTCAAAGCTTATTTATAGACTTCAAACTTATTGTTTATTTTAAACAAAACTATGTTTTCTTTGACAGGTATCCTATAAGAAGGATGTGCAAGATACTCATAGGTACACTGAAGTGCTGAACAGACCAGACATAAAGAAGGCAACTGAGATAACAAAGATAATAAGTGATGTATGTTCTCCTTTTACTCTCTTTCTATGTTTTAGACATGTAATTTTTTTATTCCAATTTTGATCAGATTTTTTTAGAATACTACTGGAATTCTCAAATGTTTTGAACAGAAAACCTGCACCCCCAAATCTGCTAGGGAGATTTGATTAAAAGAAATCCAAACATAACCAAAACAAACCAGTCTTGCTTGGCAGGCTAGAAAGCTATGGGTTTCTCCTTTTTAGATGTTGACAGTATGATCTTTGAAATTATTGGTAATTGATGTAAGGACAACATAAAAATTGTTAAAGTTGGTTTTGTTTCAGCTTTATTTGTGATAACCATTCTCAAGATAAGTCATGTGCTTGTATGCTATACTGCACTTCAAAAGACATCCCAAACCTATTTTACCTTGGTATGACAGAAACTGGCATCCCAGGATACCCCTTCCTTTTCCCATCTCATCCAGCAGTGACAGGAAAGTGTAATTCCCTGCTGTCCTTCTAAGAGCTGTTCAGATGCTGCTTCTTTCATGGGGGCTCTCCTCCCTGAACTCCCCTCAAATTCTTTGCCCTTCCACTGTGACCTTGGCTAACAGACAGGTAAAGGAGCAGTTTAAGAAGCAGCAGTGTGTGATGCTTCAGTTCAGTATTTTATTGTAGACAAGGCAAACAATATATATACTTAAAGCCCTGAGTCAAGTTTTTAAGTAGTTAATTAAATGTGAGACTGGCTAGACACATTTGGAGAGACAGATTTAAGAGATTGAAATTCACCGTTCAATATTCAAGATTTTTTGAAAACCAAGAACTTCTACTAAGTGTTCTACAGCATTTAAATTTACTAATTGCCGTTCAAGTGCTCTTAGCTTTAGAGTGGCTTTGGGACTTTTATTTCTTCCAGTCTCTTATGGTCTGTCCTTGCTGATTCACAGTGCTTGAGCAATGCAGGAAGCCTGTTTTAGGCAATGGGTAATTTAGGTTGTGGCATTGCAAAGCACCTATTGTTGATTCGTCTGTTTTTTTCTAATGCATTGTGGGGAAAAAATTGCAGCAGTTTGCATGGCAGGCAGTTCAGCTGCAGAGATCAGGTAGCATTAACCTTGCGGGACTAATTCAGCTCTGTGACACCAGCACAGTCTCACTGACATCCAGCGAGACCGCAGTGCTAAAACTGAGAGCGGAATTTGACCTCACAGTTCAAAAAAGTTGCCCCTCAGACTAGTTTTATTTCAAGACTACTTTCAGCTGCTGCAAATCATCTTGGGTTAACTGTAGACCCTGTCATAAGAAATGCTGAGCCACTGTGACTCATTCTGCCTTGATCGGGAGGACAGTATTTCTCTGGCTTAAGCTGTGCATTTGGTTAAAATTGGATTTTGCTGCACATTGTGTTTTACAATTAATAAATATTATATTATAAGGAGCTGAACCCTGAGAAGGGCTTTACTCAGAGCTGATTAGAACAGTAGTGTCAATGCAGACCATTATGTGAGACTTTTTCTACTAGCTTTAATGCTTACATTTCTCTTGATAAAACAAACCCAAACAATTTATTAGTGATGCATATCCCCCCGCCCCCTTTTTTTTATTTTTAAGGCAAAGTACAAGAAAGGAAGGGGAGAGCTGAATAAGGAGTCTGCTGTGCTTGGAAGACCTGATTTTGAACATGCTAAAGGAGTCTCAAAACTTTTAAGCCAAGTAAGATCCTCCATCATTTTACAATGATTTAATCCAAATATCTCATTCCTACTAATGCAAAGAAATACTTAGATTTTTAGATGGTTATCTCTAATGGCCTTGAAAATTATGTTCTCAAACTTTTCATTTAGCATTGCAATGACTGGTAAATTTTGGATTCTTAGGAAACCAAATACACATTTTGAAGCAAAAATACGATGAACTTTGACTACAACTTGTCTCTTGTGGAGATGGTGTATATTTATACAGATTTTCTAGGATTTCTAAATTATTAACTGTCTGTAATTTAGAGGCAAATTTTGCTTCTCATTCAGTTTGAGTGGAACCTTACCCTGTGATTAATCCCACTGAAGTAACTGAGGTCTTTTGTGTAGCTGCTTGCTAATGTGAGTAATGGGATCTGAATTTGGCCTGACATGTAAACCACCCGCCTTCCTTCCCCCTGAAACTGAACCTTTTATGTACTACTGTTATATATTAACCTCAAAAAAAAAAAAAAAATCCTTAACTAAAAAGAAATCTGAAATAGAAATATTCCCTCTTCCTCTTAGTAGTTTTCTACTCATAAGATGTACACGTAAGACTCTACTACAGATCATCCTGACATTGTGAGGACAGATTTTTCATTGCTGATCTGTTTTTTGGGTTTTTTTCTTTCCTCTCCCTTTTTTTGTCTGAAGTAGTTCTTTAACAGTGCCTTGCATAATCCTTGCTAGTAATCCTGTCCAGCTACCCTTGGAGCTTTTGAAAACCCAGGAACTGCCCTCCTGTAAGAGGAGGATATAGTGCCCTTTGATTGAAGAAGGCTGTGTCAGCCTTCTTGGAGCCAAAAAAACCTCTCATGTGTAAACAGTGTATATTCTAGGACAGACTCAATATCAGTGATATGTAAAAAATACCTGTGATTTGGCCAGATACTAAATGTCTTCCCTAGAACTAGCATAAAATGAGAATAATATGTCATAGAGAACAAGCTGAAAAACAGTGCAGTGTCTGCAGGAGGTAGAGCTCCTTTTGCTATTATCCTTAGATACCTGCTGCATGCACACCATTGTAAACTTTGAAGCATTACACAAGAAGAAAAAGAAGGAAATAAATATTTTTTATTGCTTTGTTGGTGATGTGCCCAGAATCAAAATGAGTTTGTGTTTTTCAAATAGATTTCTGTCTTCTGTTTTATAGTGGATCATATTCTCATTTCTCTGCTGATGGGCAAGTCTGCTAAGAGATTATTCTGTGTTTAGCATTGTGCAGGCTTGGAAGTCAGCCTGTACTTTCTAGCAAGAGCCACTGTGAAGCTGCTCTGACCTGAGTGTCACTTACAGGAAATGGGACTGTCATTTAGCAAATATGTTCAATGGTTTTTAAAAGGATCCATACCCAAATTTAGTGTGTAATGTCCTTTATATCTACTGAATGGCTGCCTACACTCTCCTGTCCTTGCAGCTCACTCCTTTGAGCTTGCAGCTGCCTGTTTTTGCCAATGAGACCAAGCTGTAACCCTTTCCAATAGCCCTCTCCATCTTCCCAAGCCTGGTACCCGTGAGATTGTGGCCAACAATCTCAAGTGAAAAATATCATCTGGATCATGAGGTCCTGCAGGCTGCTGAGCCAGCTACGTGGAAGGCTTAATCAATGCACTCTTTATCTTGTTTTATTAGATGTGCTTTTTATCTTGGACAATGCAAGCTGCATCTGCAAATGCTTTATAATAGGGCCTCTTCACTGCCAGGAACTGGGATGGCAACAGTTCTAGTTGAGACCTTCTGTGGAAGGCAGCATTCACTGTGCAATTTTAACTTTAGAGAGTCCAAATAGTACAGAAGGTGTGACAGGAAGGGAGAAGTTGACAAAATCTATCTTATGTTTGGTTTATTTGTAAAGAAGATTCTTGCTAAACCTTGGTGGCCTGAACTCTGCAGTCACTGGCCCTGGATCCAAGTTTTGGGATCCTTTCTTGCATTGTCCTCTCCTCAGTCTAAGCTGCTGTGGTTACTTTGCAGTGTGATGGGGACTGTGCTTTCAGAAAAGGGGGCAGCACCTCAGCCTGACACTGGAGGGTGGAGGGTGCACATGCTGGGCAGCTCTCAGCAGCAGGGAGGTGCACTCAGCAATTCCCTCATGTCCTCTGAAGGGAAGGCAGTGGCCATGAGTTGTCTAATGTTCTTATATATTATTTGAATCATTATAACACTTAGACACACTAATCATAAATCAAGAGCACAGAAAAATGAAGATGACCCCTGTGTCCAAAGAGCAGGGTGGTGGGGCAGGATGAGGAATGCACCTGTGCTAGAGGAGAGAAAGAGATCTAAATGCGGTTCAGTCATTTCAGTTCTCTTAATGCAAGGATCATGAAACAGGCTTGTAACACTTACAAGATTTAAAAAGAGTAAAGTTAATGATCTCTTTATTGTCTCCAGACTTTCTGGCTTTTAGAATTTCCATTTGTTTCTCAGAAAATGGGAAGATCATAAACTTTTTGTGTTGAAAGTTGATAATCTCCCTTAATTGCATGAATCTATAAGCTGCGACATGCAGAGAAATATTAGTTATTTGACCCTCACAGTAAATTTGCAAAGTTGACAATTCTGATGGATGTAATGGGAAGAGAAGATGATAACATGTTTTAATGTGGTGCATATGGGTAGGTAATTTAGGGAGTATAGAGAACAGGAGCAAGAAGAGGTCAGGCAGTGTGGGTGTAACGAAGGGAGAAAGCAATCAAGGCAAGCAGGAAAGCAAACAAAGCGAAGAAAATAGTGTTAATGTTTGACTGGCACTCAAGGCTCTACAGAGATCACTGTTTTCTCTCTCTCTCCTTTCTTTCTTTTTTTATTTTTTATTTAACAAAGCTTTTGACAACAACAGCAGCAAAAATAATAGCTCCCAGAACTAGTATATTTACCCACAGCATGTGGTAACCCTTTTCTGTTGATTTTAAATGAAATTTAAAACAGAAACTGTGTTAGCCCTTGTGAAAACATGGAGCTTGTCAATTTGCCGAGTGTGCATTGTATAATTTGGGCTATTTTTTCTATTTTTTAATTAAAACAAGCTCTTGTTCATGCCCTCTTTATGTTTTTAATGCATTTTATTAGCTTTTTCAAAGAGCTGCTGATACGAACTTGTCCTCTTATGGTGTTCAGTAACTGGTTTTAAGATAAATAATTTTGGCTATTTATATTTGTTGCTGAATCTGGTGCTTATTGTTTTAAGGATAAAACTGTTAGAGGTAGAATGTTTTTCAAAATGCACCTTCTCTGAGATTTTCAGTAACAACCCGAAGAGCCTAGGATTCTCTCAGTCTTTCTTTGCTTTAAACTCTGCTAGTGCTTTTAGCAATGAATGTTTCAATTTTGCTCTTTGTTTATGTGACATTTCCTTCAATATATATGTGCTCTGACAGGTTTTTTCCTTTTTTAAAGATGGTTTCATATGGTCATGAGGAAATGCTTTAGCTGCAAGTGTCTGCTTCATCATGGGATCCCAGTGGTTGAATGATTCAATTTTTGTAGTTTCTTTGTAAATCTGAACAGTGGGTGATGTCATCCACTTCTGAAACTGAACACTCCCTGTGTGAACAGCTTTGAACTACAGATTTGATTTAGGAATGTTGCTGCTAAGCTTCAAAAGACACTGCTCTGTCCAGCTGCAATTCTGACTTTTATAGGTTTTGTGCAAGGCCGATGAGAAGTTTGTTTATCCAGGCCTTATTTAATTCCAGATTGGTTTTTCAGGGATGTTGTTGTGTTAAAAGCCTGCAGAGTCTGCTCTTTCTTAAGCAGTCTTTAGAGAGCAACCTCCACACATTTCTTTTAAATTAACTCCTACCATATAATCTCTAAAAAAATAAACAAACTTAAGACTTTAATGAAGATGGTAAACAAGTAACTGTCCTTTTAAGCCCTCATTAAAGCTCTTGGTTAATGATGAAATTCGTAGATAAATGTCCACTAACAACTGTCAATTCTACTCCCGCTTGTTTGCTCTTCCACCGTATTATAGCCTGCTAAGACCTCCCACTTTCAGATGGTTTGGAAATTATAGGAGGTATTTTTCTTCCTTGTTTTTATTCAGAACTCTTTCTCTCAGGCATGTTTCCTCTCTTTAAACTGCATTTTCCCTGTTCAAAAGGATGATGAATTCTGCGTGGTTTCCTTCACCATGACTCATCCATGGGCTTGCTCTTCTTTCTTCACTCTCTCCCACCCCACGCTTTCTTTCAAAAGGGAGAAAGAACCAGAAAAATGTTGATAAAAGAGAAAGTGTACATCTACGTAGCTGTCAATGCAACAAATCCCCTATGGCAGGTCAGTTAAATGGCTGCTGGAAGTGCTCTGGAGACACTGCCAAGGTTGTCTGATATTACTGCTGTGCTCTGCTTTGCCCAGAGTGACCCGTGTGATGGAGAGGGGAGCAAAGGCAATGAGCTGAGCAGCCAGGGCAGGCAGCAGGGCCTGGGGCTGTGAGACAGCCCTACTGCAATGAAAACATTTACACTGACCTTGGCTGGGGGGTTCCTTTAATTTTGAAACCCTCCTGCACATCAGGACATGGGGCCCCATGATGACTGAGTTCAATGGTCCCCACTCTGTCCTTCAGTGGCAGCAATGTGATCTGAAGTGACTCTAAAGAGGGTCTGTTACTGGAACCTCTGGGTTGAAATGTACTGCTAAAAAATTTTTAATGATGGCATGAAATGACGGCAGCTGGAAGATGGCAAACCAGTTGTGAGCAGAGGTCCCTTTGGCACCAACGCTTTCCCACTTAACAAGAATTTCAATACCATGTTGTGCATTTGGTCTGAGTGCGCTGTTTGTGGCATTTATTGGCCAGGAGAAGGCAGCCTGCAGTAGTTGGATGTTTAAAGTCTTACACTTGGTGTTGTTGTGATGTGGGTAGAGGAGTAAAAGACAGTTTTACTCGCCCAGCTGTTTTGATCTCTGGCTTTTTGAATGGCATATTACAGCACTGCCTGATTTTCATTAGAAGGCAAATTTTGGATACACCTTTTAAGAGAGAAAAGCACTCTGATTTATTCCTTCACTGCTCATACAGAACATGGATTTGCCTTTGTATACAGATATATGCTTTTGCACTTGATCCAATGCCAAGGCAAACAATATAAACCAGATGAATATACCAGAAGGCAATAGATACTTTCGTCTGCTATTAGTGTGAAAGATTATGAAGTTCATCATGTGTTCAGATAAAGTTTCTCTTTAAAAGTAACAATGTTTTAGAATTTCCTTACTTCTAAAAATTAACTAAGTGCTGGAATAATAATATAGTGCTTGAACATATATGGCTGGTTCCTGTTTGTGTAGCTTAAGTTTGATTTCTTGTTATCCCGATTAATGAAATAGTGGACATTGTGGGTAAAGATAATGAGGTTGCGTAAGCTGAACCATGTTGAGGGTCTTTTGAGGCGAGGAAGAACTGAAAAGGGAAAAAACCCCTCTTCCCACAACTAAGGCTGAGAAAAAAAATTGAAGATTGTTTAGGTGGCTTAACCACTTTATCAGACATTCATGTGGGAATAGAGAAAAAAGGAGTAGGGAAGAATCCATGTATTTATTTAGTGCAGAGCGTGGTAAATTATAATGGATGTTGCATAGGCTCAGATATCAGGTGTCTGCCTAAAATTCATGAAAGCAGCACAATTCAGACTGAACTTTATTCTCCTCCATTATGCCCAGCTGTTGGAGAGAAGCAGACATGTGTGCAGAGTCTCCAGATGTTTGAGGATCACTCACAAAGAGAGCAAAGGAGGGAGATATACTATTTGTTCAATTTCATATTTGCAAATTCTGAATTCGGTTTTTCAGCATGCTTTATGGAATTTTTGTGACTTATTTACTTTTAGTGTCATTGTCTCCATATTTCTGTATTGCTTATTTCCTCTTACAAGTATTGTCATTCCCCTTTTTCCTTTTGAACAGAAGAAAAAGATGGTGAAGGTGATGGCAGGCAGTCATTTAATTATGCTTTCCAGCACTGTAATGAGGTGGGCATTATCCCCAAGAAAGGACTGTACTACAGAGGGATTCCTCAGTGTCTGGGAAATTTCTGGCAGAATTAAAAGTAGACTAACAGTTCTGGTGGCAATCTAGCATAATGGGAGTGACGTGTGGACCTGAAGGTGGGAAATTTGATTCTGACTTCCCACTTTCAAGGAGTTGAAAAATTTAGAAGTGATTTGTTTTACAAATGTTACAATTTATTCACCTTTGACTTTTTTTTTTTTTGTTAAAACCACAATTTTGATGTTAGTTGTGAATCTTAGTGGATAATTATTATGGCGGTCAGGGAGTTCTATTTTATTTGATTACTCATGTGAGTCATATGGTCTTGTTTCTGTTTTCTTTTTATAAGTCCTTCAGCACCAGTAATCACATATGACAATCTTAAAATTTTAGTAAACATCAGATACATAAAACTTAATTTGAAACCAACACAAGACTGTCACAGGTGTGGGTAAACTGAGTTTCTTTAAACTTTGTTTAAAGATTTATGAATAAAGTAATTGCATTTAATAAGCTTCTTTGTAGTCTGAATTCTCTGCCTTTTTAAAGTGCTACATGTTAATATTAGACATGTTTGCTCTGGTGAAAGGTAAAATACAAAGAGAAGTTCAATAAGGAAATGAAGAGTCACCAGTACAATCCTCTTGACAGTGCTTCCTTCAAGCAAGCTCAGATTGCATCCTCCTTGGCAAGTGATGTAAGTTAATTGGCTTTTTATTTTATGTGCATTTACATCCTGAATAACCTAACATTTGTTCACAGGTAGGATTTATTTTTTCATCTTATGAATTCCTCTGAGCTACAGTCTCTGCTATACAGTGTGTAGCAGGTACAGCATGTTACCAATTTCTTCCTCTGCTTCTTACTGGGGGCCTGAAGAGTTTTTCATAATCATTTTAGATGAGATCCGTCTTGCTTAATTTTGTGTGTCAAAAGGTGTGACCTCTTACTCTGAGCTAATTGCCTTGTACTTGGTCCCTTTTTATTCAGGAAAGAAATAAACAGGTCTAGAGGTCAATTCTTTTCACCTGTTAGAAGTGCCTGTCTTTAGAGGAGCAAAGTACTGTCATCTCTCCAATGGTTATAGAAGGAGGTTACGTGAGAAATTCAGATTTGGATGTCAGTATTTTAGACTTCATTCTTCTGGTTGATCTTCTCAATGGTATAAAAAATGCAGCAATGGGTGGCTGCTGCTGGAGGCAGACTGGAGAAAACATCTATATTTGAGTGATAATGCTCTTGGGATGATATATTTAAAAGTGTGTTTAATACTAAAAATGCAATCTCTTCTTTGAGGCTGTGATCCCAGGTAGCCAAAAGACAAGCCTTCATTCTGTAGTCCAGCATTTCTGAAGTGTGATGTACCATGCAATGGGAACAGAAAAGACTGGCTCTGGGAAGCATACAGAAGATTATGTAATAATTTCCAAAATCTAAATGGGTGGTAAAAAAATCAGTTGAAACAGTTAGTATTATAAGAAATGGGCAAATTGAAGTGAGGAACATGATACATGTGTGGAAATAACTAAAGGTATTAGTTGAAAAGATTTCTTATCCAAGATAGGTAAGGTAGCTAGTTTTCTTTCTGTAATGTTGGGCATAGAGGTCTCAGAAGAATGGAAAATCCTACTGTAGGCTGATGGGAAGTTACTTTCTTCTGCTTCATTAAGTAATTATCTTTTGCCTTAGGTCACCATATTGCTTATATTTGCTGCAAGCAATCTATATTGGATGAAATATCCAGGAGCACTTCCCTTTAACTGCAATATATCAAACTTCTAAATTGGATGGTGTGATTCCTGAAGCTGGGGCAAAAGAATAAGAATTAAAGGTGTTTAGAATGAATAGACCCAAAGTATTGAGGAAGATACTCTTGATTTAAGTAGGGGGTGGGAAGGGAGGGGAGAGGAAAAAAGAAAATTAATTCTAGCCTGAAAAGTGATACAAAGTGTGATTTTGTTGGAAGTGTCCTTGTTTGAAGGAAAAGTTTGAGAGGTTCCTAAGTTCTTACTCAGCAGAACGAGTCCTATATTGTTCTTTCCTTTTCTTTGAAATAATAGTAGATGACCACCATCTAGTGGCTGGGAGAGATTGTTCAGGCAAGCACTTAATGTTTACTCTTTCTGAATGGTCACACTGTAATACAGAGCTGTGAATTATTTTACTAATCTTTAGTTCGCATAACCTGAATTTTCTTTCCAGGTGAACTACAAGAAAGATTTGGAAAGCCTACATGATCCAGCATCTGATCTACCAAACCTGCTGCATTTAAACCATGCTTTAAATATCAGCAAAACACAGAGTGATGTAAGTTGCCTTCTTAAGAATGACCTGAAAAATAAATCTAGTAAGGAATGTGCTATGTATAGTCATGGTAAGAAACACATTTTTGCTCTCAAATGTAGTGGGAAATAGTGTTGTAACTGTAGTAGATGAGGGGTGTGGTGAAGGAAAGCAGGGTTTTATGAAGACATATTTCAGTTATTAGAACAGATAATACATACTGTGGAAGAATCACACAGACTTCAGATGTTAAGTGTTTCTTTTCATATATTTGAAACATTGACTGTTTTTCTCTTTGTTCTAAGACCTAAAATACTTCTTTCCTTGCAAATCTCATTTTGTCTAAGATCTTGCTTTCACCTGCAAGTCTCTGTACAGAAGTGACCATTGTGCTAGGTTCATATTTGGACTTCTTTCATGAATGGCCTCTGGAGTCTTAACTTACTTGTGGGCTTCTCTGGCTAAGCTTTTTTCTCCTCCTGACTGTCTGACTCTTTGTGACTCTTCCTGCATTTGGTCAGATAAATAGGCACATGCTCCATTCTGCCACATCGCAAGACATGGCCCTTGATGGGGCTGCTGGTCTGATATATGATCCTGGTGGGAGTTGAAGTAGGAAGGAAGAGCTAGGAAACTCTTGGCTCCTGTGCCATGATGAAGGTTCTTTCCCACTCCAAGAGCACCTTTGCTGCATGTCTGCAAGCTGGGTAGCTGCATTTGTCATCTTTACTCCAGAAAACACAGCAGGCCTGCAGAACTGCTGCAGAGAGGCACGAGTGGGTGGTGTTGGGAAGGAAGGAAAGTTGCTCTGTGGTTGGCAGGAGTTGAGTGTTTCATAGACAATTAACTGTCATGAGTAGGAGCACATTGGGTCATCTTTTGAGTCAGTGCCTGCTTATGTCTAAAATAATCAAACCAATCCATCTATATTTGATTTTTGTGTCGGTTTTTTTTTGAGAATTGAAGCTTTTTTTTTGTCTGTCTCACTCCCTTTGTGAAGGTAACACTGACGATCCCCTTTTGTGTGAGTAATAAATAGTTGGAGTATTTTTCTTCCTGCATTCTTCATGCACTTTTTGGCCCAAATCAAGTTTCCTTCTAGCGTATGGTAAGATTGGCAGTCTTTTTTGCTGATTAAATGAGTCCATCTTAGTCAATGGACTTCCGTTTATCATCTTAGCTCTAAGGATTTAGAAACCTGGACTTTCCCTCAAGGCAGATCATGTCTTGCAAAATGTATTTCTTTCTTTTGTCCTGTAGGAGTTGATTCATAATTTTGATGTGCCTGTCTTGCAACTCTCTAAATACTAAACCTATGATTTTTACATTATCCAGATCCTGGTGGGTATTTTTATTTGGTACAAGAAGAGAAGTGCTTTGTCAATCCCTAAGCTCTCCACTAAATAGTTGTCTTTAAAAGAAATCCCATTTTTACAGTCCTTCTAAGATTTGACCTCCCTCATCGCTTTTATTTAAACACAGTTTATTCTTCTGCCTTTCTCCAGTACATTCCTTGTGTTCTCCTTGGCTCTCCACAGCTCATACCAAATCTGGTTTGTAATCTGCCACTATTGTAAAAAACAGTCTAACTGACTTCCCTGTGTTAACTGATTTTCAAAGACTGTTTTTTTAAAAAATTTTTTTTGTTTGTTTTTTCTTTCCCCTTCTGAAACACAGAGCTTGTTGCTAATTGCCTGATTTTTCTGTTTCCCTGCAGTATACCTTTCTCGATGGAAACCTATATGGTTAATTAAACTCATAAGCTAATATTGTTGATTGAATGAATGGTTTTGCTTGTTGACCTGAAGTGTAGAAGTGTGTGCACTTTATGAAGCACTTATACTGTAATTTCAATGCAACGGTGTTAAACAAGTCAACTTCCATGGAAATAAATTCCAACAGTTAAGAGGAAAGCTTGATGGGCATCTTTGGACATAAATAAACTGATTTGAACAGGTCAAACTCATCCTGATTTTATTATTGTGATGAGGAAGAAAATTACAAGGTAGAATTCTCCCTTCATACAGTATTTCCTGCTTTCACTTGGGGTGGAGGTAATTTTCTTCCTAGTAGCTGGTGCAGTGCTGTGTTTTAGATTTAGGGTGGAATCAATGCTGTTAACACACTGGTGGCTCAGTTGTTGCTAAGCAGTGCTTGCACTGAGTCAAGAACTTTTCAGCTTCTTATGCAGCCCTGCCATTGAGGTGGCTGGTGGTGCATGAGAAGCTGGGAGAGGAGACAGGATCAACCAGGAGAGCTGACCCAAACTGGCCAAAGGGATATTCCACACCATATAGTGTCATTCTCAGTATATAAAGTGAGGGCAAGTTGGCCAGGGGTTCCTTCTCAGGGGCAGGCTGAGCATTGATAGGTTAGTGATGAGTGACTTTTTCATTTACATCTCTTGTTTTTTTTTCCTTGAGCTTTATTTCTCCTTCTTTTTTGTTATTTTCCTTTTATTACTGTTTCTTCTTATTATTATAGCTTCTTTTATTTAAATTATTTAACTGTTCTTATCTTAAACCACAAATTTTCTCACTTTTACCCTTCTGATTCTCTACCCATCCCACTGGGGTAAAGTGTTTGAGAAGTTGTGTGGCTGGCTGTGGTTAAACCATGACAGATATGTATGTAATTCTGGTATGAACTATGGACACACAAAATTTGACACTTTGATAGATGTAGAACAGCTAGTTTAACATCTTTCACATTTTAAATCTGTTCCTATTGTGGAGACTGAGATACTGATGAAATACAGGCTAAAAAGGGGGGAACTTAGATGTATTTCATTTTAAAAAACAGAGTGAATAAACAGAACTTCAGAGACTGAATCTGGTGCTTGTAGTTTAGCTTAATGTAGCAAAAAGTTATGAGCTTAACTAAGTTGATTTTATAGAATTTCTTAAAAATTTTCTTCCATTAGCTGAGGAATGGAGTAAAAGTATGAGATCAGTGTCTGTAGATGGAAGTAATTTTGTTTCCACTACTAAAGTGATTTTGTTGTGTGACATTTAAAGTTCTTTCCACTAGGAGGCAAACCCAGACCATCATATGTGTTCCTTTGCACTTCAAATGTAAATAACAATGTTTATTTTCTATGGAACATAAAAACATCTAACTTTTAGATTAGCAGGAAAAATATTTTCTCTAGGAATGTATAAAAGTTATTTTTTAATCATATCCTTTTTTTAAAATTTCATCACAATGTTTTAAATTTGCATTTGATAAAACACCCCAGTTTGTAGGACTAAAATATAGTTTCTTTCTTCTATGTTTTTTCTTCCACAGTTATTTTAAATAGTATTTAAATTTCAAAACCTTCTGGATTTTGCCTGTGAAAACATTTTTGGAATTTTTTTTTCAGTATGAATAGAAGAAATCATTTAAGCAAAGTAATTGTTTCTATCATTTCAGCCCAAACACTGCAGAACAAATCCATTTCAAAGAAAATGCAGTACTTAAAAGTCAGGTGTACACAATCACAAATGAACCCATCTTGCAAAGAGAGAAATGCAGTGTTTTAACAGTGATTAAATCATGCACAAAGCCACATAATAGATTTCAGTGATGTACAGTGCATATTCAATCAGAAGCACCCCTGAGGAGAGAGAAGAGTGTTTTTGCAGGACCCAATTCTAATGCAGAAGCCTGACAGGGAAAGAGAAATTCAGACATCACTATTTTTGAAGAGACATAGAAATTAAAATTACACTACTCACTAAAAATGTAGTATTTTGATTTGTAGCTGTTTGCTTTCCTTTAAGGCTTGTGTAGACTATTCCATCATGTCCCACACTGACTGATGGAGATAAGTAATGTGTTTGCCAGTCTTAATCAAAAGAGTTTGAAGGAATGAGTACAGAAAGGTTCTCCAGGTTTCCAAACAAAGTGTAATTCCTTTGTGAGCTAGCATAAAGGAATAAGTTGATGTCTTAACCCTGTGTCCTTCACTGTGATTTTGCTGCCAGCTCTGAGGTCATGGTCCCTGGTAGATGTGAGGGGAGCGTTGGTGCAGGACAAGGCCCTACCAAAGCAGTAGTTTTCCTTCCCTTCTCCTTCCCACAGGTACAAACAAAAGTGCATTTGAGAGTGGTGCTTCTGAGCCTGGAGCTAAGACCTGTGGGGCCTGGCTGTGAAACAGATTTTGTTGTTACAGTAAATGTGTTTTATCGAAACAGCAGGAGATCCCATTAAAAAGCTGCCAAGTGTTCAGACATAGGTCATTTGGTCAAACCCATGCAATTGGTTTAAGGATTGTACTTGATGCTCCTTATTCCTTTTGTCTTCAAAGTTCACAATTTCTGGGTCTGAATTGTGTAGAAAAGGAATAAATGACTCAAAAACATATTACCTTATCTAACTGACCAACAGGTTAGTTTTGGGGGAAGTCTTCCAAGTCAAAACACCTAAGAAGTACGGCTAAGACAGGATTTGTTTCTTGCCAAGGCTCTCATATTCTCTCAGCTGTGAACAGACTTTATTTTACTTCTACTAGGTCAAATACAAAGAAAATTATGAAAAATCTAAAGGCAGATCAATGCTGGAGTTTGTGGATACACCAATGTATCAAGTTTCAAAGGAGGCTCAAAAGATGCAAAGCGAGGTAAGTAAAAAGGTACTTTTTGAACAAGTAAAATTTAGATCAACAGAAAAGTTAACAGACATCTTGTACTCAGGTTAAGAAAATGTATGAAGCAGAGAGTAAATTGTGAATATGGTAGAGTTATACTGAGTAGTTATCTCTGCTGTTCTGTCATTCAGTTCTTGTGAATTTGCTTTTTTCTCAAAAGGCCATTGGTACTAACAATACACACACATCATTTAATTGAGAAGAAGCTCAATAGGTCATCTAGACTAGAGATTAATAACTTTTAAATTTTCACTTGAATTCCATCTTTAAGGAGGGATGGTTCTCATATGAGAGCAAGTGAAGGCACAAAATCCAGTCCAACTCCATGATTCAGCTGAAACATCCTCCTGCCTTTCCAGCCTGGGAAACTCATCAAGGAGGAGGGACTGTTCCCAGGCTCCAGAACAGCACTGGCTGTCTTATATCAGGCCATGTTTTTCTAACTTTTTAAAAAAACTTCAAATGATGGAGATTTTGTGACTTCCCAGACAATCTAGTCCAGTACATTACCATCCATCCTGGGTGAGATGGATGCACCTGTGTCCCCATGCTGCAGTTTGATTCCGTTAGCTTTGCTGTGTCATGGAAAACAGATGATCTCAGCCTCTTGGTAGAAACTTTAATGAGTTTTAAACCATTACCTCGTGTGCCATTTGTCTTCTCTTTTCCCTACCAAGAGAATGGTTTCTTTCATAGATCAGGTTCAATATTCTCTTTTGACATACTGTACACATATTTTTGTCTAGATTGTATCTGTTTGTATAAATAAACTAGATAATGAAATGCATAATGAGTTGCTTATTAGTGTGAAATATAATTTATGGCAGGGCTCATTTCTGTGTCTGTTTACAATATCTCTCCTGAAATGTGCTTGGAATTGCATATATATCTACCACTAATTGTTGGTTTTGCTATGATAGAAGACATACCGCAGAGATTTTGAAGAAGGGATCAAGGGAAGACCTTCGCTGGATTTAGACAAGACCCCAGAGTTCCTGCATATAAAACAAGTCACCAATCTTTTGAAAGAGGTAAAGGATTTTTTTTCAGTTGCTAAGTTGTAAATGAACAATAAGAAGCATCAATACAAGCTGCTGAGTGCTGAATAATTTAAAATTTTCTTGGCAGATACATACAAGTTAATTCCCAAGTAAAAATTGCTTCACATCATTTTGTATTCTGAGTAGTCCTGTAGTAAAGAAATTATAAAGCTCAGCACACCTGAACCAGACGATCACTTCTCTTTACAGATAGATAAAGGGGTGGAAGGAAGGATTTCCATTGGTGTCCAGATGGCAGTTTTTCCCTTTGAGTAAATATTTCACATTTATGGTAGACTGTTGTGGTTATACAGATGCCTTGAACTGCATAGAGTCAATTAAAAGTAACTTTATTAAAATAATTGTTTATCATACATGTGATGGATAAAAAAATAAAGAAGACCAAAATTCCATAAGAGAGCTGTGATATTACATAACTGCTTTAGTCCATTTTGTTAGAAAGTACAGGTTTTCTGTATGTCTACTGTTTCCTTCAGATTTGTGAAATGTTCTTCACTTGTATGTGTCACTAAAAATGAAATATTTCTTTTCCACAACCGAGAATCCTTCTACCTTTAGTATTTTTATATTATTATTTAAAACTGATTTCATGTTAGGTTTTGAGTACTGTTTGACCAAATTTAGAAGAGCTAGAAATGCTAGAAGAGAAAAGCAGTGCTACTAGATGTTCTGCCTTTGAATCTGGAAGCCAACAATATTTTGTGTTTATGGTATTAAGAATAGATTTTTTTGCCAAATCAGATAAAGCACATTAGAATTAAAAACCCTTGAACTTTGTTCCTTTCCTTGTTCTTTATACAACTTATTCCAGTCCATGCTAGATTTCATATGGTTAAAGAAAAAAAATTCTTTTAAGAAATTCCTTTATAAGTCATCCTCTAATAAATAATTTATTCTGATAAGTCTGACTGTCAGGTAGGCAAATCTCAAGTTAGGTCTGTTTAGTGCAGTGTCATTCTGTGGTACATCTCATATATGCCTTTTCACTAGTGAAAAATGCAAATCATGCTGTCATCTCATTCAGTTCATCTTGCTGCTCACCAAATGCCCAAAGAAGTGGGTACTGTATGCATAGTCGTATCTCTACATGTTCATCTCTGGCATTTTGATGTAGCTCCCCTCCTTAGTGCTATATGCATTAAGATGTTCTCTAATTCTGGCCGCCTCAAGTTTTATGCCTTCTTATTCAGGGAGTAAACCATGCCTGTAAGTCAAAGGGGAAGGAAATGAGAAAATGAAAATGGTATTTCCATTAATGCATAACTGCATGAATTTCTGATGATTTTATACCCACATTTGAGGAACGTATTCCAAACCCAAAGATTACCTAGGTAAAATTAGTATCTTTCATGATTCAGACAAATTATGTGTTTCTTCATAGTCACAGATGTAGCTCAGTGTTTTTCCGTAATGGTTCATAATCAACTTTGAATAGATACTGCATGAAACAAGAAAAACCTGGAGTAAAAAATGAATTAATTGTTCAATCACTTTTTTTTTTACCCAAATGTCAGCTGTGTTCCAGCATATTCTGTTGACTTCCCACTGTAGAGAATTCTGCAAATGTTTCACATTTTGTAGCAATACAATCTTTCTTCTCTGAGACCACATTTATAACTCCTTCAGAAGATATAGCTGAATTAAATAGTTCGGAGTTAAATAGTTCTAAATTAGAAGAAATTGTTTCCTGCTTGTTGTGGGACATGGTTCTGATGATCAAGAGAAGCATCTTTAAAAATATCTGGTTTCCTTTTATTTAAATAAAGCGCTTATAGGGAGATCAAGGTGCTCACTGCTGCTTATGAAACCTAATATGTAATTAGGAGTATTAATTTATGTCTATGTAAATTATTCTGATAAAAATTTTGTGCAATGTTCTTCTAATTTCTTTGCCCAAAAAAGCCTAACCCTTATCTGGAGATGTGAAGAGTAATTAAAAATCCTTACAAAACGTAAAGATCTTGAACTTCAATAGGCTTACATCAGCTCTCTAGGAGCTGGGAAGAGTAAAAAGAACCAAATGTCTGTGGGCAGGTTCTAGTGTGCTTTGAATTTCATACTGAATATTTGAGTACTCTGGAGGCTGCAGTTGCTGAATGTTGATAGGTCATACCAGTGCAGGGTCTAGGAGGCACAGGAGTGATGTGGTAGGAATATTGCTTCTACATTTTAATTTATCAAGAGGTTGTTTTAACAGGTCCTAGTATAGTGTTTAGGGAATCCATCCTGATTGGGATGCCATTAGTGGAACTGAGGTAAAAACCACAGCACTGCTGGTCTGCAGAAAGAAAATGCTACTGCAGTGAAAATATCTGTCCAGAGACAGACAAGGGCCCTAAACAGTGTGCTAGTGCTGTGTAGGACACAGCTGGTTTTCAAGAGCCCAAAAAAATATATGACGACATTGAAATCTTTTTACTTTTTTAACATTGTTCCTTTTCATTTCACAATTTCCAATTCTATTTTAAGTCTCAGATCTTTACTTCAACTAATTCATATTTCATAGAAATTTCAAAGAGACTCTTCAGATGTTTAATAAGTGGCATTTCTTTTCAAGATCTTGCACAAAATAAGAAGTGGTGAAATCTCTCTCTCTCTCTTTTTTTTAATCCTTAGAAAGAGTATCGAAAAGATCTGGAAGAAGGGATGAAAGGGAAAGGAATGACAGTGTTTGAAGATACGCCAGATTTGATTAGAGTGAAAAATGCAGCTCAGATACTAAATGAGGTATGTTATCCTAGTCAAAGTTATTAATATCACAGAAGGTTCACTTTGTGTAATACTCAAAAGATTCCTTTTTTTTTGTTTTTAACATAATCTACAATGAAATATGTAAGTATTGAAACTAAGGCTATTTCTGTTTTGCTTGAAAAATATAGTAAAGCTCTGGATAAAAAAACAATGCAGGACAGATAATTCAGATTTTTAGGCAAGTAAAAGGTCATTGGAGATTGTTAGTAGAGTCAGTAGATCCAGCATTTAGAGCTGGGCTCTGCTGAGGCTTTCCCAGTGCATGAGTTCGAGTGGTCATCCAGACATCCAAGGGGAGGGTGTAGGGAGGGAAGAGGGAAGGCAAAGCTCATGCTTCATGTTATGCCTGGGGGAATAATTTTAGAATTATATATATAAAATTTTATTTATTTATTTATAGTATAATATATATATGTTTATACACACACATACACACACCCAGATATTTTTATATTTATATACATACACATGCACACACACACATATATCCATAAAAAACAGAGGGAATGCCATGGATAGGGCCAATTTATCCACTGTAAAGAAGTGCAGGAATATATAGCTGTAACTCCTGGGATTGTCTTTTCCTTGGTGTTTTATGCAATATGAAGCTCAGAGGAAACATCTGCCACCCCACCTTTAGCAGAGAGGAATTGAGGGATGATGCACTCTTACAGGTTAATTTACAATTCTTGCAAAAAAACGTGGTTTGTGAAGTAGACGGCTGTTTTCCACATTTATTTCCACATCAGTGGGACAGAGGTAGAAGACTGAAAGTCTTTTTGCTCACGTTCTTGTAAGTGATCAAACCATTGTATTGAGTACAAACACATATTCCCTTTTTTCCTAACTAATGTACAAGCTAAAAGTAATTAACAAACAGAAAAGTAAAAGGCATTTAAAAATTTTATGTATTATATGTATTTACTTTGAAAAATAAGAATTTTCCACAGGCAGAGATGACCTAGAATAGAAAAAAGAATTTTTACTGCTACAGCACTGAAAGTGAAAATAGCACTGGCTGAGAATATTTTTTTATTAAAAAATCTACAACTATTGTATACAATATTTCCATATTGCTTTTTAATATAATTTGCTGATGAACAAGGAGCATATCCTTGCTTGGATAAGCTGAAGATGAAATATTACTTTTGTTTTCAGGTTATTTATAATTTATGTCATGAGGAAAAAGCGGTAATCATGGATGAGGACTGCCACTTGCCGAATGGCTGTGGTTCAGGAAGGACCTATTAAATGAATAAATTACAACTTCCTGATCTGGAAGTTCACTGGAAGCAGTTCTGTATGGTATTAAATTTCTAACATGTAGTCTTGTCATAAATAAAATATTTTCTTAAAAGTAAAATGTGTTTCAATTAGACTGGCACCAAGGACAGACTTATTACACCATGTTCTGCAGAGCTAAACTTCCCCTTTACTTTAGAGGAAAACTGTAGCAAGATGCATGAGCTGATTTCCTCCCACCCTCTGCCACATTAAAAATTAATTGATAAAGATTTGTACATTCACTGAAAATCTTCTAAAAGTTTTCCTCCTGTAGTTTGTTATGTGTTTTTTCTGACAACAGCTCACCAAGAGTCTTGAGAACTGTGACTCTTGCAAGTTTTGATTGACTCTAAATCCTGAATTTGAGTATCTTGTGGAAAAAAAAATCTACTTGTAACTCTCTGAATTTTCTGACTATCATATATAAATTCTGTCTTCACAGAGGCAATACAAGAAAGACTTGGAAACTGAAATTAAAGGGAAAGGCATGGATGTTGGTCCAGATACACCTGAGATAAGACGAGCCAAGAAAGCTTCTGAAATTGCAAGCATGGTCAGTACCGCTCCTGGGCCGAGCTTTCCATTTGACAGAATGCAACAAATTATTGTGGCTGAGAGTTCCAGGTAGTGACCAATCTAGGCAGTACTGAAAACACAGATTTCTCTAAATAGCTAATCTATGGAGTTGCAAAGAATTGAATACTTGCATAATCAGTGTAAGGGGCGAAGTTAAGACTTCCCAGAAGTTAGACCTTCCTATCACCTTTTGCAGGTTGTGCTTGTTCCTCATGAGCCGTGCCTGGCCTGGGTGTGCTTGGTCACTGTGGCCCCTGCTGCTCTTAGGTCTAAAGAGCTGCTTATTTAGGTGGGAGATAGAGGGATGCTAAAGCATTATGACCTCAGTCTTGCAAAGCCCAGCAGGTGGAGAAATTCTCACATGAGTCTGACTGTGGCTGCCAAAACTGCAGAGACAGGTAGATGTGGCAGGCTACATCGCATTTAAAGTGAGCAGCCTGTTAAAAGAGTTTTTAACCCACCAGCAACTACAGCGTAGGCATTGCATGGATAGGTTCTACAAAACTAATGCTGTGGAATCATTAGTTGTTTGGTGATTTATGAATGCTGGTCAGTGAAATTGCACAGATTAAATTGGGAAAAATTTAAGAGTTTGTCTGTCAGCTGTGAATGTTTCCAATGCTGTTCTTTTCAGAAAGAATACAAGAAAGACTTGGAGAATGAAATTAAAGGAAGGGGAATGGAAGTGGGTACGGATACCCTTGATATACAACGAGCCAAAAAAGCTTCTGGAATTGTCAGCCAGGTGAGGACAGAATTAATTACTTTAAGATTACTTTGAAAGTAAAACACAATGAGATGTTAAAAACATTAAATCCTCTTGAACATTCTTAAGCTAAAAAAAAACAAGCAGTGCACAATAAAAATATTAAATTGAATAAATGGAAGATTTTATTTTTATAGTGTGACCAATACTATGAGAATAGCTTTGAAGACAGCATGTACAGGCAGTTGTAATATTAGTTATGAGTTTTTTCCCCCTTTATTTTTTCTTCAGAAAGAATAGGATAATTTTTTATTCAGAAAGAATAAAAAGGATCTGGGGACTGAAATGATAGGAAAAGGGATGCATATTGGTCCATATATTCCAGAAATACAGTGGGTCAAAAAAGCTTCAGAAGTAGCAAGCCAGGTCGACATAGTCAAAAGCTGAATGTTTTGATTCTGTGTAACAATAACTGCTTGACAAACTCTGCTCATAATACTTCTTCTCTAGCTCTGTGAAGGCTTTCATAGCCATACTAAATTAATTTACATGTAGTAAAATGTGTTAACTGCCTGATTCTTATTTGTATTTAGGCCTGTTACACCATGTAAATTGAATTTAATTATTTACATCTGCCGGTAGCTCTTTTCACATTACCAAATTACCTAATGTTACATTATGTATATCCTGACAGTGAGGGGAAATATATATGAGGATACATCACATATGAAGGTATGTTATAGATGAGAATCTATTATATATAGGTATATTATATATATTTTAGTGTGGGGGCAGACAGTGGTAACACTATCATGGAGAAGACAGGTTTCCGTAAATACTGGACAGGGAGGAGGAGGTTCATCAGCAATAAGCATCTTTTGTGCAGTTTGGATATCTTGAGCCCAAAAAACATAGACATGTAAAAATTATTTTTCCAGAAAATGTACAAAGATGAAGCAGAGAAGATGCTCTGTAACTATTCTGCTGTCCCAGACACTCCTGAGATGGAGAGGATAAGAAGTACTCAGAAAAACATCAGTTCAGTGAGTAATAGTGCTTCTCTCTTTGCTTGTAACTTTTCAGATATTTTTTAGTTTCAATAGGCTCTCTTGTGCCGCAGAGCAAAATAGGGAACTTATGAGTAGGTGTCCTTTGAACCATTTCCATAATTTTCCTGGCAAAACTGTATCACTCATTTCTTTCAGTAAAAATAATATCCAGCTTTTCTAGGTGCAACACTGTTATTTCAAATTTTTAAACCACTTATACCACCTTGCCAAGCCACAGTTATTTTTAAATGAAGATTTTTTTTCTTTTTTCATCAAGCCCCAGGAAGTACTTTATTTAAGAGGGGGAAAAAAATCTTAGGCTTCTTACTACACATATAAGATTTTTCATCTGTTTCCTATCACATGTACTGAGCATCAAGATTAGGGTATAAAATTAGAACAGATCAAATTTCAAAAAAAAAAAGAAAAATATTTTATATTACACTGGGTATATTTTTAAATTTTATGCTAGATTTAAGTTTCAGTTTATCCCTAAATATAAATTATGAGCTTACATTTCTAAAATTACCCAGTTTGGGATGTATTAAGTTTCACTTCCTTTTAGGGCCCATTAATGCTGCTGGTTTGTAATTCTGCCTTTGCTTGTAATATAACAGAGAAGAGGAGTAAATCTGGCCTCCAGAACAAAAGGCCAGTCAGTGGCTGGTTTTTATGGCAGACTAAGTAGTACTAATAAAGCCAATGATTTGAGAGAAAGGAATATAAGGTACTTAAATATTTTTAGTATTATCTGACACACATGTTCCTTAACTTAGAGATATCCTCAGCTTCTCCAGCTCTCAGAAGTAACTGAGTAAACTCAGTTCCTCCCAGAGGTGTTTGTCTGCAGCTCCCATGGACAGCTGAGGCTTCTGCAGGGGAGTAAGAGCCTGTGGGGAGAGCAGAGGAGATTCCTCTCTGAGCCTGCTCCAGGCTGTGGTCATCTCCAGCCGTCACCTGCCCTTTTGCTCCCTTTGAATGAGGACAGCTGAAAGCTGCATCTTTCTAGAAGAAGCTCTTGACAGGCTCACTGGCCCAGTTTTTCTTCCTGTCACCTGTTGGCTCCTGGAATGGTGCCCTGCAGCATAGTGTGGTGTGGTTATCCCCATTTCTCATGGCACTGGTGTCCTGTCAGGCTAAAACTCCCTGGAACAGAGGCATCCAAGCCAGCCCGTGTGATCAGCTTTCCTCCCTGCTCCAGTCTTTTATAGCTTTTGATGAAGTCCTCAAGTAGGTCAGTGGCTCTGGCAGTGTGGACTCACTAACATTTAGGTACCAGGCTCAATTAAGATAGGTATCACCACTTAGTTCAGCCTTGACAAGGCTCTGATGCATCTGAACCCCTTGCAGCCCTGGAGGTCTGAGCTTTCAGTGCCAAGGCTGACAGTGATCCTCTTTGTTAGTGTTCTGGATAATAAGAAACAAAATGTTTTGTCTTTGAGGTGATTTGTATTTGCTTTCTTTTGTGATTGTCCTGTTCCTCTTTGTGAGTTGGGTCTTCCAAATGTAGGAAAGCGTTTACAGCAGTGATTGAACTACCTTTTTTCTTCTTTCTCTCTGTTTTAATCTTTCATCCTTCTGTGCAGTTTAGATGATAAAGGCAAATTATTACTGAGTGAAGATACAGCTGGAAGCAGCCCAAATAGATAAAAAATACAATGACCCCTAATAATCTTATGATATTTGGATTTTGTCTCAAGTATTTTCTGCCTTAAGGGACAAAAAATAACAACTAGCTCTGCAGATAAGATCGCTGCTGCTTTTAGCTCACTAGCTCATTTGGTAGATGATTTATAAAAGGATATTTACTTCACGGTCATCTCTTTCATAGAAAATTTCCTGTCTCCAACATATTTTACCAATCCTTCCTTGGTAGAGGAGAAAAATATATTGTAGTCCAGTCCACAATTTAAATCTTTCTAACTGATATGATGCAGAAGAATTTTCAAGTTCTTACTCATGAACTGTCTCTGTTATCACATGGTAAAACAAAATTCTAGGTTGTTAAAGGTTTTCTGAATATTTAAAATACTAGTTGCAGACATTGACTCTTCTCTAGAATATTTGGCAGTAGTATTCACCCCAGGCTATGGAGAACTTCCAGGAAGTTGGAGGAATTAATAAAAAATGATGTTTTTATTGTTCAAGGTTTGTTGATAGGAAAACTTAAATAAATCTTGATTTAAAAGAGGCAGAAATACTAAATGATAAAGATTAATTTTATTAACTTCAGGATCAGACTTGTTTTTTACACTAATGGGCTGGAAATACTTACTAGAGTGGTAACAGCTGTGACACCAAATACTGAAAATCCAGTAAAACTTCTTTAGGAGTTTTGCAGCATGAGCTGGTGCTCCATGGTAATTTAAATTGCAACCATTCTTGGAACTTGTGGAGCAGTTATTTACTATCTCTTTCAGTAACTTCAAATGATTGATTCTACTGAGGTGCTTTGTGTTTATCCTTTACTGAAACAATTGAAATGGAATTATATAAACAGCATGTGTATCTTTTAAGAAGTGAGTTTTGATTTAGATACAGTCCTCAGCTTTCTGGCTTGAACCTAGGAGTCAAATATTGCATGACTTGGATTGTAGCTCTGGTTTGTTATGGTTATTTTTCCATGAATATTTCAATTTTCTGGTCTGTTAACTTAGAAATAATAGTAATATCTGTTCACTTCTCACAGTATTTTAAGATCTGAAGACTACAGAAACCAAATGAAATCCTGCATGTACATGTACCTTCAATAACTTTGAAATGGATGAAATTACTCAAGCATAAAGTTACATTTGTAAAACTTTATACATTATTATATAAATTCTAATATTTTTTTCCAAATTTAAATATGTCAAATACTTAAAAATACTGAGATCAGTTTAAAGGATGAGAATATGTTAGCTGGGTTACAGCTGAAAACTATGTTATCATAGTTATTGACAATTAGTCTTATTTATGAAAAATTAAAGTATTTGCTTTCTTAGCAAGATTTATAGTCAGACCAATTTGGAACTTGGAAAATTGCCTAGCCCTTTTATGAGAACTAGCATTTGCATTGCTAACAGTCTGATAATTATCTTTTCTTTTGGGGAAATGAAGGTGTTTTATAAGAAGGAAGTAGGAGCTGGCACAGCTGTAAAAGATACCCCAGAGATTGAAAGAGTAAAGAAAAATCAACAGAATATTAGTTCGGTAAGTGCTATTATCATAAATTATTCTTATGTGAGTGAAAGGTGGAGCAATTTTTTTTTAACCGTTTTGTTTACTAAAGAGTTCTCAATTTTCTTATCGCACATCTCATTCAGATAGTTGTCCAATGGATTTTAGATATAGAGTTCTACTCTAGCACAGCCAGAACTCCCCTCTACTGTAGTACTTCTGTGTCCAAAGTAGAGAGTCTAATTGAAACATTAAGAAAAATAAGAAAATATTTTAACTAAACATTTGAGGAAAGTGTTTTGTTCAAGGTTTGTCGATAGGAAAACTTCTCACTCTCAGGAGTGAGAAATGTGAGATGCATTTCCCCATATGACAGATTGAACAGCAGTTGTATTTGCAGGTTAGAAAAATACCATGTGACAAAAAAGAAAATCTGTCATGTTCTGTTAGAGACTGCATGTATTGCATAGGACTTAATACAGTTTGTACTTCAAGATGAGAAAAACTATGTCCAGATTTCACCTATGTGAAAAGGTGGAGGGTTGAGTCTTTAGAGGCTGGTCACATGTTGATCTGTGGATCTGGTGAGATTAGTTCTGAATTGATTTTGTTTATCTAAGGACGCCCAATGTCTTTGGCCTGCCTATTTTATTTTAATCTGCCTACTTTAATAGGCAGATTAAAATAAAATATCAAAATAAATGTTTTCTTCAAATAATACATCACCTTCTGCTAAATATGTGGCAAAACTTGGAAAAAACCTGGAAAGTGACTGCCAAGCAGCAAAACCCTTGTAAATGTGTTGTTCATTTCCTTTTTATATTTGGTGGGGACTCCTCTGGGGCAATTTTTATGTTTGTGACATGACTTTTATAAGTATTAGATTTTTTTTTTAAGTATAGTTCAAAAATAATGTATAGACATGATACTATGTTGTGTTTAAGTATTAGTTAGAATATGAATTAGGGTCTCTGGACACTTATTCTCATAGAATTTCATTGTTTATTGAATAGTGTTAAACACCTAATTTCCCACCAAAGTAAGGTCAGTAAAGAATTTCCAAAAATCTTGAAAAGCTCATATTTTGCTTAGAATTTTTTTCCTACTCTATCCATCATTATTCATCTTGTCATTTTGAGTCACAGTGCAAGCTATCATGCGTCCTAAATCCTGAAATAGTTGGATATTAAACAGTTGAAACATGCTGGTTGGGAAGCTGTTGATTTTCTTGATTTGAGATTGAGGGGTTTTTTTTTTGTTTCTTTGTTTAGTTTTTTGGTTGTTATTTTGCTTTTAAATTTCCAATTACCACAGACATTTATTTCAAGAGTAGTCACACAGAAAGGAGAAGTCTTACTCTAATGCTTTTTCACAATACATTTCAAAGTGAAATGGAAAAATAGTGTACACTGTTCTTGCTGTTTTAGAAATCCTAAATAGTGGTGAAGAGGGAAAAATGAAAGGTTGATCAGTATGCCAGTAAACACATTTGAGGAAAAACCTACCAAGGGAAGTACAAAATGCATTAGTAGTGTAGTAGTACTATGTAAATAGCATGGCCTTTACCTTGCTAGTCTTTGTGTAGAGTTAATGTTTTACAAAAGGTATTTTATTACATGTAGTGTACTTGAAATTACTTTAGTCTTGCATAATATTTATTAGAGGTGTATCTTGCCAAATTTAAAGGCAATGTACAAGAATGTTTCAAATTACATGTCAGAGAGAGGGAAATTATATTGTGCAGTAAGAGGGAAATTCTATTGTGTAATTTACTGGAGTCCCAAAGGAAGGGTAAATTACACCAATTCTGAATCCATTAGATTTAAATGTTTTACACCTATTTTTGAATTTAGCCAGAAGAACTTGGGACAGCCTTAAAACTATTTTCTGGGCTAAACAAAACTAGTATGTTGAATGTGAAGCAAATTTGCACTGAAAGAAGCACCAGGGCACCAAAATAACACAGTACAACCAACCACACAAAAAAGTCCATTGAATCATGTTCTGAAAGTGATCAGATTCTTCCAGACTACATATATAGGAGGAATACATAAGAATGGTGTTTTCAAAGCCTAAAATACAAGGGGTGGCAGCCAAGGAGGTTGAGGTTACCACACCTGTTGTGATGATTGGTTTGGAAGAAGCCAAAATCTCACAGAACTTTCAAAGCAAGCCACTGACCCATGGGCTGTAGCTGAATTCAGAGGAGAAGGTACAAATAACTAAGGGCTTTTTAAAAACTTGTTTATATTGTAGAGCAGGCAGGGTTAGACACAGCGCTAGGAAGAAGAAGTGCTTTGGGAGAATCTATTTGTGTTTTTGTTAGTGTGAAATCTGTGAGAAAACCCCTGTGGTATGTCAGTCAATACCACAAAGCTGGGGTCTTATTAAAATTCAAGTAACAGACATTTTGCAGCATTTTAAGGATGAGTAGCACTGCCAATTCTTAAACTTACCTAATAGTCTCTATTAAAAGACCCTTTTTTCTAGTGCTATAGTGTTTTTGCCAGTCCTAAACTGTCTGGACTGTGATTTTCCATTCCTGGTCTGTATTTTGGGCTGGTTTGGTTTTGTTTATTTATAAATTTCAGTCAAAGCAGCTTCCAAGTATGAGCTTAGAGGAAAACAAGTTGTTTTGTCTGTGCTATGAAATTGGGCATTCTCCAGAAGTAACAGGTCTCGAGAAGAGAGTTGAAAATTAAATGTTAGGAAAAAACCAGTATATATCTGACAGCACCTGCAAAAGCTTCAACAATCCAGACAACTACATCCTCAACTGCGTGTCCCATGTGTTTTTAAAGAAATTCAATGAGACTTTGAAGCCATCCACCCTTTTAGGAACACCTAAAAGGCTTGGTTTCTGAAATGGATTGGTAGACTTCATAGCAAGTAAATAGTAAGACCAAGTAATTTTCAAAGTGGTGTTGATCTCCAAGTAGTGTATGGAGCACCCCAATTATGGTGAAAATAGCCACAATCCCATGTGATGTATATTCCCACTGTAAGAGTTTTAGTACACTAGAATTGTTTTAAGCACTCTCTGCTGCATTGCATTAAAGAAGATGCATCAGAGACCCTAGCAGACTGTTTTATAAATTAAGTACAACTGTTGCTTTTCAGACCAATGGTGTTAGTAGATGTGGTCTAGTAGTGCAGTACGTGTATGTGCAAGAGTATAAAGTGATAGATGTGTTTTAGTGCCTATCTCTCTTTTCTTTAAATTGATAATCCTTTTGTAATATCTATTGTGCAGATTAAATACAAGGAGGAAATTCGGCGTGCAACAACTATTTCTGATCCACCTGAACTAAGGAGAGTTAAGGAAAACCAGAAGAATATCAGTAATGTGTGCCCCATTTTCATTTCTTGCACAATTCTTTCTGCTGTATTAAATGTGCTTGTGTCTTGGTGAATATGTCTGTGGTGTTTGTGCTACGTTCTGTTTGTCCAAAAAGACCGATTTAATCAATTAATGGTAATAATTGATTATCATAATAATGATAATTCCTCAGCTTTGCACTTTGATTCATAAGAATGAGAGTGAAGTATTCCTATTGAAATAACAATTGTCTGTGTTTGAAATAGAAGAACTGCCAGCGGGTGAGTACGAAGTATTGTGTGGGAAGATGGGATTGATTATTAAGGAATGGTACTTTCCATCCAAATGCAATGTACTCTGTAGTGATGTCTAGCACACTTAGGTATTTCTATTACTTGGAAATCTCTGTTGTAATATCTTCTGACATGTTTGCTAGGTTCAGTACAAAGAACAGCTCTGCAAAGCTACGCCCATGAGTGTCACCCCTGAAATGGAAAGGGTCAAGAGGAATCAAGAGAATGTCAGCATGGGAAGTTGCTATCCTTTTTGCTATCCTTTAATACTTTGTGTAATTTTTGGGTATGGAAGATGAATATGAAGTTCTGCATTCTGAAACTATGCCTTTCCTTTAGTCTGGGGGAAACTAATGTATTGTAAGGTGTTCAAATTCAAGGAATGGAATTACTTGAAAATCTCTTAGGAAGCAATTGTGCGAAGGCTTTGCTTGGTTTGGGAAATGGCAGGTGAACCATCTCATATTCTATTAAAGAAATGGCTGCAATGCTTTGAGATGTTATTCTCTTCCTTGGATATTTGCAGAAAATTGTGACCCTTCTTTTTTTTTTTTTTTTTTTTTACAAAAATAAATGGTTTCCAGTTTTATTTTTCTTTGCTTTGTGAGGAATTAGCTACGGTTGTGCTCGAACTTCTGCCCCCTTACCTGTCTCCTTCTGGTTCCTCAGTGACCTCCCCATCAGAATTTAGTATTTAGTGGCTGAGATAACCATTTGCAGGGGTACAGAGAAGAAGGCAAGGACTGGAGCATGGTACTGCCTTCTGGCACTGATGAAGTTGCACCCTCTTGATGAGTCCATGAGAGACCAGGCACTCTCCTCACTGAGAGCTGCCATCAGCAGCTGTGGGTCATGGGTCCACAAATAGCTACAGTGTTTCCCTGGGTGCTTTCTGCTGCATTCACCAAAATAATTTTGAGTCACAATTTTCAAGAATTCTGTCCCTCTAACACAACATCTAGATTACGGTTGATATATCTAGCTTTCCTAAAATGTATTCTATTCAAAAATTGCTTTCCCCTTTTTCAAACCAGTCTGTATAGTATTTCTACTCACACTGTTGTTTACTCTTCACCAATTTTTGCATTGTGAAAATTTCACTGGAAAGTTTAAATGCTTTTCAAGTCACTGGAATAGCTTTGAGTGAAGATTCGTTAACTTCAGCCATTTCTAGAAACATTAATTCTTGAATATTCATTTTACCTTTATAATGTTAATTTGCAAGTCTAATCCATTTAAAAGCTTACCATAGTTTTAGTAAGACATTAATTTTCCAATTGGAATACATTGGTGTGGACAGACCAAAATTGTGTTGTGCTGGAAGACAATTGCTTAAGCAATAGCTGCCTTACTGCCACAGTGCACTGCAGAATTATGGAGCATAATGTATCTGCACAGTTAACCTTACCACTTAAACCCAAGAGCTTGCTTTTGTATGGAAGCATTTATTTTGCATAAAAATATATGAATTGGTATGAATTTGTTGCCAGAATCTGTTACTAAATATTTACCGTATCTGACTTCCCAGCATGTGGAGCTAGAGTTAACATCAGATTGCTTGGTCTGTCAATGCCACATCCTGTCCTGATCTGCTTTAGATCCTGATCCAGCCTTGGGTGTGTTTGGTTACAGAGTGATGAAGAGGATATTCCTACAGTACATTTAAATAAATGCATGGTGAAATTAGGCTGGATTCAATTGGCACTTGTCTGATGTACTGCAACCTCTGTGTTTAATCATCTTTGAATAAGTAATATATAGAATTTAGAACATAGATGGAGAACTTATGGAATTTCTGTGTCTTGACAAATATGTATTTACAGTGGACCTTTCTGAAATTCAGTTTTTCATATGCTCTGCTTGCCTTTACTGCATTACATGTGGCTTGACCCCATTCCAAATACGAGTTATTTCTCTGTAGAGCCAAGGACCAGTCTGGTAAATGCCAGATATTGTGTGCATACGTGGGTATATATCCACAGAAATGCAGTAATAAACAGCTTGTACAATAAAAAAAAATTCAAGGTTTTAGCTTTCAAAAGTCAAGTTCTATAAACTGTAATAAACTTCAGATGTATTTTAGCTTTTCTGTTGTCTCCTGGATGACCTTTGAAATCATGCAGTTTTATATAAAACAAGGATATATTGCTATACCTGAAATAGTATGAATATATATTTTATTCTGTTAAATAATAGATTCACTACAGAGAGCAGCCTGGCAAAGCTACTGCTGTGAGTGTCACTCCTGAGATGGAGAGAGTCAGGAAGAATCAAGATAATATCAGCTCGGCAAGTTGTTTGCATCTTTTTGTCATTCAGATTTTTCAGTTGGTGTAGAAATATAAACATGGATATGCTTTTCCTTTTATATTTGCTATGTCAAAGAAAGCCAACTACATCATTCACTGATGAGATATTGGTTTTATTCTTTGAGGACATGGACTGCATATATGTGCAACAAACATATTCAGGGTTGTCTGGTTATTTTTGCTAAAAAAGTAAGTGGTTGTGTTGGTATCAGTATTTTTCAAGGAGAGAGTCACTAGAGGTCAGTCATTCTTTGCAGTAAAGAAAAAAATGAAATGAGAATTTAAGCTCAGTGCAAATTTTTTTTTTTTTTTGTGATTCAAGATGTGGAAGTGTCCACTCCATTCTGTGACATGCCACCTCTGTTAGAGCTGAGTAGTTCTAAATAGGTCCCATTGCTAAATACTAAAGAGTAAGATAATATCTACTTCTTGGCTTTTATGGTGATAAAATGTAATTGCTACTAAAGTAGTGTAAGAAGCAGGAGGCAATTCTATTAAGAAACAAGGAAAAAGTGTGAAAAGCCTGATGGAGTAAAGGATAAGACCAGTTACGTTGCAGTCTGTCCTCAACACTGAAACAAAATCCATGGCAAAGTCACTGCAGATGGTAAGTAGAAGAGGTTTCATGCAGAATCACTGTGGTAGAAGAGAATTACAAGTAATGAACACTTGAGAACTGAGTGTAGGAGTGAAAAGTAGGTTGGATTTATCAGGGAATATGTCTAAGGACAAAGGAATGGAATCTGACATTGTAACTACATGTATTTTAATCATGTTCTTAAAATGCTCATGAATATTTACCAAAGTCAATTATTTTTGAGGCGTGTAGTTGAAAATGAGAGGAAAATCTCACAACAGTTCTAGTCTTTAAATATTTTTTTAATTTGTGAAAATTAAATGTATTTCTCCAAGTGACTCATTCACTTTGTTTCTCAAGACTTACAGGGATAAAAACTCCTCTATGTTAACGAGAAAGATAAAAATCAACCTATGTTGACTATAATTATTCTATCCAGAAAATTCCTTATATTCAAAAGCATATGTAGCTGAATATATTTTCTAAGAGAATTTGCTTTTAATTAAGAAGCCTTTGAAGAATATGCAGTACCATTTATTTTTGTTTCTCACATATTACTTCAAACTTACCTACGAAACACAGATACCAAGATATATATTTTCATGGGTGTGCTTTCTTAGCCAATATATAATCTTAAGGAGGGTTAGACAGTTTCAATACATGGTTTTTCTCATCACAAACACATGTTGAAATAGGTTTGCATGACTCATTTAAGAAGTAATACTTGGAGTGTGAATACATAGGTAAATCTAAAATATTAACTAACACAGTGCACAGGTCACTGTGCGATGTAGAGCTAAGAGAGGCTGTTGGTAGAAGAACTCAACAAGACAGAAAAAACTGTAAGAGTGCTCACTCCCAAACCAATAAGTAGGTTCAGCTACTTTCACTGTTTTAGGATTTGGGTGGGTTTTTTTTTTTTTTGTTTTTTTTTTTTGTTTTTTTTTAAACAGATAATTAACCTTATATCTTTACTAGTCTGTATAATGCCACAAAATAAGCTAATCAGGAGAAATGTGATGTAAGAGATTCAGTACTTACTGATGCACAAAACCCAGAGCTCAAACATTTGTTTAGGAAACAAAATATTCAGATTCTTCCCAGACATGTTGCTTTGTGCTGCTAGTAAAGACTGGCTAGTGAATAGGAGTTATACGTCTTCCAAAGAATTAATCCTCTTGTAAGAATTGAAAATCCCTGGGCTTCTCAGGTAATCCCAATCCCACAGATTCTGTGTCTGTCTCAGTAATAAGGAGGTAGTTTATCATCAGTTTTGAAGGGTGTTCTAAGTCACAGTGGTGTTTTCTTAGTGTTTATCTTATTTTTCAGTTGATAAATGAATTATTTCCCTAATGTCATTCAAACAGTCACAAATTTCAGCTTTTAAATGAATACTTTATTTTGAGTAAGTGATTGATGGAATAAGTGTGCCTTTTGGCCTTACCAATATACAAGCTCATCTGTATCCTCATTGTGAAATAATTTACTGGCACATGAGTTAAAGAAAGAACTGTTGGGCATTGTGGTTTGGAAAAGTACTGATGATTCTCACCATCCTTCCTTCTGTAAGCAAAAAAAATTCACCTGTGCTGTTGTTGCTGTTTTTCAGGTCAAGTACAGCAGTGATCAGAGGCAGATGAAAGGTAGACGTAGTGTGCTTCTAGACACACCTGAGCTAAGGCATGTCAAAGAAACACAAAACAACATCTCAATGGTAGGGTACTTTCTTCCTGTGACTAGAGCCTTCTAAGGAATGGCACTTGATTTCCACTGGATTTTGCCTTCCATTAATATAGGTAACTAATGAAAATCTCTCCTCAGGTATGGAAGGAATATTTTCTTCTTACACCTGTAGAGGGAGTGTTGCTAACTGCATAGGAGTGTAATGAACATTTTCAAAATACTAATAAACAGTTTTCTAACAGTTAAATGTCCATTTTTTTTGGTTTTTTTTCCTTTAAAAATGTACACACATCATTTGAGCATCACAATTTCGCTGGATTAGGTGACACACTTCACCTTGTGCCTGTGCATGTTCCTGGTTTCTGCGTGACTTTGGTTCTTGGAATGAGTTGTTTTGTGTGCATCAGCTTGTGTGAGAATGTTTGTCAATTTAATGAATTGATGATTAAGTTATTTATAATGTAAATATACCTAATAAGCAGTACTACCTTTATAACTCTTACTAATACTGAGGTTTTGTTCCAACACTTGGTGCTGTAACACTTTCTATTCTAATGTCCTTTTTTCTAATATTTTCTTTTAAAGCAAGCAGTTTAGAATAACTGTTGTTCTTTCTAAAAACCTATTTTTAAAGCCAGCTGACATATGATAAAACAAAAGGGCAAAATATACATTTTGTGTGATACTGTGCAAGTAGTCAAAATTATCAGTAAATGAAAATGCTTGAGTTCTTTAGAACTACTACTGCTGGAATGTTTTTACTGACTGATGTATTTGTCTGCATCAGTAGACAGCTATCCTGTCTTTGAGAAGAAGGGAATGCACCAGATGACCTCCTGAGGGCAGGGCTGTTTTGTGTCCTGTGTGATAGTAAGACGATGCTTTGCTGCTTAAGCTAGTGCCTAACTCAGTATCAATGGACAAGAAATGCAAATTTGATAATAAAATATCATAAAAACTAGTTAAGGTGATAGAAAATACTTGGCTGGCCTATCTTATGTGTTTAATAATTCTGTTATGGTGCAAAGTCAAAGTATACGAGTGCCTCATAAACCAAACATATATGTATTCTTGCACAGAATAACCATTTGCTGTCAATTGCAACCTGGGGAAAAATGTAATTCTCCTTGTTTTCCTAGGTAAAATATCATGAAGATTTTGAGAAGACAAAGGGAAGAGGCTTCACCCCAGTGGTAGATGATCCTATAACAGAGCGTGTACGAAAAAACACCCAAATTGTGAGTGATGCAGCATACAAAGGTGTGCATCCACATATCGTTGAAATGGACAGAAGACCTGGAATAATTGTTGGTAAGCTGTTAAATACTGTTGTTATTGAAGGCATGGTGGGGAAGATAAAAGCCCCTGTTTGTGCTCTCCAGATTCCATTTTCTCTCTTTTCTCGCCATGAAACTTATGGTTGAACTGCGGGTTCCATGTCAGCTTCTAGAGAAGTCATAATGGGAATGAATGGGAGATATATTGTTTTTTGATCTGTAACATTAAAAAAAAACATGGATAGTTGTTAATATTACTTTAAATTTGAATTTTGACTCTAAAAGGAAGGTCAAAGTTTTACAATTGTACACAAAAGAAAGATTATTAAAACTGATTCTGCGAGCTGTCAATGTTTAAATTTTGCAGGCTAGTTTAAAATTTCCCTTTCTGTCAGTCACTAATTTCTTCAGAACTGCACATATCTATCTACCTTGTGTTTCACAATTTCACACAGCTTTTAAAATACTTCAAGCTGTAATTCATCACTAACTCATTAGATCTCTGGTAAGCCAACTACCAGTGTTGAGAAGTGATGTTCTGAAAGATGGCCCAAGATAAAGATGAGTGTTCAAGGGGTAGAATACAGATTAGATTCATATGTAAAGACAAGGTATTGCATAACGGTATTATTTGGCATAATCATAATGAGCTCTGTTTAAAAATCAAAGTGGATATTTGAAATTGCTGAAAAGTCAGCAAGTCTGCTATGGCAAAGGAAGCGGTAATATATTTTTTTCCTTCTCATTTCCTTTCGTTTTTTGTGTCCCCCATTTATGTTTTTTCTGTGCTTTGCAGCCATGATCCCCAGAGGATCTACGTACAAAAAGAGCCATACTGAGATAGCACTCTAAAATTCTTCATATATAGTGATAACAGTGAGGCTGACTTTAAGTTTGCATCTCAAAACCCAGAGAAATTGCAGGTGAAATGGACTAACGTTGGTCACACAGGCCGTCCTCCTGCCTACAGCAAGGTTAACTATGTTATTCCTGGCAGATACTTTTTCAGTCTGTTCCTTAAAGTCCCCGAATAAGTCTCCCCCACATAAGGAAGTTTATTTCTTCCCTTTTTTGTTGCCATCCTCTATGTGTCTGTAGCTGCAGTATATGAGAAGGGGTTTCCCAGAAGTGTGTGTTAAGAGAGCTCTGCCTGGGACAGATGCTGATGATCTTCCATCACTGCTCACTTTCATAGTTGTGGTGCAGCCAAAGAGAAAGAAAAGGGCTTCTGTGAAATTGCAGTGTAACTTTCAGTTTGCAATTTGCTCTTTAGTGTATGCTACAAGCCTCCTGCTCTCTGCTGCATTGCATGTGTGCTCTAGCCCTGTGTAAGAACCATGTGTGCAATCCCATGTTCAGCAGCTGAAGCCTTGCTAGGACAGGCAGATTGGAATGAAGGATTCCTGAGATAGATTCGTGAGCTGTAAGAACTGAAATATATATAATTATTTATCATCTAAAAATACTCCAGTATCAAAACACAAAGAAATTCTTAATTTCCCATGCCTGCCAAACAGCAAAAATTGTACAACTATTTAAAGGAAAAAGGCCATGACTATTTCAGCTAGAACTTTTTTTGGAATTAAATTGCAATTATAATATCTACTCATTTAAAAAGAAGCAGTGAGCTCCCTGCTTGTGAAATGTCCTTGGCAGCTCAAAGAAAAATGTGCAAACTGAAAAACGTACTTAGGACTCTCGTGAGTATTTTTTGTAGCTGTAAATTGTTCAGCCAGTTAGGAAAAGTGTGTCAGAATCCCTCTGGTTGATTTTTAATGTATTATTGGTGAAACTAGAGCTACTCTTTCAAATGCCTGGTTGCTAAAATTAATGACACTATTCTGGCAAATAGACACTAGTTTTAACCCTACTAAGCTATTCTAAACCCATCAAGGTAAATTGATGTTGGTGAGCTTTGGATCTGTTACTAAAGAGAAACCACAATTCTCACATGAATATAAGGATATTTTACCTTGGCAAAAACTACCAGGGAATGAAAACTGTTTTGTCTTATATATTGCCAAGATTCTGATTCTATGTATGTTATTTCAGACTACAGAGATGGATAAAATCAATACAAATCAATGACTCTTGCGCTGGTGCTGCCATGAAGCCATACTTATATTTTCACTTGCTAAGGCATGATCAAACAGGACAGTTGGGCGTTCACCAATTCCCCTACCCCTTCTCATGCCTGTCAGTACTTTATGTAGGTGCTTAATTTGTCTCCATTAGGACTAACATATTTTTTATCAAAAGACTTTGAGTTAGCTTTAGTTTATCTTGCCAGGAAGGAGTTAGCGCTACGCCTCACCTTATGGGAGTTGTGGTAGATAAAGTGTAATGTACATACATTGAATGTATTCTAAAGCCATGGGGTTAATTTTGTTAGCTCTGTCTCTTCTTTCCATTGCATCTAGGCTATTAATCATTTGAAACATGAAATGTTTGGGGTCCTCACAGTCCTACTTTACCTGCAACCCATTACTTAGCTTGGTACCTCTCAAACCAGCAAAAGAACAAAGCTGGGAAGACAGTTTTTTTCCTACTTACAGAATAGGGAGTAAATCTTGCAGCCAGGTCTGCCCAAGAAGAAACTATAGTAAAAATGTGTGATCTCGTAGATTTGTGCTTTGACTGGTTATATTTTACATCAAGGTTTTAGTTGAAACTGGTTTGAAGAGATTAAAAGATTTATTAATTTTAGACATATCTAATATCATAAAATCATTTAGATTGGCAGAGACCATTAGGACCATCAAACGCAACCATTAACCCAGGACTGTCAAGCCTACCACAAAACCATGTCCACAAGCATCATGTCAATACATCTTTTAAATATCTCCAGGGATGGTAACTCAGCCACTTCCCTGGGCAGCCTGTTCCAGTGCTTGACAACCCTTTCAGTGAAGAACCTTTTCTTAATATCCAATATATAAGCCTCCCCTGGCACACTTGGGGCCATTTTCTCACATCCTGTTACATGGGAGAAGGGACCTATTCCCACATCACTCCAGCTTCTTTCAGGTAGTTGTAGAAAATGACAAGGTCACCTGACCCTCCTTTTCTCCAGGCTAAACACTCCCAGCTGCCTCAGCTTCTCCTCATCAGACTTGTGCTCCAGACCCTTCCCCAGCTCCATTGTCCTTCTCTGGACTCTCTCCAGCGCCCCAATGTCCTTCCTGAACTGAGGGGCCCAGAACTGAATGCAGGGTTTGAGGTGTGGCCTCACCAGTGCCAAGTAGAGGGGGATGATCACTGCCCTGGTCCTGCTGGCCACTCCATTGCTGATCCAGGCCAGGATGCCATTGGCTGCCTTGGCCACCTGGGCACACACTGGCACAGGGAATTACTTGTTAAGTTCAAGAGTGGATGTAATTTTATCCTATGGTAGATGTGTACAATGCAGATTTCTACAGCTGAATTTGTCACCTTAGTTCATTTTTTTAATATTAATGAAGAAAGATAGATACTTTTGAGTTTACATGAATTAAGCAACTAGTAGAAATTTATTTTGGGTGAGCTATGGCCCTGATTCTTCTTATGCTGACATGATCTCTGCTGTATGCAGAGGAGAGTCTGTAGTGTCTCTGTCAGCTGTGGAGTTGTATACTGCCAGCTGTCAGCAACAGGGATATACACTGCAGCATGTCCACACATAAGGATGCTGCTGGTGAACTGGGGAAATAAAACAGCTCTGATGATTTTGGTTCTGCTGCTGGAAGAGAGCTCTAATATGTGATAATTAACTGATTTCCATTTATTTAGACTTAAGAACATACTATGGTCATGTTTAGAAAATGCAAAAAATTTGGAGCAAAAGTCTCCCCAAAGTAATGTCAGTGCTTAAAATTAATGCACTAAGTTCTTTTAAGCAGGAAATTAGGCTTTCTGATATCTTCAAGTGAATATCTAGGTAATTTCTAGATGAAGGAGATTGATTATTGATTGTTAAATCTCATTCCTTTCATGCTTTTACTTCCTTTGTTGTTTGTCTGTCTTATACTTTCTGTGCTTTGGAAAAAGATCTTAAAGTTTGGCGCACAGATCCTGGCTCCATCTTCGACATTGATCCTCTGGAGGACAATATTCAGTCTAGGAGTCTGCATATGCTTTCTGGTATTGCTTATATCCTGACTTTTCCCCAGTTCAGCTTTTCATGTTTGTGAAACTAAGTTGATACTGTAAATTTTCAGGTAATATGCCAGCCACATGTTTTATAAGCATACTTGTATATATATTTATAACTGTTACAGTTTAAAAGCAGTATTTTACAGGAACTTCAGCTGTAATCACATGTGCAGATAAGAAATAGTGAAATAAATCTTATCTTAACAAGTTATTCATGCCACTTACAAGTAGCCATTTAAAAAGCATTGACCTACTTTGTCCTTGCTATAAGTAGAATTTTCAAATAGTTGGACCTTATAAAATTTCAGAGTTAGAGAAAGTGACCTATTTACAAAATTGATTTCTTTTCTGTGCACATTTTGCCTATATGGCACATGACATTATGCTTTGTTCTATTTTTTGAAATCCAAGATGTTAATAATTTTAGGATACATGGAAAAGGAGAGAAAGTAATGTAATAACAGGGAGTGGGTTTTGGCTTTACAAGTTTATTGATTCTTTTCCTGCATAAGAGTGTTTATTTTGAATGTGTAATTTTTCACATGCATTTCCTTTGCTACTTTGGGTCTTTAAATATTCTTTTGATCAACATACAGCTGTATTTCCACATGCACTTGTATGCATGCTGGGATAAAGGAATAATTTGATTTCCCACTGGAAATTTTTGTATTCTTTATCCCTTCCATTTCCGGTATCTCAATACCACCTTCCATTTCTGCTATTCTTTTAAAGCAAAGAACAAGCTTAGTTGCATTAGATTTTAAAGCAAGCTTTGGAACTAATGATGCTCAAAATGGAAACAAAATTGCAAAGAATTTACTTTTCTCTAATTTTAATGCCATCAGAGTATGAATAACAATGTTAGCAGTGGTGGGGTTTATGTTGTTGCTTGTCTTTGCACTTCCATCATCTATTTACTGTGATATTCTTTATTTCTTTCTACCTTTGTAGAAAGAGCAAGCCGTTACAGTAAGCAGTATTTACATTCTACCAGTCTGGGAGATTATAAGTCAGATGGCTCTGACACGAACCCTACCTTTTCTTACTGCAGTGAGATAACAAGGCCATCTGATGAAGGAGGTACCCTTTATTCCCACCTTTTTTCACTAACAACACCATTGCAGTGTGTTGAGACTTCACAGGCCTGTATTAACTCCTTATCCTTGTGTAGTCACAAGTAGAAGTTTTGTGAACTATTGACTGATTGACAGAGAAAGCAAAGGAAGACTGCACAGTTTCTGTGCGCCATATCATTCTATTGTGAATTCTCTTTCAGTTTTGGTGATGCTGTTGGCTCCAAAGCCCTGTTAACTCCTATTTACTGTGCTTTAAAGAAAGTGTGTTGTGCTTTGCAAAATGTACATGAATCTGTTTCTTTTTTTTCTCTTGAACTACACAATGTAACTGAATGAAATACACCTTTAACCTGAAAAAACCATATTTGCCTTGGGCTTTTCAGTGGGTAAATCAAGTATATCATAGTATTTTAGTGACTAAAGTACTTTTTCCCATATTCAACTATGCAGGTTTCTGTGGCTCTCTGTTTTTATCTTTTAAAAAAATCCAAGGAATTTTATTGTGTTCTCTCTTTCTCACATAACTAAATTTTCTCATGCTCTCAGTAGCTTGAGAACCAGGGTTAACATTCAGCTGGGAAGTTTATGTAGTCTGTTATGGTTTAACATGGATTAATATTAGGATACTTTGATGACCCTGCATTCTCAGGTACAAACCCACATTGTGTACCTGTTTGATGCTGTTGATTAGAAGAAAATTTAGGAAAATGATAAATAAGGGTCTAGTCATCCTAGTGGTGTAACAGTATGTACTAGACTTGACTAATGAAATGAATTGAAAATATTCTGAATCATTGCATTCTAAATAGATGTTTCTTAAAAGCAGTGATTTCTGCTTCTCAGTTGTGAAAAAATGTTGCATTGGAAAGGTTATTCAAAGGGTTGCTTTCTTTTTTCTTGTAAGAAACCAATTAGTTGCTTACACAACATTAAATTACCCATGCTTTTAAAAGATTTTTAAGGCATCTTAATTGTAGACTGCACTTGTTTATGTTCTCCCATTCACTGGAGTAATATGTTACTGTGGTGGTTGGTGCTTATGGAGTCTACCTTTTTATGGGTGCTGTGTAAATACATACAAGCAGCTCTGATTAAGAATGGGTGAGGGAGAAGGTGTTCAGGCTGCAGTGCTAACTCTGGACAAAGAAATAAATACATATCTGTGACAGGAATGTACTGCCTTTTATCATGTTTGACTATCTTTATTTGGTATTTTAACTATACTCTCAACTCTTTTAATAGATGAGAACAATAATGCACATTTATGTTGTTTTTTCTCTTCCTGTGATGGTGCAAAGTGGGCTTCACAGTCCAGTGCACATTGTTTGTCTGTAGCTGTTCTGATCTTTTCTTTGGAAGTATTCCAAACCATTTCCACATTGCTTTGTCAGCTTGATTTGATTTTCAACAGATATTTTTTACTTCTTGAGAATGGGAAACGGGCTTTATTTTTGTGGTACTTCTGGCACTAGTAAGCTTGCTTTTTGTGGCTCTATTTGAATCTATTGTTGTGGTGATGTCTTGAATAGATCATTCCCAAGATCAACATATTTTAGCAAGAGGTTGTTTTTCCATTTTAACCCAGCTGACCAGCCAGGATTTGAGCACCTGTAGACAGCTCCCATTGCAGGGAAGAAATAAGTGCCACAGCTAAGTAAGTGAACATAATTCTAATGATTTACAAGAAAATGCCATTTCTGTGAACACACTTAGGGAGAACTAGCAGAAGATAGCATCTTTGGCCAAAAATGTGAATCTTTTTATCCCATTCAAAAGGTCATAGCCACAAGACAAGTTTGCCCATGACCTTTATACAATGTTTCTTATACCATAAATGAGAACAAAATCTATTTTGGTGAGATTCCATGGCCGTTTCTGGTGGAGTATGCACTCTTAGATCAGCAGGGTTTCTCATTGGCCATTGTTCTATCTGATGGCATGCCAACGTGAAAGACAGTTGGAGACCTGTAACCAATTTTACAATCTCCAAGTGTCTTTGGCCTTGTCTCATCATATTTTGCATATCCCTACATTGTTCAATTGCTGCTTTAGTTTGGATACCGTTACTGATATTTGACGCATAATTCAAATCTTCACTTGCCACAGCTGATGGAATTGTTCCTTAACTACCTCTTCCAGGCCTTAGCTGGGTCTCTGACTTAATACCAGATATTAAAGGCTTATTCAGATCTAAATAACTCTCTCTTCTCTTGGAGAATTTCAGTAATAACATCACAGGGGAGCTGCTAACATTGTTCATTAGAATTACTTCTTTCTATTTTGTTCCCTGACTGTTATTTTAGATTATGATGTTGAGCTGAACCATGGGTCCTTCTCTACAAAATCAGTAGGTTTTTGCCTGATGTAAGTTCAGAAAATTCCCTGTTAGAGTATTTTAGAGTATTGCAGGTAAAATTGAATGGGAAACAATTATTAACACTTTTCAGTAAGCTGATGCAGTTCATGGGCTTTCATTTTAACAATCTTTTTGAAATTACTTGTCAACTTTGTGTGTCTTTTTTTACAGCTTCTTTCTGTGATTGCTTTTCAGGGTTGACTTTATTACTTTGTGGTACCTTTGAGGATTTTTGCCACACTGAACAGAGGGCATTGCACTAGAGCTTCCCAGTCTGCCTAAATACTTTGTAATTAGTTATTGCCTAACAAAGATTGTCTTTGTACCTGCAAGCCATTCTGTAGGACTTCACTGAAACACTGGGTGCCACATTTTTGCAAAATCTCACCGGCAGTGAGTAATTATTTTCAACTTGGCTAAAAAGGAATAGAAACTAATGATTTCTCTCCTTTAGTTCTGCTTTTAACACTGATGTTGCAACTTCTCAGGCATGGAAACCTTTACTTTTGGAAGGGTTCTTCAGATTTTTTCCTTCAGAAAGAGTGGTTGAGATACATGGATGTCAGATTTATTTTTGCTTATAAAGACAGACCAGGCAGTTTTTTTCTCTACAGAACACTAGGAAAAATCAGCAAAGTTCTGAAGTTTAGGTCTCTTTTGACAGCATTCTGTCTGAAAAATATCTCAACTGTTGTGTTTTGGGTTTTATTTAGATTTTTTATGAAGTCTTTTCTGTCTGCCCTGATTTTCCATGCAGCCTTTTGTAATGGTTTTCTCCCAATTCTTTCCACACTCACTCTCTTGCTCCCCTTCCTTCACTTCAGGTAAAGTTCTGCCCTGTTAATTTGCATTCAGGCTCCAGGAAAGAATTATTTGGTTCAATAATATGGCTCAACACCTCTGCCAATCTGGCACTCTTTTGGGAAGTTTCTAGTTGAAACCTTCAGGGCTGGTTTCCTCCTCTTTTGCATTTGACCTTTTTTTTTCTCCCCTTTGACTTCCTCTTAACGTCTAGTTTGTGTGTACACCTTTGTCTAGGTGTGTATCAGCATATTGACATGATGCATAAATTTTTTCAGACTGTAGGTTTGGACTTTTTCAGTATAAGTGACTGTTTATTTGTATTTTAAATTGTTTGTTGTCTGTAGATGGAGAAAAATAAAAGATGAGTGCCAGTTCATTTTCAGTTATGGATATATTGTTACTCTGGTGGGGAAGAAAAATGGTTTCTTGGTTATTTTCTACATCATCACCATATTGTCTTAAAAGATACATAGAAATCATTCTGTAGGAAATCAGTTTTGCAGTACTCCCAAAAACACATGTAATGTAGGAAACCTTAGTGGATATTAGAATAGAATTTTCAAGGGCCTTTTTTTGTGATTTTAATAGGATTGCTGAAATTTCAAGTATTTGGCTGGAGCCAGTATGTTACTGGTTGGCTGCATGTGTGCTATTTTCACTCCTTCAGCCCAAGTTCTTCAGACTCAGTTCATCTGCTGCCACCACACAAGTAGTGAGAATTAGCATAAAGGACCCTTGATATGAGTTTAAAGGTCTTCCTGTCTTTATGTTAATGAAAACACAGTCTGCCAGCAACACTCAAATCTCTGTCTTTGCCTGTTTAGTTATCTTCTTTTACTCACACTGACAACCCAAATACACAGATTTCAATGAAATTCCACTTATTTTGTTATCAGCCTTAAAAGTAACCAGTAGACTGCTATGAGAAAACTGAATTTTTTCTTAGATACTTGATTGATATTACATAACAAAAAAACAACACAGAAACAATTGGTGCAATCAACCTCTGAGGAATAAATACAGCAATGGGCATTGCTGTCAATATGATTCCAAAGTCTATGAAGACTGAATAAAACACAATGCTGCAGTCTCTTTCCTAAAGTCTTGAAGTCTTTATCTAGCTTGGAGTGGAGGTTTAATCAATGAGAAACAGTAAGTCCTTTAATCTCTCTCCCCAGTGGCATGTCCTCATTGTGTGATATGAACCTTCTGAAGAGGAAGGCTCCAGAACAGCTGAGTCTGCTCCCCTCCCTTCCTTCAGACTCCAGGGGTTATCTTCCTCCTTTCCTCACTGGGGCAGGAGTTGTTGTAGAAGAGCTGCTGTTTGAGCTGCAGTGGGAGCACAGCCCTGCAAAGAGCAAACACAGACCTTGGGTGGTGTTGTGTGTCACTGGCAGCAGCCTTGTTCTGTGTACCAGCTCAAGGAGAGGCCTTTTATTCCTCAGCCCAACACTGACATTCTAAACATTAATTTCAAGGATGTCTCCTTCTCTTCCCCTAGCACACACCAATGTCTGTAACTCTGTATGTAAAATGATTGTTCACAGGATTTGCCTGAGGCTTTGGCACCCACACATATATACCACAGAAAATCCTAAGACAAGGAACTTCGCTGCTGCTTCTGCTGCTGGTTAGTCTGGTCAGAAGGCTACAAACTACTTGGATAAAATAGAGAAAATCCCTCTTTATTGCGCACATTGGAATTGCAGATGTTTCCCAGTATGAAGCCAAAGAGTCTTCTTGCATTGGGATAGTGTTCCTAACTCTTCTCCTGTGCCAAGAGCTGAACGAAGAGGAAAGAAAACCAGATTTTGTTCCCTTCCTTGATCTGTCCTTCCCGCGAATTTTTATAAAAAACCCTCTGGTTTTGAGGTTGGGAAAAATCGACGTTAGTAGAAGACAAGTTGAAGAGAAAAGAAGGAATAATATCTGACTGCTCTTTATGTTGTAGTAGAGAGATCTGTCTTCTGTGTCCAAGTTCAGGTGTCAGGAGTACAGGGCAGGAATCCTTCACTCTTCATGTTCATATTCAGTTGCAAAGCTTTGCCATTCTGGGGAGGTCAGGCAGAATGACACAGCAGCTTTATTTTCTTCTCTGTCAGTCAGGGGAGAATTGTTCTTTTTTGCTAGGTAGCTGAACTCTGTTTCCATAGTATTCCCCAGAGTCCAGTAATCAAACATGGCATTCAGAGGGAGAGGAATTGTACAGTTCATGGGAAGAACTGTAGGCATTTGTGGGTTTCTTGTCCTCTTTCAAGTGTGTCAGCAGGCTGCCCTGCCACAGAGGGCTGAACACATCAAAATGATGCTCTCTGTCTACTCGTGGTACCTCTTAGTGAGGGTCACACTGACACTTCTCTTAGCCACCAGACTCTTACATCTGTTTCTGACTTTTTTGTATTTCAGACTAGATGGTACTTTGGTTTTCCTTCTTTAACCAGCCCTCAGCAGGTTTGCCAACCTGAAAGCCAACATGTGGGAAAAAATTAGTCTTCTTCCATTCAACAGCATTTTGGTAAAACTGTTTTTTCCATCTTGGTAATCAGGTGGTTTTCTGTTCTTAAGTGTGTAATGTACTACAAATGCTTGCAGTTAAATAATAAAAAAATTACCCACAAACTTCTGTGATATTTTTGAACTTAACTAAATAGTTCTCCTCTGTGTCCTACAGACACAAGGGCATGTATGTATTCATAATCTCTCTGGTGCCACAAATTATTTAGCATGAAGTGTTTTCTTTGTTAGAGAGCTTGCTTTTCAGAACCAGTGAACCCTGGTCTTCCATGCTCAAATACATTTTTACAGAAATGATATAGTTTCCCTTGTAAAGGTTTGCTGTAACCACATTGTACCCCAAAAGGACATGGTTTTTCAGGCAGCAAGACAGAGCTCTCTCCCTTCTGAAAATTGCATCTTTATTTTGAAGGAGGTGTGTTTTGCTGTTTCAGCTTCTGCCTCCTTTTTTGCAGTGACTCCTAATGTTCAAAGGGCATTTTTTTCCTGATTTAAAATAATATCATTACAGTTAGAGGAGTTCTTGAAAACAGTAGGAGGCTCACTGGTGTTAAAAACCTTCTCACCTCTAGATTTGAGGTAAGAAGGAAAAGTAAAGACAAAGTTAGTTGTAAGAATTTAGATTTCAGTTAGAAACAGGTTGAGTATGTTCCCTACAAATGTGCTAATTTCTGTGTGTTTAAATGATAAGGGGATTTCTGCTTAATATATAATTTTGTCTCTGAATAATCCATTTAAGCCTTTTAAGGCATGTAAGTATAAGAATCCAGAAAGGCATTGGGACTACATTTATGTACTATCTTGTGCATTATCAGTTTTCTGTCCCAGTCTGGACTATTGGACTTTTAGTGTCCTCTGCTGAGTGCTTCATTAATGCAGAACATGAGAGAAATTAGTATAGAAAATTAAATTTCATTCTTTTCACCACAAAGAGGTATTAGGTATCTGTAAAACCTGATTTTTAACATAAAGCTTGAAAATTCATATAGTAATTCAAGTGATTGCTTAGTTAAATTTTGATTAAGGTCTGGTTTAGGGTGCTGGGAATAAAACGAAATATTTTATGCTGGTTGTAACACATTAAGATAGAAATCATGGGTTCATCTGAAAGCACATTTTCATTCAGTATGTGTTCACTGAGGATGAGTTAATGTTCCAGGGAGAGCTTTACATTTCATACTTCCAAAATATTTTTGCTTAGCTTCCTTATGCTTATCTTTAATTCCCATGCTTCTCTCCCACACTCTTGGCATCTGGCAGCATCAAAAGACAATCCCCACACATCCAGGTGGAGGAGAATCCAGAAGAGATCCCATTTTTCATTTCTGTAGTGTAGCAGCAGTTCGGGAGATCCTTCTGTTTATTCTGCCAGCTGTCTGAGTTTGATGTTCCCTTTTCCATTAAACAGTTGGTGAGCAGAAAGTGGAAAGGAAGTTTCCAAGTGACTCAGCAGTTGAAAGTGTTAATGGCTCCCTTGGCAAGGAGTAGTTTCAGTTGTTCAGTGTGGTTCCCTAGAGCAGCTTTTGATACACTTCAGAGAATGTTATATCCAGTAGACAATAAATATAATTAGTAAAATTGTGTGCAGTGACATACATATCCTGGTTAATGCTACGCTTCCACCACTGTTCAGGTTGGTTATACCCACTATGCAAATAAATCCATGCACAGAAATCAAGGCACATATTCTGTGAGAAGAACTTGCAGGCTTCTCTCTCTAAGGCACAAGGGCAACAGTAGATGTTCAGTAAATGTAAGAGAATTCGAATTAGAGTTGAAGGCATGTGAGTAATGTAACATGTAACCTTCATTTTCCTAAATCTTTCCTTTTGTGAGGAAGCCTAGAGCAAAGCTGTGCCTATTCACAATTTAAGTGGGAATTGCAGCTTCCTGTGGTACACCATGGCCCCACTAGGACTCAGCATGCCTTGGGCTGGCTTAAAGACATTTTGTGCCTTCATAAATAAAATAATGTGGTTTGCTGTGTGAAGAGAGAAAAGGGAGATTGTTGTCTCAGCTGAGACAGGCTACAGCTTAGTTTGAATGTCAGGTAAAAAAGTCAGGTGGCACTAAGGTTTGTTTGTGACACTGAACCCTGGCTGCTGTTCACATTCCAAGCAGGATGCCCTGTGATTTGGTTGTGTTCCAGCACAGAACCAGTGGGCAAATGGGGGCTGTGTACCAGGGTTGTGGCATAGCAGCTGCTAATAGACACACAGGCTGAACTCTTTGGACTGCACAGCTACCACTGAAGAAAATGCCAAACTAATATTCGTAGTGGTGTCTGAAAAAAATGAGCTTTTATATTTGAACTGCTAGAAAAATTCCTATGACAAAATATAATCTATACCCTGTTAGTAATTCTTTTTTCCTCAGTTTACAATAGAGTATTCAATGTATTTAATTTGCTTTCTTGGGGAAAATGAGTGAGTTAAACACCTAGAAAAGATTTTGCAGTTGAATATCAAACCAAATTTTTTTGTCAGTACATTTAACTGGTTTAAAATATTCTGTGTTCATCATAATAACCCTAAAATTACATTTTTGGATTCAAAACTAGGAACAAATAGGACTTTAGTTTTGGGGTTAGAAGCAAAATAGTTTAAGTAATTTTCTCTTTTACAGTGCTGTAGTAAAATTTTGTCAGTGGAATCTGGATGGGGGATAAATTGTTTGTATTTTAGGTGAAATAAATTTTAAATGAAGTAGATGGTTGTAGCTGGCCATAAAGTTCTAAATAGTCAGATATAGAATTCATACAACTTTTAAAATCCCCAAAACAACTGTTCAAAGAGGTTGGATGAAGATAATTAATATAATTCATTCTAAATTGTAATTTTATATTGTGTTCAGTTTCATTTTGTGTTTTTTTTTAGCAAAACTGAAAAAAACATTGGTATGAATAAATGCTAGAAACAGCCTTTTTCTATATTTTTAAAGGCTGATAATGCTTAGAAATTTTTTACTGAATTTTCTGGGAGATCATTTAACACCCTTCTTTAATTTGAAAAAGTTTTTGTTTGAAGAGGCTACTATGGAATTACATTTATCAAATCAATTCTTTTGAGTTTTTATGGTCTTGCAGTCCTAAATGGCCATTCCAAAAGCAGTCTGGGGAAGCTGATGCCATTTTCAGAACATCAAAATTGTCTGCTCTGCCAGAACAGGGCTGGCTTTTGCTTTTTGCAAGCTATGCGGCTGCCACTTACCACCTCACTGATCCAGAGTTAGACACAGGCAGGGACTCTGTGGCTTGTTTGAGATTTGGCTTCTTCTCTTCCTCTGTTGCCAGAGCACTAAATTATGTGTAGTTAATATTTTAGAGCTCTGCGATGCTTTAGTATGACAGTAGTGTGTTAATGATCACAAAAGCTGTTGAGCTATTACTCAGTATCCTCCAATTCCTGTACCTCAATAAAAACGGTACTCTAAGCAGTATCCACAGTCTCTTTCTGGCAAAAATTCCCTGTGTTATTGTCTTTTTATGATGAGGATGGATGTTCTGTTGACTGTCCTCTTTCTTTTAATGTTGACTGTAGAAAATAGGACATCCTGGGTTCCTTTCATTTTTCTCTAGACTGTGATATTTGGTAATTGCTTGCAGACAAGGCTTCAGGAGACTGTGCTAGCCTGGGATTATAAAAAATATATTGTTATTTTGCAGTTACTGTGAAGAGGAATGAGAGCCATACTCCTTTTTTTTAAAGGAAAAAATAGTCCACGAGAGACTGACTTTTGAAATACAGAGATTTAGACCCCTCAGAGAGACCAGAATGGAACTTGGAAAATAATTTACCATGAAAAAGAATATAATGGAATTGGTGGATCCATCATTCCTCAAATTGTGAAGAATTGGGAAGGTCTGAATCACCAGACACATAGGCCATGATGTACTAGAGAGACAGTTTCTGTCTGTTCTTCCACTGTCCTGTATTTCTCAAATTCCCTCTTCATCTCCTTTTTGATTTATGATGGACTTATAAAACAAAGACCAACTTAACTATTATTACTGATATTGCTTGTTCATACGAATCAAGAACTTTGGACTGAAATATGAGATAGCCCCTGCCTAAAACCTGAAATGAAATACAGGATTCCAGTGTCACATGAGCACACTAGACATTTTTTTGTTGTTCCTTTCAAAATGTCAGTTTTCTCTGACATATGCTCAACAGCTTTGTGAGATCTTCTGTTTCAATTTCATTCTAAATCAAATTTTAATTTCTTGTGTTGAAATTGTTCTCCAGAGTTATAATTGCATGATTCTGCATTTCCCATAATAATCTACTTCAGCTTACATGGTGCATAGAATATAGTTAGTCTTAATTATTGCTAGCTGATAAAATGGTGGTCTGAAATAATGATTCTTTAAACAATCTTTGTCTAATCATGACACCAATGAAGTTTAGTTTAAAATATGTTATTTTATAAACTCTAGTATGCCAGTAAGTAGTCATGAGAGTAGAGATGTTTTGATTTTTTGCATGATAATTAATGATATTTTAAACACAAGATCAGTAATTTTGTTGGCCTCCTCTCCATCTTTTTTAAAAGTATTTGAAGATTGCACAGCTTATTTCTTATATCTTTAGAATTTAGGTTATGGAAACTTCCTAAACTGTAACATTCTGAATTTACCACTGAATCCAAGTAGTTCAGACCTTCACTTCTAATGAGGTCAGTGAGCATGGCAGATATTTATTAACACCCTCTCTGAATTAGGCCATACTTTGAGGTTGTTATTTCGACAACCTAATTATATCTGGCTTTGATATTCCAATTTACTAACTATTACTGACTCCTGTAATGGATAGCATGCAGACAAACTGCTGCTCCTGACAGAACCACTGAGAGCAACCAGCCTGGTAGCTCAGACATCCATGAAAGGAAGCTAACTGACCAGTAAAGGGCGAGGAAAAGAAGGGAAAAAAACCAAAAGAAATGAAGAGAAAGTTACTTTTACAAGAAAAAATGCCAAGATGCCTTACCATGGTGTTTTCTACTGTTCTAAAAACAGCATTTTTCTGTATCAGGTCTCATCATCTTCAGTCTTCAGGTTAGTGCTTTTTATATTGCTTACACAGTCTGAACTACTCCCAGTAAGTTTGACTGTGCTGTGTTATTCTTTCTGATTAGCAAAAAAAACCACCCTGTAATAGATAAGCTGGGAACTTTTCAATGTTCATCAGAAGATAGTAGTTTAAAAGGCAAATTTTTTTATAGGAAGGGTTACATGTGACTAATGTCTCAACGCCAAAAGGACCACATTTTCAATTTGAGATTTTTAAGGTTGAAGCTTGACATTTTTAAAACAAGGAATACAGCTTTGTGTTGAAATATATTTAATTTTGAAGAGCCACATAAACTGTAATGATTCAAAATTATAGATATTTTGATATGATTGGCAAAAAAAAAAGTTTCTTTACCCAATTTTTAACATTTTTTTTTATTTTGGGATTATTTTTAAGTTTTCCTCCTATTTGGGGTCAGGAGCATTCTTGGCAGTAAGTTCTGCACTGTAAAATTATTACTGAGGTTTTTGTTATGTTGTATCTGTCTAACATTCCTGTACTCTTCTGTTTGTTTTCTCTACTTCTGTGACAGCTTTTTTTACTGTATTCTTTAGAGACCATCTCCTTGCTCAGCACCATGGGGCTGCTGCAGAATTCTGTACCTCATATCAACCTCCCTGGGCAATTCTTGCACACTCATTGAAGCATTTGAAGTCCTCTGACATCTGTTTTTACTGTCAAGTGAACAACTCTTGCTGGCTGCATTAGGCTTAATATTCTCTAAACTTCCACTTTGACTTTTTACAAGTATTATGGAGACCTAGGATGCAAGTAGTTTACAAGTAGCTGAGCAGTATCTGCCACATGTGAGCACATAGAAGCACCTGTGTTACATGGGGTGCTTTGTTTGGAGCTGGGTGCTGGGACATCTGGAGGGAAGCATCTGTGAGAGGCTCAGCTCCTTTGGTTTTAATTCAGAGGCAGCTTGCACAAAAGAGAGGTGCTTAGGGGGACATACCTTGCAACAGCTGAGCTGATCCAGCTGTTCATTGCTCTCTGCTGTCCGTGGCCTTGGGTACTTGGTCCTGCCTCTGTCCTTGCTCTATATTTGATCTGAATCCTGGCTGAGCTCACCAAGCCAGCAGAAGAACAACCTAGCTGAGAGGAAGGAAGGGCAGTAGAAGTGTTAGGCTGTCTTAGCTCATTGGGAACCAGCCTCAGATATGCAGTGGGCACCAGGGGTGGACTGCCTGTGACCTCCTTGAGAATCGTGAGTCCCCTCATGTCTCCTGCCGGATTCTTCCAAAACTCTTCAGCAGAGAATGCTGTTCAGCACATCATCTTTAAAAGTCTGCTAAAAGCTCAGCTGCCATAACAGTCAAGTTACTTTTCTGCCCTTTGTGCCTTTTTAACATTGTACCCTCATCACACCTACCTTCCTTACTTGTTGCCAAAGTGTCAAGATTCTTGTTTCTGATTGGCCTGTGATATGGGCCTTCTTTAAATCTCTTACTAAATTCTTGGCTGGCAGCAATTATGTTCAGTTTATGCTGCTGTTTATGCTTGGGCAGGATGTGAACTTCTGCAGAATGAATGTGTTGACCTCCTCCAAATCTCTCCTTAAACCTGTTTCTCAAGTTGCTTATATGATTAATGTAGTGCTGGGCTGAGCTCATCTCAAGAGCATGGGAAATAAAGAGGAGAAATTAGAGGGTTTGTGGTTGGTCAAAGAGGTATATTAAAATATGCATCCCAAAATAAAAATTAAAAGGACAAGGCCTGAAGAAACTCAACCTATCTGAAAATTTGGCCCTGATTTAAAATGGGGACAGACAATATTATTTCTAGAGGCTTCTTTGAGAAAAACATTCACTTTAAATATTTCACTGATTGTGTGCAACTGCCAGCATCTGGGGAAATTGATAGAAAATAAAAAAATTATCTTGCCAGAATTTGTAATCAAAGAAACCTCTTTAACACTTTCTGGAGAAGGCTTTAAAAGGTGTCAGTTGTTATTATCCCCCAGCTTTAAGAGAGCAGTAACAGTTCTGTTTCCTGTTTTTCCTAAGATTGTATTTCCTTGGCCAGGTATTACACTGGGAGGTGTCAAAGGGGCTATGCAGTTCAGGCACAGTGACCTGTGCACGTAGACAGCACATGGGGTGACATGAGTCCCCAGAAGTGTCCTGTGGACCTACATCTCCCCACGTGTGATTGTATCACTCTGATATGTCTTCTGTTCCATGGGACATAGCTGGGGATTTCTAAGGGAAGAGCAAAAGAAAAAAGGAACTGAAAGCTATGGGGAAGGCTTTCTAAAGAAAGTCTGTGAAGCCTGTGCCAAATGTAGCAACCTGTGGAAAATACAGCAGTAGCAAGGCAAAAAAAAAGGGGAAGGATTTCCATATATGTGGATGAGCATGATTCCCACAAGCAGCTTGATCTGTTTTGGGTGAGCTGATTGTAATGGCAGTAACCCAGAGATGTATGATGATGCTGTATTCTGGCTCTGTTGTGGTGCTCAGAAAGCCTACAGTTTTTACCTAATATATGCAGACTCATAGTAATCCAAATCTTTATTTTTACTTTGTGTTCTCTCATGTTATGATTACAGAATGTTGCAATATTCTTTGTGAGTTGTCTGAAGTCTTAGGAGCGAAACTCAGAAAGGAATAGGAAGGATTCCGTTAAATCCTTAAAAGTGTATGATGTGTGTGAGAGTAAATGGAGTGATTATTTCACTTGTGGTTCAGTAACTAGAATGTGTTGCAGTAAATGGCAAAAGTGCAGTAGTTACCACTGAGGATATATTGTTTACCATGGATCATCAAGGTTCTGCTGTACAAAAGAGTTTAAGTATGATATTGATAAAATGTATCTCAGAAACTAACTTTTAACTGATTTTTCTTTTTAACATAACATTTCTTTTTAAGCTTATAGTTATACAACACTCTCTTAAGCATTCCTTTCCTGTTTCTACAGTTGGACCTTTTTCTTTCCCAGTTCTTTCAAAGCATATCCTGATCAGTACACACTCTGCTGACCCTGTTGTCTGCGGCAGTGAGCTGATACTTGCTATCATTCTTTCAGCTGCTTCTTTTTCTTGGAGGCTTCCTCTCTGTTTGTCTCATATAATGTTCATTCATTTTTCTTGCTCTTTTCTCTGGGGAAGCCTGTAAAGATATAGTAAGAGATATATGATAAATTTATTTAAGTAGATAATTTAAAAAGAATATCCGGCTTACTTGGTAAGTGGGACAAGGAAAAAAAAAGTAAGTTTTGATAAATCAGAATGCATCTGGTAAAGTCTTAATGCAACAAAAAAACCATCCACCTGTACTTCTGGGAGCAATGGTCAGCCCTCAGCTCCGTCACCAATAAATCTGGCTTCAGTTAAATGAATTTCATGTTCCACCACTGTATTTTATTGTTCCCTTAGGTTAGCTAAAACCATTGCTTTTGCTGCTGCTGCAATCAATGATGTTGTAGAACTTTATACTTCAGACTGAGCTAAAAGATTGCAGTTAACTATGTGTGATGGTGATGAAAAAAATCAAACTCTTTTTCTACATCATTTAATCTCACCTTGAATTATCTGTATGTCACTAGCTCAGACATTTTCTCTTCACTATTCTGCTTATTTATATGATTCCCAAATAGTCTTCCAAATAGACCATTCTCTGAAAGTATCTTCAGTATTTTTTAAAAGTTGTTAGAAAATAATGATTGTTTTTGAAGTTTTTTGCAGAATACTATAGTTTTCTTTTAATGGAAAAAACCCCAGTCCACATGGAATTATTCAAGCATCTTCAACACTAGTATGTGCTGATATTTATGCTCACATATATGAACCTAAATAAATGACTAAAAGATAATTAGCAAAGCTAATCCTTCTTTTTGTTTGTATAATATCTTTTTATAATACTATAATTTCTGTCACTTCCCAAAAAGTTCTCATGCTTTGGAAGAAATGCTTTATTTTTGTGGATTTATGTTTTCCATCATTGCAGGTAAAGTACCAAACAGCTGTGTTGAGTCAGATTGACAGAATTCTCTCAGCTTGTGAGAGACTGACTGCTAAAGAGGAAAGCACATTTCAGACCTGCAGCTGTCACTTGTCACAGAGGCAGGAGCTGTGGGTTATCCTCCCCAAAATAAGCCAGTTGACTTGGAGGTTACAATGAAGCTGACCGTCAGTAGGCTTGCTGCCTTACACTGACAAGGGATGATTGATAGGAAACAAGAAAGATCTCTTTTGGGGAGAAGGAATCAAGAACAAAAGGCTCCTACCAGCCTCTGCTTCTCTTGGGAAGAAGAAAGGGACTCTCAGGGTCTCTGACCCATCCAGGGACCAGGGAAGAGCAACCAGCCCTTTGTTTTTGCAGGGCAGGCTTGCTGCTGGCTGATCAGTGGCCGGTGTTGGCTGAAGGTACTCCTGCTGCTAAGTTAAAAAGTTCAAACAATAAAAGTAATTTGCTGCTGGTGTGAGGAGATGAGACTCCATTGGGTTTGACAAAGTGTCCTACAGTTCATGCTGGTGGTGAATTAGACAAAATATATTCATTCCAGCTTGATCACAGAACTTTGATTAAATTATGTTTTTCTCTATTTTCTCACGAAGGGCCACATCTGCTCATGTGGAAATAGCTTGTAACAACATTGAAACATAAATTATTTGATGAACTACTTAGGGCTATTCACTTAATGCATGATAATCCTGTGAACATGTTAATGAATGTTAATTCTCTGATGATTGAGCTGCTTGAAAATGTCTTCCTACTTATATGTCATTAGAATGAACTTGGCCCTTCTGAAACATCCATTATTCATTGTGTTCCAGTGTTGCATCTGACTGCATATCACTTTAATTTCCCTCATTTAACAAAACAATCTATTCATTACAATAGTTAGAAGCATGTTTCCTAAATCAGAAAAACCCTAGTTAATGTATAGTGTTAGTTATCTTCACAGGTACAGTAGAGCAAAGTGTAGCATCCCAAATTGTAATTACACACTTAGTGCATTTGAATATGCTAACTAAAACGAAATGGAAGTTTTAAGAAGAACCTTTGTTGAAATCAATAATTTTATTAGCTGGAGAAGCAGGATTGGTAAAACAACTTGCTGAAAGCACAAGGTTGACTTTTCATTCTGAAACAGTTCAGCAAAATTTTTCTCAGTAATCCCTTTTTTCTCATGCATTTCTTGCCCTGACAACTCAAGAAGAAGAGAATTATGGAGTAATACTAGTGCAAATATGAATACTTATTATTAATATATATTTTTATTGAGTTTTCCTGTTTTTCCCGTGTGTTTTTTCATTTTACAACTCCTGGATCATATCACACATTGTGAACCCCATTAAATCTTAAATTAGATTTGCTCCTTTTTGAATTTCTATGTGATGGCTGCTGCAGAAGTGGTTCTTACTTCCCAACAAGCTCAAGGGATCTATCCCAGGAAGAGCTGGACTGCTGAATGACTCCATGTTTGAAGATTTTCAATCATGTGCTGCATAAGCTCCATCTTCTTTAACCAAAAGACAGCTTTTGGAAGAGCAGATGGACTATCAGCTAAATAGACCACTTGAAAAGTACCAACATAAATGCATTTGTTTTTCAGTGTAGCTAAATGAATTTCCCATTGAGCCAGTAAAATTCTGGCAAATAACAGTGGAGATGGGCTAATAACCTCCATACAAGCCAGAAATCTTTATTCTCTGAGAGTCCGAGTCTTGTAAAATGCACACAAATATGTGGTGACTAAACTTTAATCTTTCTATTTTGAAAACAACTTCAGTATTTTTAATTTTGCTTTTAAAATACTTTTTGGCCTTGCTAGAAAAATAGTCGTTTATGCTGGGATTATTTCTCACAGTTTTCTGATCAACCATGTTTTCGACACATTTTATTTCAGTGGGTTGCCAAAGTAAGATATTTGGGCAGATGTGGGAAGTTTATGAATGCTTTTCTAGTAAGCAATAGAGTTAAGGATCCTTTTTGGTTGTATTCATGATTTCAGCAGTTGTTGGTACAATAGAAGTTAATATATTATTGATTAGCATACAGAATTGTTAAAATGTGCATAAAATATGTATTAAAGAAATTGGACAATTATGTGGTAAGAGGAAAATACTGAATAAAGTGGACTTTGAAATATATAAGTAGCATTGATCTCTCTGTGTTGGACTAAGGATGTTGATGGAATCAGAATAAACTAAAAAACTCAACTGTGAGCTCACTTCTTAAAATTTCTGCCTCTTCCTATGAATCACAATCATTCTTTGTTCATAGCCTAATAAATAAGAGTGAGTTTGCAATGAGTTAAGAATTACAGTGAATTTGTAGTGAACCATTTCAAAACTGTATTAGCTTTTTTTCATCATTCATTCCCTAAAGATGGCAGCTTATGGGACATATATTTAGTGCCTCATCTATGTCAATACCAAAATTGAGTTAGTGGTGTCTTAAACTTTTGTAAACCTTTTAATGATTAAACTTCTAATAGTACATTAAACTCTTTCTTCCAACTAACCATGATGATGTTTGTGGATATGTTGCTATAGCTTTGGCTACATTTATGTGTAAATCAACCTTTACAAAGGTTCAGTTCTTTATGGAAATAATTCTGAACTGTTTTGTATGGAGGAATTAATGCTGTTAACAGTGAAAATAGTCTACCATTTATATAAAATAGTCTACCATCTATCTACAAAATATTAGGTAAGAGCTGTTTTAAAATACTAATTAATATGTGTGTGTATTTTTTGATGCAGCCCCTGTTCTCCCTGGGGCATATCAACAAAGCCAGACTCAAGGATATGGATACATGCACCAGACCAGTATGTCATCCATGAGGTCCATGCATTCACAGCCTCATTCAGCAAGTCTGGTGAGTATTGAATTTAAAGAAGAATTTTGTTTGTTAAGCACCATCATCGGCTGTTGTGAAATCTCTTAAATATGACAGAATTGAACCCCCAGAGTTCTATAGTTGACCTGTTTGACTGTCTTTATCATAAATGTAACTGGTAGTCTTCATGTATAAAAAAGGTTCAAGTGACCATGGGCAGTGGTAAGAACTTCTATATCAGAATACATTTAAAAAAAGGCATGATATTCAGAGAGCAGAGAAATAACTGAATTCTTTACCTACTTACCTACTTAAAACAAATAGTAGATGCTTGGACAGTGTTCCAGAGGCTGAATTTTGATGTTATGCTCTGCGATGAATTCTTGCTCATAGCACTGGATGAAACGCAGTGATCTCTTAAGATCACCCTGTTGGTTTAAATCAGTTTCACTTTTTTTGACTTGCTGATTTTGTGCTAGCAGGCTTTGTGCCTACCTGTATTACTTCTGCTTGTGTAGAGCTAGCTCAGACTCCAGACTGCTGTGCCCTTTCTAATTGCACACAGCAGTTGGGCAGCGACTCGTGTAAGATCCAAATTGAGTTACGCTGGTCAGCAACCGAGAAAAAGCTTTACCATGAAACCGTGGCTGTCTCATGAAGTTCTCAACTGTGGTGGATGGGAATGTAAAGCTGGAGTGAATATTTCATTTTCAAAGTAACTGGTCGTGGAGGGAGAGCTGAATGGTATTCAGCTGGGATTTTTAGGAAATGAAGCTTCTTTTTTTTTAACTCCCTATATAAAAAATTCAGTTTTAATGGTTATCATATTTTTAAAATCATATCGCTGCCTAGAGATCCAGCTATCTTTTATCTTAAAATATTGTCATTTTGAATTTTAAACTATTTTGAATACCACTATCACCTTTTTTAGAGATGAATAAATATTTAATTATGAACAAAACTTAGAGCTTGCTGAGCTGAAAAAAACCTGTTTTCAAAATTAGATGAAACTTGTGTTTTTTTTGTAAAACTGAAACTCCATGACATTTTACATGACTTTCTGTGTGGTGTGAGTAGTTTCAGGCTAGTCAGATTCTCAGCTCTCTGGGGCTGAGGCGGCTAACTTGCTGGAAAGTCTGGGATCCAGATACCTCCATCATTGAGTGAGTCAATAACCTGAGAAACTCTTTTGACACCTGCATGACAGCTGTGAGACAGCTGATAGTGGAATCAGCCATTAATTTCCAAGGATATTACAAGGCACTTTGGGAGTAGGTTGCTTTCCAAAAGAGACAAAATCCAAAAAGTGGGAGACCTGGAAGCCTGGGCTTTGCCAGCAGATTTGCTAGTCATTGGGGAGCAAAGCAAATAGCCCTCAAATCCAGCAGACAGAAAATGGAGATGCCTGCAAATCCCAGAATGCACTTACCAGCCTTTGCAACTTTGTGGGCAGAGAGATGATCACTATTTCCTAACACCTCAGTGTCCCTGTGACTTACCTGACAGGCTGTCAAAACAGTGTCATTTCAGTCATCTTGAGAATCATCTTTTGCCTCTTCTTCCAGAATTAGGAATGTGAAGGTAATAGGAAAAGGAAGGGAGTGATGTTAAAGGATTTTAAAAGTAAGATTGATTTATTTCAACAGATTAATTTTCCCCGTTGTGAAACTGTTTTCACTTGACATCCATGTAACTGATAATATTTTGTCATCGGAAAAAAATGAAAACAGCAAACACCATGATTTAAACTCATTTTGCTGTTGTTAAAGACTGAGTGCATTTCCCTTTAGAAAATAAATCCCAAGCATTTCCAGAGAGAGGAAACCAAAGACTGCAGGCCTGGCACTGACTGCTAACTTGCCAGTCTGGTGAGGAAGACAGTGTGATCTTACCACCCTGGGGTGATGATTCTGCTCCAAAAGAGGCATCTCAGATGCAGTTAGAAATCTGCCAGGCTCCCTTGTCTTCCCATCTTAAGACCAGAATATTTTTATTAGCCTGTGCAACTTACCCCCGTGCAAATGTTGCACTCAGTGCAAATGTTGCACTCAGCTATTGGGACAACACAGAGTAGTCTCAGAGTGTGCCTGGGGGAAGCCCCTGGCTGGGGATGTGTTTAAATGTGGCAGACTGAAGGTTGATGACTGCCTTGGAGTGCTTTTGAAATGAGGTGTGGACATGCTGCAGGACATCTGACAAACCTACACAATGTTTGGGTGCGTTGCTTTCAGTTGCCTGCTCAGTTCTGGGCTTGGAGCAGTACTGCCGGAGATGCAGCATTGTCTGGCTAATGACAGAGGGAGGAAAGATGAGAAGAAAGTGCCAGGGGAAGGAGACTGGAGAAAAGGAATCCTAGAATAGTGACCTCAAAGCCAGAGCAGCTTTGAGGCTTAGCTAAAAGCAGTGAAGATGATAAAGTCATTCATCAGTGCCTGACTTTTGCCAGCTCATCTCTAGGGCAGAAGTGATTTAAATCCCATGGGTTATATCAGGGTGGAGATGATTGCAGAGTTAACTGCTCTAGTACATTTCCTCCTTTCAACTGAGTTCTTGTATTGTTATCAAATCTGTCCCCAGAATGCATAAGTTCATTTTATAATCATGTTCACTGGTCTCCTATATTAAGAAACGTAATTTTTCTAATTTCTAAATTTTAAAAATCTGGTTTAATTAATTTTGAGCTCTGTTTTGTATTAGGCATGATCCTAACATAATCTTTGGATAGGTTTTTTTCCCAAATAAATTGCATTATTTTCTGATTCTTAACTTGTCCTTACTTTCTGTGAGCAGTTCTTCATAATGGGGTGAATTAAATTGTTGCTCAGGGTACAAAGTGTTTTATAACAGAAAGCCCTGAAGGCTTATTTTCCTATTTGGAAAGCGTTCACCCACTGTCCCTGAAGGCTTATTTTCCTATTTGGAAAATAATGGGGTGTTCACCCACTGTTTGATATCCAAGAGTGGTAGGAAAACAAAACTTATGCTTTGAGTTGACTTTCCTTGATGGCAGCTGTATGTGAAGGATGCTGCAGCAGTTACTGCTCCTTGCAAGGAGCCATCCATAGAACGGGTATGGATGAAGTGGAAATACAGACCTGTCAGCCCAGAATAGGCTGGAGAGCTGAGAATATATTAGCTTGATTTCAGTTCTTTATATGGACAAGACTTACTGGTCTGTCTAAGTAGTGTGATAGAGACCTTTGAGGAGGTGGGAGATAACTGAGTTTTGACTCTTTTAAGGAACTCCAAACTTACACCTTCTTGTAACTAAACTCACTACTGACTGAGGAATACTTCACTCAAATGCATTTTAAAATCCGTGCTTTGAGTTCTTTAGGCATTGTAATTATTATATAGCCCAGACTACACTCTGCAGTGATAATTAGGCATTAAATGCTAACAGGATTATTATGGAGATTTCTCCTGACAGCCATTTAGCACCTAATTAGGTGTTAAGGCCATAAATTTAGGTTTCTCAGCAGCATTTAGGGCCCTAATAAATTCTTTTAAAGTTTGGAATTGCGGGCTTGTCTTCACAACTGTGCATCACGGTGATGTAGTCAAGCTGCCTTTTAGGAGACAGCAGCGGTATGTCCTTTGCCATGGTGCTCTAAGGAAGAGTGAGCATCCTTCTGAGTGAACAAAACCTCTCTATTTTTCCAATTTTATGTTAGTTTAATAAAACATTTAACCTCTTCACCAGTCTTTTCCCATTTAAGGGAGACCTATAAGCATGGCTCTAGGCAAAATCCATTTACTGCCCTATACCAGACATAGGCTTGCTACCATTTTTCTTAAATTGACCCTCTTCTGAAATAAATTGTTTAAAGGGCTAACTGCTGCTGAGTTTGTTGTAATAGCATATTTTAGGTTGCTTTTTTAGAGTTAGTTTCAAGGCTCAGCAGTGAGATCAGTTGAAATAGTTGGAAAAAATAAGATTCTGAATGGCAGAGAGCCTTTTGATGGCTAGTTGTCTACTTTATGAATATTTAAGGATTTTTGGTGATTATAGGAGCCAAGAATTATTTACTGTCATGTAGTGCATTAAAAATGATCCTTTTTTAAATTGAGTTCCATGCACACTTGGAAGACATTAAGGAACCACTAGGAGAGCACATACCTCTGGTTGAGAACTACCCTTGGTCACAGCCTGTAGGTCAGCAAAACTACAAGGCATGGCAGAGGACAAGAATATAGCACAGGGCTCAAAAGCAGTTCAGGATAGACTTGTCAGGAAAGGTGGTCTCCAGTGGTCTCCAGTGTTTAAACAGGAACTGATTTCTCTGCCCTGTTTAATTTGCACTACCAATGACAGAGCCAAGACTAAAAGTATATTTTTAGCATGGGAACAGTAATGATCAGTTGCCCTATAGAGTCTGGATTAAATAATTCCACATTTCCAACAAATGGCTTGCTCACTCTATGTGGAGCAATCTCCACCTTTAAGAAAATAGTTTTACTAAAACACTCAAGCCCCCATATATATGATATGAACTAAAACTAATTCAGAGCTGTTTTCTTGAGCAGAGAATTTTGCTGCTTTTAAGAGGCTCAGACAATAGTATTAGGTATGAACTCACACATTGACTGTTTTGCTTTTTTTTGCTATAAATTATTGTACCAGAAAAATTCAGCTACATATGGTAACCTAGCAAAAATTACCGGGAAGGGAGATTGGATATTATCGGTGATGCTTGAACTGCTTTTGACTTGTGTTAAGAGGCAGGATAAGGAAAAGAAAATACTCTTGGGAATTGAGAATTTTAAAATGAGGTAGTTTTATTCTGCTGTTCAGATACAAGGGGACACTGTTCTTCCTGAGTTTGAAAATTCACTTTGAATTCCAGTAAATGATGGCATTTTATTGGTTATGAGTGGAAACAAATACTCTATTTAGAAAAATAGAGGAAAAGGCTGAAAGCTTGTCTCATAGTGGCCAGGGTTGTGGAGAAATTTCTCTTAGCTAATGATGGGACTTTATGTGCTAAATTTTGTCTGAATATGAAAATATAAGTATTCATAAAATTATTTTTATAGATTTTAAAAAATCTTGTCTTTCTTTTAGATAATAATGCATTCATAATTCTTAATTTGGGTAAAATCCTAATGAAATGAAGGACATTCAGTGAGATGGAAAAGTTAATGGCCTGGATGAAGACTGTGTTTCTTCTTGTAGTGAAGGCGCAGGAGAAGCTATTTGTGAATCATGCAAATAGGGAGCAGAAGCAGAGCTAGCCTGGCTGGATGTAATGAACTGTTACTAGTGAATTAATGAAAGAACAGTTAGAATATTTCAGTATGCAGTGGATGGCTTGAAATCTGTTTGTTTGAAGCCATAGGACAATGTGAGTTAACAAAATAATTATCTTGCTACTCAAAACAAGGGCCTGTATTCACTGTATATTTGACAGGGTGTAGAAGGGGATACTGTTTCATTTTTGACGGGTAACTTGTGCTTTCTCTCTCTGCTTTGCTCCCTCTATTCTTTTTTTCCTTCTCTTTTCTTCTTTGAGCAAAGAGATGGAATCAAGGAATCTCAGGTTTAGACTTGAGGCTTTACAGTCCTGTTTTCTTTCCTTCAACAGAGAACATACAGAGCTATGTATGACTACAGCGCTCAAGATGAAGATGAAGTTTCCTTCAGGGATGGTGATTATATCATCAATGTGCAACCAATTGATGATGGCTGGATGTATGGTACTGTTCAGAGAACTGGGAAAACAGGAATGCTTCCAGCAAATTATATTGAGTTTGTTAACTAATTTTTGTCTCTTGTCCTTTGAGCTTTATTATGATTTACTTAAAATCTAACCTTTTAGAAAAAAAATCAGAAGAATCTTTTAAGAGTTCATGATCATTACTTTATCACTGCTATAACAGTTGCATTCTCACTCAGAATCCATTTTAGAGTCCTTTAAAGAAATGATAAATAATCCACAAGAAGCTCAGAGCTTTGAAAACAGCATTGCTTATAATAGTGCTCTCTCAAAGTGACAAAACATATGTGGAAGCCTGGTGCTGCCAGTCCTATAAAAACTTTGGTCAATTAACTGTAAAGGGGTAATGCCTTTTCCTTACACCTCAAAGATGTTATAACCATAAAATTGATTCACTTCTTATGGCACTCTGAAGTCACAGGAGGTTAACACACTGAGTTTGAACACATCTTCAAATTATTAGGGAAATGTTTAATGTTTAAGCAGTTAGCTTCCTAATAAAAATTAATATGTTGAGTAGATAATTCAGTCATTTGAAATAAAGACAAGTAACATGCCAATAAAAAAAAATCCAATAAAACTCCCTACTGCCCAGCAGCCTTACAGTAAATGTGTCCATTTTGACAACAAAAATCTCCTGACTCTTGCATATCCACATTTATTCTTGGATTACCCATTTTTTCTTATTTCCAAGTGATCTATTAGCTTTGCTTCCATCATAATCCATCAATTAAATCCAGGTCTAGATTCATGGTTCTTCAGTATCTTTTCCACAGGAGATCCCTTGCAAAGACTATCTAAAATATAAAACCCGTCAGCTCTTCTGTTTCCTTGTAATAATACTTAACATTTAAATAGAAACTTTCATTAGGGCAACGTACAACCAGTACTCCATGTTAGCTCCTTGACCTTCACCTGTAGTGCTGTAAATAAACTCCCACGTGCGGCCCCGGCGCTGTGCAGTCCCCAGAGCCTGCAGTCACATCCCCTTCTCACCACAGGTAACTCGCTTTATGGCTGCTTTGCTGATGAGCTGATGTCCCTCCCCTGCTGCAGAAACACTTGTGCCTCCATTGAGCAGTGGAGGAGAGCTCTGGTTCTTGTAGTGCATTTCAGATCAATGGCCTGTTGCTTCAGTTTGCTCCCAAATTCCTGGTGATCCAACAGTGGGTTGTACACTTGCCAAATGATTAATGATGGAGAAGAATTATGTTCTCTTTTAGTGACTTAATCTTTCTCAAAACTGACATTGAAGGGAAAGCTAACTAAGCAAAATCCAACATGCCCTATGCCATTATGTTTCAGTTTAGCCATCTGTGGAAAACAGTAAGAATATTCTGCTGACAAACCTTCATATGTGCTGTTTGGTGTCTCTTAACTTACAGCCAGAACTGAGAGATCCAGGTCTCAGTCTGTGAAGCTGGGAGAGGATCTAACAGCTGGTGACACAGTGGATCAGTATGAGGGATTTTGTCAGCTGGCTTGGGTCACAGGCAACGTGTTTTTGCTTTGACTGGGTGCTGCATTCCCTCACAGGGAGAAATCGTGAAAGGAAGGACAAAAGAGTTAAAGACTCATGTGAGAAATTATTTATGTGGGTACAGAAATGTGTAAGGAAAAAAATGTTTTTCTGATAAAATAATTTGTGGAGTTCAGCCATGTGCTAAGGAAGTTAACTTTGGAGTAGCCCTCAGAATATTGAGTCTGCACTGGCTTTCTTTCATTTCTAAAATTTTTAAAGTAGAATTATATATAGAACTTTTAGGCAATTTTGTACTTCTCATCTCACATAGCAGGAAACCCTGCAATAACTATTTAAAAATTAAATAAGGAAGGCAGTATGGATTTGTTATGTCAACTGAAAGTTGTCAGTGCGAATCCCTGTAAATTCTATTTTTGCATACGGTTTTTGCATACAATTTCCAAAGAATTGGTAAGCTTATGCAATTTTATTTTGGGTCTTGCTAACACAGGGATGATACCAGCTGCCAAGCAGAATGGAATGACTGCATTAAAAAAGAAATTTAAAAATGTCCATGACTGTGGAATTACCTGTTCTTTCTTGTCAGCAGCCTAATTTCAAGGCTAAAGCTGCCCAGGAGGATCCAACTTCAAAAAAATGTGTTTTAAAAGTAGAATTCCTTGACTGTAAACATGTAATTCGTATAGTTGACTGCTGTGATTTAAAATTCTTGCAGGTTTTGCATAAGGAGCTGCTCTTGTAGCAGATCCTTGTGCATTACTGGTGACATCTACATGAAATCAGCAAGTCAAATGGTGTTTTTAAAGCTGATGTGGTATGCTGAGCTAGAAGCTCTGAAATGAGCAGTTTGCTTCTGTGTTGGTTTTCAGCACTGGCCATCAACAGCGAGGAGAGGAATTCCATCTTCTGCTGGCTGGCAAATTTTTCAGATGATGCCTGAGGCACAGCTGGCTGTCACTTGCTGCTGTGCTGCTCTATTAGCTGTGCAATGCCGGCAACAATAAAAACAGGGTGTCAGTTTGCTAACAAAATATGAATAAAAAAGAAATATAGAGAATATCTATATGGCATCAAGTTGCAATTTTTACTGACTTATGAAACAGAGAGTCTCCACCTATAATTACACAGTCATTCTTCCTAAATGGTGAGACAGCTTAAAGTGTTGAATACTTTATATATAGAAGTAAATCAGAAAATGAGCTTTTGGTGACATTAGAGAGCTATGTTATGCTGAACAATAGAAATAAAATTTCCTTTGTGAATTTTGAATATTCATTAGCCTGGCAGAGCAGCTAAAGCAATTTGCAAAAAATAAAAGGTCAAGAAAACAAAACAGTATGTGAATTGTATTCCTCTTGAGAATGGTATGTCAGCAGAATTATTAAGATCTGGTTTAAGTTACTTATTCTTGTAGTCAACTTTTTTATCATATATGCTTAGAAATTCATATTTCTATGGAATGGTTCCTGCTTTTTGATGTAAAACAATCTTTAGTGTGATTTTGCAGCTTTGTTCTAAGCAATGCAATCAAAGGCCCAAAATTATCAGAATGCAATTATATATTTTTTTAATAAGAACTAAAATTTGTAAGGCAAAGAGAGTAAGTAATGAACTAAATTGTGCTAGCACACATTTTTCAAAGCATATGTTGGAGACTGTTACATGCAGTGTGATATAGGGGTGAAAAGATGCTACATGCTGTCTTGTCACCTTTAAAGTTTATATTCATTTTTAGCACAGCATGATCCCCTCACTGTTCTTTCTTCCTGTAGTCAACATTTTTCTGGGGAAAGGAAAGGGCTTTTAAGGACTTGAATTTCTGAAGCTGTTCCATAGTTCAGGTTGGAAGTCCACATGTTCGCATTATAGAAATAAAAAATTCTATAAAGAATGCTGTAATTCTTGCTAACACAAGTATAAATGTAGAAAACAACATAGAGCATATTCATGCATACATACAAGAACAAATGGGTGCCTTGCTTTTCATTACTCTTTCTTGCTTGGCTATCTTCATTTTTTAAACAAAGCTACGTGCAGGTACTGCAGTTGTAATTTTTCATTATGGGACATTAGCATTTAGTCTTGATGAAACAGGGTTTTCTTGATTACATTTGACATACAATAAAGTACTTCAGCAGACTGGGATTTGACAGAGAATCACCTCCCATGGATTATGTTTTTGACAAATGTGTCCCTGCCGAGTGTTTCCTGGGGATGTGGAAGATCTCCAATACCTGGGAAAGGTAATAATTCTAGTTTTTATTGTACAGTGACTGCATGTCATCTCGTACGATGAAAAAAAATCACAAATACAGAGGTCTTTGGCAGAAGGTGGTACAGGGTATAAAATCATAGATTTTTATTAAGTTAATACTCCATTTAAAATATAGAATATGCTTTAGTTAGTAAATGTTTAAATAATATACTGAAACAGACAGAAGATGCTGTTGAAAGAAGTCCTCCAAACTGACGTGCTGGCAAATGCAAAGTACTAGTGAGCTGTAGAAAGTTAAACCATTTTGCAATGCTTTAGTGATTTTCTCCAGCTTTATGCCATAGGAATCCCATCTCTCCTTTGGAAAGAATACCTGAAAGCTCTATTTCCTAAACTGCCTGCACTACAACAGTATATTCAAAGGAATTTCATATGCTTCTTGTGTCTGATAAATAGAATTTGCATATTGTACTTCAGTTGTAATCCAGTTGTTGTTGACATTTGTTTAATTATTATTATTTTAGGGGGGAAAATAAGCTATACTGTAGCATTTCAATTGTGTATTTAATATTACTATTAGAAATTGCTAGACCATTGGAAGACAGCAATGACTGTATTGACATTGATTAGCATGATGTGGAAAATCTCTCAGCTGTTGGTTTTTGCAGTGTGATATAAAAAGCAAAAATGAACCGCTGTGCAGTTTGGCTTATGTTTGCTTTAAAGTGTGTAAAGTTTTAGTTATTTTGCAAAACTGTACTGTATTTGAGGGTATACAGTTATGAAGGTAACAATTGTTTTTCAAAGGACAGATAAACTTACTCTTGGATCATATGATGTATCATCTTAATTTGGCTTTTGTTATGCAGAAAGTTAACACCAGCTATTAAAATATATTTTAGTAGAAATGCTTTAATTCCTGTTTCTTCCTCTACACTGTGAATATTTAAGCTTTGGTGGACTAGAGCAACATCATGCTGCCCAAAGTACTAACCTATGCAACCTAGTTCACATTTTAGTTGATGTCACAGTGGATGTAACATAACAATTTATTTTGCATAACATTAAACTTCATTCAAATAAAATATTAAACCCAGCACTATGTATGTATTATATTCATAAACAACACTCTGTAAAGCTACCATACCTATTAGTATAAGCTCTCAAAGATGGAAATTGCTGTAACTAAGGAAGCTTTGAATTTTCAGTCTTAAGTAGGATATTTAGCATTATTCGTCAAACTTGACCCCAGAAAAAAGTTTCTTAAATGACTTTTTTATTTCAGACATGCCCCCTCCTTAAAAGGTTTGCCTTTTTCAGTTTGCATTTGTAACCCTTCAACAGAACACCAAGTTACATTCCATGACCCTTGGTTTGTTTAAAAAAGCAAATAGAGTAAGTGAAGGAGGTCCACTGTTTTCATTGATACTGGTTTGCTTGTCTTTGAATGGGAATTTGGTTAGGTGTGCTCTCAGTGCAGCACTAATAAAAAAGATTGCATTGCTGGCTTCTTTAAGATAATTTTATATACAAATGTCATCTTTATTCATTTACCCAAGTAAATTATTTTTAAAACATTGTAAGAAAGTTTAAAATAAATTCCAGAAGTATTTTGGAACTGCTCTGCCCGTAGTTGAAGAAGATTATTATGCTTAGGGACATGTTTTATTTATTTGAGTGTTAAGTGTATGCTACAGTGGACTGCATTAGAATTTTTATATTTTTGTCAAATGTTGGTTTGAAGAAGGCTGTTAACAATGTATGAGGACAAATGGCAGCCACAAATGGAGCTGATTAGTTCCTCCTAGGTAAGTGACATGCAGTTGCTACCACACTAATTTCTACTTAAGAAATGTGTTAGCATTTCATATGAAATTTAATTGGTTACAGAGTTGTGATTCCATGTTTTGTAGTGCTTTTATATATTGGAATGCTGCCAGTATAGAAATAGCCAATCTTCATGTATACTGTAGCAAACAGCAGTTTTTCAATAAGATAAAGATTTAAGAGCTGCCAAAATGGACCTTAAGCACTCAGAATGTGTTTTATTTGAAAAACCCTCCATAATTTGCTGGAGATACTTAAGTACTTTCCTGTCTTAGTGCTCCCATAGAATATAATTATCAAAAGTATCTGTATATTGGCGCATGAAATTCTCATGGAAACCCTCCATACTGTGCATTGGACAGCTCAAGAGTTTCTAGCTATCAATGTTTTTAGGTTGCCTCTGTCCCAGAATTGGGTTCTTGATTTTCTCTGGTGTGTTAGTTAGCAAGAATAAGCTAATGTACCATGGAATTCTCTGTGCTGAGGAATAGCTGACCAGTGCATGACCACCACCTTCTCTCCCTTCTCCCACTCACACCACCAAGCCCAACCGTGTTTCCAATACTGTTTTGCTGTGACTACCTCTCTCATCTTTCCATGAAGCTACCTGTGGGACACATTAAATTGATACCACCAAATGAGCCAGATTTTTTTTCCTTCCAAATGACTTATTTTATCATCATTCTTTCGGTGATTCTGTTTATTGCACAACCTTGAAAACAATAATGTGGGCATGAGGAAAGAAGTGGTATGAAATGGGTGGAAGACATGGCTGAAGTCATAGATTTTTTACTCAGATTTTGCTGCAGAGGTTAATACAAGTCAACAATATGACTGAGGGCACCATGTGAACAAATAACCTGCTGGCTGAGCAGTGGCCTGTGGATATGCTTGGCCTGTCTCTGTGTGTCTGTGCTGTAGTAGTATCAGAAATACTCTAGGGTAGTGTGCAGATACATCCTCCAGTTTTTGAGCAATTAGTTGGAATCCCAAGAGCAGCCCACCAATTGGCATATGGCAATAAAGACAGATTTATCCTTTGAGAAAATGAGACCACAGTACAGAGGAAACAAAATGTCAATGGGTTTGACCTACATATTTTTGTGCCCAGCAGTAAGGAAATCCTGTGTGTGCAGTCAGAAGACTAAGCCCCATGGTACTGCAGCAAGCTCCTGACTCTGAACTGTGTTTAGTACCAGAAGGAGATGATGTGCCACAGAGCTCACCTATTCCACAGATTTGATACTGCGTGAGATGCTCCTTGCTGGGCATTGTGCTTAACAATGACAGCAGACGCTGGAGATTCATATTTATGCACTACATCCTGAAAAGATCCTAAGAAGTCCTTGATTTTATATATTTTAGCTTTGGTTTCTTTCTCACTTGCCTGCTGTTGATAAAGTCTACATGTAGGGAGGTCTATTCTCATGCTGGTTTGTGGCTTTGACCACTTGTCTCTACAAAGAGAGATCTGCAGGTATTAACATCTGTATCTTAAAATATTGTTTGATGCATTCATTTTCACAAACAACTGTCAGGTTTTGTGATTGTTCTTTGATTCAAACTGTAATTTTTCTGTGGTTTTCCTCATCCTCCATCTCTCTTCTCTTGACATGCTTACAGCTGGTGTTGTTTATACAGCAGCTTTTCCAGGACCCAAAGGAGATATTTTTAAGAAGATTCTCAAGGCACTGAGAAAACTTTAAACTGCTTGGAAAATGCTGGTGTTATCTCCCCATTAAATTCTCCCTCCCCCCGCAGCTGTACACTGGCTTCGCTGTCCTTTGCCTTTTGCCTCCTCTTCCTTCAGTCAAGCTCTGACATCTCTGTCATCAAACCAGACGGGCTTGGGGCCTTTCCAGGCAGGCCTTCAGACCACTCTCTGGCCTCCACAGTTTCTGCATTCAGATTTGGAACTTCAGTGTGGCTCACCTACCTGTTGTCCTGTCAAGACCTTTGAGTAGAACTCAAAGAATTTTAACCTGTGCCCATTAACCCCAAGCAGTGTTACATTTCTGTTGGCTCAGTGATGAACAGTTCTCTCTGAAGAGTCCTCTTGACTGTGTTTTCCCCAGCTTTCCTTGCCTGTGGGCACCTGTGGCTGCTTCTTAAATAGGCTGCTGATTTCAGAAAAGAGGGAGATTGCATTTTTTGCTGTCTTATCAATACCTAAATAATTTCTTCTTCATTCTCTTCTTCAAGGGATTAGTGTGTTTTTTATGTTATCCCTGATTTTGGGTTGAACTCTTGATTCAGAAGTCATTCTGTCTCCCTCAGTGTTAGAGTGACGGGCTCATACCATGTCAATGCAGTTTGTTGCTCATTGTGGAAGCTGTGTTGGATAGGCACTATCCTGCTCACCAGAACCTTTCAGTTCCTAGCACTGCTTGTTTTGTATTCATCAGGTGGGATCTCTGTGAGATGTGACTATCTGTACCAAACCCCAGCCTTTCTATAAATAAATATGTCATTATAAAATAAACACTTTTTCTGACTTACAGCTCCTCTGACTCTAGATGACATTGACATCCTCCAATTTTGTAGCTTGTACTGACATTAGGAAACATGCATCTAAAATGCGTTAGATGAATTATGCTCTAAGGGAGTATTTAGGCAGCCCTTGATGACTGCAGCTATTATACAGTGTGGATATCTCAAGTTAAATGGGATAAGTGGCAGGTCAGGTCTTGCTGGCAAGTGGTTTAACTGAGAAACAAGTTTATGTGTTTATATGGGTGACCTAGCTATTCAAGAGACTGTCATTCCCATTTCTACTCCAGCAGTTCAAAACAAATACAAGAATTAGATGACTATTATTCATAGTTAACTAGTTAGCTGTGCAGCTTAAACAATTCCTTGATCAATATGGAAATAAAGAAAGTTAATCAGAAAGTTTTGGCAAACCACATGTAAGGTGGAGCTAGGCATTTATTTGGTGGAGCATGACGTTCAGCATACTTACATTTCTAACCACTATTTTCCCTTTTTCTAAATTTATTAAAAATAGTGAGAAAGATCTGCCCCTTACAGCATGACTAGCATGCTGGTAGAGAAATTAATCATCAATGGAAGAATAGATTCAAGGGTGTCGTAAGGCCTTGGAAAAGAATTTTTGCACTTAAGCTTTCAAATCTTAAAGTTACCAAAATATTAACTTTGCTTTCTTGCATTTTCTTTCACCCCCTAAATCCCACCACAATGGTTTTGCTCTGCTCTGTGTTCAGCATTGCATTCCCTGTAGCAGTACCTTTGTGAGATGGGAAAAAGACCACAAACATTGGAGTACTTCAAGTAGCTTTCTCTTCCTACGATTTTTTTTCATTGCTATGCTAAGTAACACCTGCAAAATATCCTTCATTCCAAGGCTCTTTATTTCACCCTAAAGAAGCACATTGCACAAATGACATACTCCCTGTTCAAATGTCACTGGCCATGATGCTCTGTTGCACAGCTGTGGTTATTATGAGCAGGAGGACTTGTGCTACAATGGCAACAGCGAAAATCTTGATGTTAGCAGAAGCACCTAGCAAAGACTCCTGTGAGATCTTTCTCAACTTGTCACTCCTTTGAAAATAGTAGCCATCACTGCAGTACCAATGCTGTGTGAGATTAGTAAAATTATAACTTTGCAACTTGGTTAATTTTCCAGATGCTATAAAGTCAACACAGCTGCAGCTGCTTTTGGACAGGTTGGTTTTAAATGCTGATCTGACTTGTTGCTGCTTATGTTTTTGTTGGTATTGTTTTTATTTCAGCTTATGGTATAATGGCTAAGCCAGAAGGACACGTTAGGTCCTCTAATTTGAGGGCTTTCTGCCATTCTACAGATGCATGTTTTCTTATTTTAAGCCTTCTTTTTCCCAGCACTTTCTCAAAGATCAAGAATATGAACAGGACTTTCTCAACCTCCTAAAAGAAGGCCAGAACTGTATTCTGAACTACTGCAAAATGAGTCCAAACAAGGCCATGGACACTGGTCACAATCAAATTATTTCTCCTACAAGTTGATCCATGAAGCGCACACACTTTTGTGCTCCCCCAGTTTTTCCTTCTCTAAGTACTGTTGATCTAGTGACCATATATTTTAAAGTTAATTGAATCACTTTTTGAGGGAGTTAAATAAGAAGAGGTTTTTCGCATATTATTGCAACATGCAATGATCACCATCATAGGGAATCTACAACTGGATCAGAACTTCACAGCTAAATAAGGTAGGTGGAACAAGATTACTTAGTCTGTGCTTTAGTGTATTTAAAAAGCTTTTTTTCATTTAAATTCTGTACAAATATGCAGCAAAGGGTTCTGTACAGGATGAAACAGCTTTATATAGCTTCAGAAAAGCAATGGTGTGAAATCATGGATCATATCAGAATAAAGGGACCTTGTTTCTTAGTCCAGACTAAGGTAACTTTATCTGCTTTATTTCTTGTCTGTGTCATGCTATGTGTTCAGCTGGGGCAAAAACAAGGTTGAAGAGGCAGATTTTATAATATATTTAGATTCAGAACCAGGAAAATGAGATACAAGTGGGTTTTTCAAATTACAGCTGAAATCTGAGTCTGATTACAGAGTGATGGAAATTTTTCCTGAACATTTTAACACTCCAGTGTGCTCTATGAAATCAGTCATCATTCTTTAATTAATTTATTGTAAATAGTGAAATGCTTACCGAATTTGGGATTATAAAATCTTGTTTGCACTTAAACCAAGTACCAAACAACTAGGCTAGAGCTATGCTGACTTTTTATCCATCTCTTTAGTTTAAGGACTATTTAATTAAGCTATGTGAAATGGGACATCATCTGTGAAATGGATATCAGTTCTGAGTTCTTGGGCGAGATACTTATTCAAAATTGCTTTGGTGGTGAGAACAAACAAATTCTGGATGAGGATTTGAGTTACTGGATGACTAAATCAGTCATGCTCTGAAAGATCATCTCTTCTTGATTTTTTATGATAGTATCTGTGATACACCCTCTCAGCAAAGAGTTCAGAGCTGTTAACATGAGCGGGGATTGATGAGTGCCTGTGCCATCCTCAGTGAGGGGCTTCAGCTTGGAGATATTTAAGACCTTGTTTTGGCTTCAGCATTTCTTACCTGCTGTCAAGAAAATTTGAAGGGATGATATATAGCACATAGTTTTGACTCAGTACATCCTGTGTGGCTAAACACATCATGGGACATATTTAAATCATGTTGTATGGAATGGGTGAGAGAATGTTCAGGTTGGCCTTGAACAGATAGGAAATCCTCAAGCAGAAATGGGATGCCTGGAAAAGGTGAGGGCCAAATCCTAATTTTGTTCCACCTCTGTTAAGGGCTTGCTTCTCCTCACAAGGCTCTGAGGAAGTAACATTTTGCCACTGATGTGCTGGTGTTACCTCACCTCTACTGCATAAGCAGATCTCAGGTCCAAACCTTCTCAGGGCAAGTCACTCTGGTTGGGTGGCCTTGAGGGCACCTTCTACAAAACGTGCAGCTCAGCCCTGCCATTCGGCAATACCCATGGATTTCTGAGCCCTTTTTTTTTTAATGTAAGTTGTTCTTTCTACTTTAATGCATATTTTGTCTCAACCATCAGAGCAGCAGCTGTGGCAGGAGGGACACGGGGACATGTTACTTCGGAGATGAGAGTGCAGCAATGGAGGTGGTGTAGCCAGTGTGCCAGGAGGGAATACAGACCCAGGGGAGGCAGGAGGAGCTGCTGAGCCAGAGGTACCCCAGAGGTGCCAGGGCTGTGATGGATTGCATTAGCTGGGAGCTGAGCCCTGCCACTTACTCCTGCACATGGCCTGTAGGAAGGGGCAGTTGGTGTTCAAGCACTATTTCTTCTAGGTGGATATATGAGCGCTTGTGATGAATATTTTTCACACTCTCCAGTCCAACTACAAAGCCTAGAGGAACAGAAGAAACATTCCTGAATTCAGGGTTTTTCTTCAAATCAAATTAAGCTCAAAAGCATTTGATGCCTCTCTCCATTTTCCAGGTTTTTGTCATGAAAACCAGCCTTCAAAGTTTACTTTCTTTCTTGTTGCAGGGCAGAACAAGCTTCTCATGTTTCTTTTTTTATCTGGGCAATTTTCTGCTGTGATGAGAGCAAAAGTCTCTTTGCTTGGTGCAGTGAAGACATTCAGGAACTACCACTGGCCACAGTAATTTGCTGCAATCCTACTGAGATACATATGATTGATAGCTATGAACCTATTCCCTGTTTTTCTAAATCTCTCTACATTTTTAGAAGAAAAAAGTCCAATAGCTGAGATGGAGACATAAAGCAATATCTCTTATTTTTTTGTTGTTGTACACTGAAAAAGAAGATGAGGAGCAAAATAGCTGCATGTGAGGTTTGAATACAGCCCTTCAGGGCTGAGTGAACTGTAATTCATCAGCAAGAGAAAAGGCAGTCATGTAAAACTGGCACAAGGGGGCAGGTGTGCGCCACTGAAGATTCTTCATAGCTTGTGTTTCTGAATGATTGCAATTAGCTGCAGGACACAGAATGGTAACTGTCTTGTTATGGGCATAAAGGGCTATTTTAATTGTGTTGTAAGAAAAATTGTGCTGTATATTTAATTAGAATGAAACCTCACATTTCTACATAAAATCAAAAGGGCTTAACAAAATAAATGGTTTGCAAAATTTGATTTCCAGTATGGATCAATAGCAGAGACAACTAGGGAATAAAGATGTGTTTCACTAATTCTTTTTACTGGATCAGATGAGATGAGCCATTCAATTATCATAATTCAAGACTTGAGATTTACACATATTGGGACCATATTGTTGTGATGCTTAAAAGTGTCCTAGCACTCAAAATTTTGAATGTGCTCCCTGAACAGTGATAATTACAGTGGTGGTGCATATGGTAGAGTCTTAGGAGTTCCTAGAGTTAAAAGTGTGTACAAAATGCTAGATATGACTGCACAAAGAAAGCCAGTGCAGGAGGCACAGTCAAAGAGCTGCAGTAAGAGATGCTATAGCAGCAGAAGTTTCATTATGCTCTTAAGACAAATTAATTTGCTGTAGAGACACTAACTTATGCAGTGACAGCATTTTCCTCCCCAAACCTCTCCTTGCAGTGGCATATTCTGCATCTTCATTACTTGATCTGTTCCACATTTCATCCACGGTGAAGTAATATTTTTTATACTTTTTTTTAATGTTAAAAAACAAAACTCAAGTGCTAGAGATAAAAGCAGTAAATTTATTTAATGTGATTCCATTAAAATTACTTTCTATTGCTGTCTGGACTGGGACTAGCATAGGCTCTGTTGCTCCAGCAGTGCCAGCTTCATAACTGTCTTCTATTTAGAGACATCTGAAATTTTTCGATACACAAGACATGGAGATGAAGCTTTGCAAGAATAGGTGTTTCAGGAGACCTTCACTGTGGCTGAGCTGAAATGAATGGAATTAATATAAGAAAATAAGCTATTAACACATATACATGTATAGAGTAGGAATTTGCATTTTTCTGTTATCTGTGAGACTTTATTTTTCTGTGGAAGGAAAAGACACTCAATACTGTTTAAAATCTGACTGTTTTATTGTTGTAATACCATTGTGTCAGTAGATGATTAATACTTGCCTCAAAGCAGTGGGGCCTCAGTTCAGCCGCAGACAATGCAAGGTTGAGTAGCTGATGCTTCCCTGCTGCCTTTCATCTATCCAGACACATTTCTCACCTCAGTTGGATTGCTCCAGGTCAAAAATGAGGATGTTTCTTTCCAAACTGTTGACATCTGACTGTCAGAGGCATCCTTGACTGATGTTCCCTAAATATTTGATTTCTTCATTTTACCTACCTGTATTATGGACATGGTAAAGCAGTTCCTTTGCCTTTATATAGACACTTTCTGCATGAGCATAGCTTGAATCTCTTGCACGGTTGCCAAATTCATTATTTTCTTAAAAATGTATTCATTCATATACCAGTTGGAAATTATTTTAGTTCTTTGAATTTACTCAATTTTTTCTTTGTTTCTCTCATTCTCTAAATTGTGTGCAAGGATTAAGAAAGCTTCAGCAGAGGCAGTGAAAGGGGAACAATCCATTTCTGCAGGGCTAGCTGAGGTCTATTACTGCCATGGAGAGAAGAGCCTGGGCAACATCTCCTCCATCAGGCCCTACCAAGACTTGGCTTTTGCTCCTCTTGGGCCTCTGTAGAAAACCTGTTACTCATAGCTCCCTGATGATGATCAGAGCTCTTGGGATGACAGTGTACTCAAACCCAGGCCAGTGTGGAAGTCTAGATATGGCTGTGTGGTGTCACCTCTCTCAGTAGAACCAAAGACTGGCTCCAGACTTTGGGAATAGGCCTCTTCCTCCCCACTTTCTGTGTAGCACCATGCAGGCTCCTCTCCTTTATTTTAGAGTGGTCACTAGGCTATGAATGCCCTTTTCCAAGCTTTGAATGTAGGTACTACAATTACTCACTAGGAATTACCACAGCCTTGAATTTTCAAAAGTAATTGCTTGTGGTTCATTAAATTCCATAGTTATGTCCCTAGCTTCTTAACCTGAATATTGCTGGAATGCACTTTTAACATTTTACTCTGCATTCTTTTTTACAGCCATAATAACTATTTATTCCTATATAATTTTACTAGTAAGTGTTCCAAGGCTGCCTCTGTACTTGTCTCCCTCCACAGACAACAGTTTACCTAATGAATTCTGACTATAGAACTGCTGGATTCTTCTACTGTGTTTTGTGACTATAATAAAGAAGAGAGCAGAGGTATGAGAGCTTAAGTTTAATTCCAGATTTTTAATTTTGTTTATAGCTAGGTCATTGACAAGATGTTATAAAGACACTATGATTAAAATACAAAAATGTATTACTGAAAGCAAGAAGACTGGGCACTTAAATAAAGCTATTTAGCATGTTATAACCTTTTAAATGCCAGTTACCTGCTGTGTAAGCCTGGAATAAAAGTGTTTTGCTGCAGGATTCAATCCCACAGGAAATGTGTTAACATTACAAAAATAATCTTAAACTTTGTACAGTATTTACACGTTATGATCGAGACCGCAGCCAAGTACTTTGATGAGGACTTGACTTATTGCCTTTGAAGAGGAAGTGTCTGTCATTGAACCAATTTTCCTGCTTCATCTTTCAACCCTAGTTGGTTTTATTTCTCCAATTTTTGTTGCTGTTTGTTAACCTACATTTAACAAGACAGCTAGTTTCAGCCAGATTATCATCTCTGTCTTGATATATTGTACAAGTTATTTCTGACCTCAGACCTCAGAAAACATTGAAAAATGCTATTCCCTAAATTTTAGTGACAGATTTCTGATAAATATTGCTGTATTTTCTGAGTGTTTGTAAAGCACCAAATTATGTTCCACTAATGACTGCTTAATGCTGAAGTTCAGCACATCTCACAGCTGGGCATTAGCTAATGAACACAAGATGGTCTATATATAATAGCTGTTTATCCTCTCAAGAAAAAAATCCCAAGTTTTATCCCAGAAAGCCTGGGTGAAGCTTTTAAGCCAGACAGTTTTACAGACATGTTGTCATTCCTCAAATTAAGAATATTTCTCCACTGCCTGTCCATGCTCTAGGAACTATGAATGGTGACTCAGTAACGAACCACCTTCTGTGGCTGGTTTGTTCAAGGGTCCCTAGACAGAGCAATACTCTGCCATGCATAAAACCAAGTCATTGAAATTTTGCACATGCTCTTAAAGTACATTTTAGAAGAAGAGGAGTATTGTTCCTCGTGTCCTGACCGAGTTTGTGTTGCTGCCATTCTTTTCCTTTTCAGAATTCAAATTATTTTCTATTTCCATAATAATTTTTTACTTTCAATGGAGAGGACACCAGTTTTGTTGGTATACAATTATGAAATGCTAGGTAGGGTCCAGGTTGTGGCATAGACCACCTCTTTCTGATATAGGGTTGGGCTGTTGAGGTCCTTATTACACTGGAATTGCTGCTGCTTCTCAAGACAGCTTGTTGGCATATTTTCTTAAGCTACAAATAATTCTTAGAGATTTTTCTGAGTTTTGCTTAAATAGTTATCTCTGATGGTGTTACAAGTTATGCTATGAGAAGTTTGTATACACAATGACTAAGAAATAAGTCTGGATGAAACAATATTGGATTCTCGAGTGAAAACTAGCACATTTATTCATTTATTTCCTGAAGATTTTAGTGACTACTTCTCCTCGCCTTTTTTTTTTTACATCAGTGCTTTGAAAAGCTCTTCCTGAGCAGACAAGTGATCTGCTCAGTCAGCCCCAGCTTAAAGCTCTGAGAGAAGTGACAGGCAGAAGGACAAAAACAGGACAACAGAACATGTATCTGTCTTGTACAGATGAGAAATGCTAGTGATGTTTTTTCCTTCTTTTGCCAGATCTTCAAACATGGCTTGTCAAATAATTTAAGGGAATTCATTCTGTAACTCTCTGAGGCAGAATTCAGTGAGGATGTGACAGGTGTTTTAAAGTTTCACCAGAAAGCTCGTAGTTCACCTCTTGCTTTCCTGACTGAAAATATCATTGCTGCCTGTCGTGGTTTAGGAACAGCAATCTGCAATTTAGTTCCCCCCATCCCCACCCCTTTTCCCTAAGACTCTCCCAAACCAGATATTCCTTGCTCTCTCCCCTCTCTCGCCTCAGGATGGGATTCAGAATTGGAGGCAAAAACAAGGTTTAAAAAGATGGATTGAGATAAAAACTATTTACTGGAAACAGCAATGAGACACAAACCCAGACAGTAACAGCAGCAATAACAGAAGAATACAAAAAGAGGATGATTTACATGCAAAAAATGCTCACTGGCTGACCTGACCTGATGCATGCTGAGACATTGAGCAATGGTGAATGGACCCCCCCCATGCCAGCTGCTTTTTCCCGACCTCAAACCACTCCCATCTTCTCTGTAGTGAGAGTGCTTTTCTGCTGCCCCTGGTGGTATGGACAGACTGCCCAGACTTGCCCCAGAGTCTCCAGGCTCACCCCCCACTAGCTGCTGCCAAAACATTAATTCTGTCCTGGCTGAAAACCAGAGCACTGCCAAACAAGTGTCAGAGGTGGTGACTGATTTTCAGGCCCAGAACTAAAAAGCATATTATGGCCTGTAGATATTTCTTCCAGTTATTGATTCCAAATATTCAGTGCTTCATTTTGCTGAAATGAATGATACATTTACATCTCTACATTCTGACCAAGACCTTACCAGTAGCACTATGCATCAGATGTCAAATACAGTATCTACAACTGGCATTAAAACCCCCCTGTTTTATATATTGAGGTTCATGAATCCATAATTTCTGTCCTACATATAATAAAGAAGCTATCCAAAATGAAATCTAAAGTAATGCCAAGAAGTAAAAGGCAATGCCAGAATATGCTTGGATACCTTAAATCAGGAGAGTCTTAATATATCTTAGAAGTGATTTATGTCAAGTCCCTCCTTGAAGAAATACTGACAATGGGAAGTTTATAATTTATTAATAGTTTATTGTTGGCTGAGTAGCTTCTCTTGGCAGTGCATGTCATGGATGCAAAACAAATTCCTCTTCTATCTTCTAGCTCCCTTTTAAAATTATCAAGTGGTTATTTCATGATTGTCTCCTGGAGGAACATTATGGGATGAAATTAGATTTTTACCCTTTTACTTCCCTTAGGTTCTTGTTCCTACTGAGAGTTTGTATACAAGTCGGAGAAGCTTCTTACTTTTGTATAAACTAGTAGAAGTTGCGACTTGACATTTTCACTCGTAAATAAGTCTTAAGGTAAAGATGCTGATATAGTTGCTATTTATCGCCTCTCAGCTTTTTGTGTGTGTGTGTGTGTGTGTATGTATGTACATCTATCACTCACCATTATAACAGATGAATTAAAAGCTAACTGGCACTTTGCTGTTTGGAATTTAATTTTGGATTTGTAGGACAAAGTGGAAAGCAGAGATAACTGCAGGTGTGTGGGTTGTTTACCTGAAATGGAACCACTGTTTTACCTGAAATCAAATCAGCTCATTTGTTCTGCCCCATACCCTCCTTGCCCCTCCTTGCGCTGGCAGCAGTGTCTGTAGAACCATACAGTGAACCAAATCCAGCAAATCCACAGCATGACCACAGGTAACCCCCAAACAAAATAAGTTAATTTTAACCTTCAATTCTCTGTCCCAGGTCTTTGCACAGATGATGAATGCAAGCTGATACTCAGTAGCAGAGGTTAGCCAGGAAAGAGAAAAAGCCCTGTCAGAACTTACTAGTAGAAGATAAATTTCTGGTTAGGGAATCTTTCTTCAGTGAGACTGTAGCATTGTTTTCACTGCTGTTTCTCAGAATGCAGCACAGTTTAAAAAAAAAAAAATAAAAAATATTGGTGTGGGTTGGTTTTGTTTTTTGGGTTTTTTTTCCCTGTTTTTTTTTTTTGGTAAAAGGATTTTCCCTATCTCTAAGAGTATTTGCAATTAAGAGCAATGAAGTTTCAGTCTTGGTAAAGAACTGTAATAGAAACAGTGGTAAAAGCTAAATGTCCTGCCTTTCTAACACCAGTTTAACTCCATCAAATATAGGCATACAAGAAGTTCTGGTGTGGTGTTTCACTGCAGATGTCATGTTGCTGTCAAGGTACATTTGTCCAATGTAGATGAGGTTTGAAACAAAGCAGAGGTGCTGATTCACATGCTATGATATCACTAGGAATTTTAAAGTCAAATTTTGTGTGAAAGTAGAAACATAATGCTTACAATTTAAATTCTTCTGGCAATGTTTTGATCTTGTTCCTACTCTATAAGCCAAGCAGCCTGCTGTTTGAAGAAACTTTCCTAAGATTCTTAAGATAAGTCTTGCTGGGTAAATGTACATAAGGTGTTTTAAGCTAACTAGCCATGCAGCAGAAAAACATTCCGTACCATCAGTAAATATCTGTATCTTATTTTACATAACCCTACAATATTAATGGGATAACATTAGATACACATATTTAAAAATAATTAATGTATCATTTCATGTTAATGTTTGTTGCTTTCAATGTCTATATTTAGAAACAAGCCCTTATACCTCTTCTGCTTGGGCCAGCACTCATGAGAACACAAGAAAATTATAACTGTTGCGTTGCATGTGCTGTGATTTCCCATGCAGATATGAAAATGCAAATTATAGAGCCAGCTCTGGCTACAGGCACTGAAAAACATGTAGGGAGTTTCCTCTCTCTCTGATGACAATTCTCTCTGTTCCTTGTTCCTAACCTATGGGCATAAACTGATTACAATAATAGAGTTGTTACCTTCAGTATTTTATTTTCCCCCCACGGGAATCTAAATATATTTTCTTCATCAAAGAAGAGATCATGAATGAGAATGACTACTTTATGAAACAAGACATTATAAAAGGAAAGGAAGCAGTATTTGAATGCCTAAGTTTTCTGCAGACAAACCCAATTAGCAATAAAGGAGCTTTGACTTTATGGGAAAACTATCATGGTAACTCTATTAGAATGAAAACCAGACTATTTTCAGACTTTATCCCTTTAAAAATCTTATGTCCATTTGCATGTTTTTTACTATTGAATTTCCAATCCATTCATCAAGAGACAGACACTTTACACATTAAATTATGCTTTTGTGTGTGTATATTCAGTAGGTCTTTTCATTCTTGTAAATCCACTATTAGTCCTATTACAACGTTTGCTTATGTCTTTTCTGTGTCAGGAAGCTTCTTTCTATTCAAGACTGCATGAAGTAACAACATTTCCTAATTTCATACAGTCCTGGTGTATCAGAGCAACCCACTGAGCAGTTGTTCAGCTGTGAATTAGCTGTATGAATTCCTGGGTCCCTGGCCCATTGTACGTGCTTGGGCACTCTGCGGGACAAGTCCCAACTTTCCCATCACAGCAGGGCTGGGAGGTGCTTCCCTCCCCCTTCTGCTCAGCAAATGGGTACATACCTAAAATAGCTTTGGTCATGATGAAGGCTCACTGTCTTAATTTTAAACCTGACATACCCAGTGTATGGTGTAATTCAGGCTTTGTCTATCTCGTGTCCTGAGAGGCAGGAGGGTAAGATTTTTTTAAAGTTTTGTGTGGTTCTCTGTCTCCTCTCTGTCATCCCAGCAAGTAAGTGCCTCATGAATCATTAATGTATGATTTTTTTTCCAGTTAAGATATACTATGGCCACAAAAGCTTGGAAATGCATACATTTAAATATATTTAAAACACTTTAAAATTAAATTGACATATACAAAGTCCCTTGAGAGGTCTGAGTGAGGTTCTCTCTCTGAGAGAGACTACAATTTAATAAAAGAATCAGGACTCCATAGTAGATTTTATGTCTGAAATATGAAATTCTAAACTTAAAGTACATCCCAGAATGACCATAAATCATCATTATTTCTAAGCAGATAATGAGAAATTATTTGTAAACATGACTTAATTGGACACACACTGCTGATTCATTCTTTTATTTTACAGCTTTGGTGAGAAGCAGGCAGTAAAAAAAAAAGTAGAAACTGAATGAACTTTGAAGACTTAATTCTGTCAGCCAGGATTTTTCAAATGGAGAAAAAAAGCATGAGAAGCTTTTGCAAACTCAAAACATGTAACTTTTCTTCAATTCATCACTTTGATATTCACTTTATGTAAAGGAGGGGAATCTGGCCTTGTCCCACTATCAGTAGAAGCAGTTTTAGTTGTATCAGATGAAGTTTGTACAACACAACTTTTGCGGGCTTTGGAGCTCAGGCAGCAGCTGGATGTTTGAACAACTATAAGGGGCAGTGAAAAATTTACAGACTGCTCTAAAAGTAGAGCCTTGAACTCTGTGCAGTGTGGAAGGCTGACATGAGGCAGAGTATATGAATCACGAAAACCTCTAAACCCTTCTGCAGCAGAATGTGGCTTTTGGGAGGTGTTGTGGGAAGCAGGGGGGAAATACTGTCCTGAATATAAATTGTGTGATGTCAAAGTAATTTCCAGTAGCTCTGGAAGGGCAGCATGCTTTAGTAAGATCTTGGAACTATTATAATAGAAATGCATTTTTAGAGACAGCAGTAGGTAATAGAGTCTGTAGGGTAAACAAGGATAGGCGATAACACGTTTTGAGATTTCATGCTGCCACTCACTCTAGGGAAACAGAATTTATCTAAGTTCCAAGAACTTCAGAAACAGGCATAATCTAATATAGAGAGCATTAAGAAAATAAACTCCAAATTCTGTGCTGATTTATTTATTCTGCTAGCCAGCATTTTCATCTTATGGCTAAACTATTAATATTCTGAGAACAGAAGAGACCTTTTCTTGTCAGCTGTTTCCATAGCTCCTGCCTCATTGTGTCTTTGTTTGATAGTAAATGAAGATGGCTTTTGAGGGTGTCATAGCTGTCACACTAGCTTAACATGATAAAATAATAATAATGAATTTATTTTCAGGCAATTGGATAATTTATGGAGTACTGTGTGATGGTCAGGTATAATAATAATGCTCAGCATTTTAATGTGTTCTTTGTGCTTTGTAGCTATCAGTCAGTCAATGCAACATCTTTATGAGGTAGATGGGTATGCTCTTCTGAGGTGGATGGCAATGGTCTTCTTTTACAACGGACGAAATAAGACTAAAGGCAAATGATTGCCCAAGGCCACACAATGAGAAAGTTGCAGAATCGGGATTAAAGCTAGGAGAAATAGAACATTTTCTTCACTGATGATATTTTTTCTGCATATATGGCAAATAAACTATAAGGGATGCAAAGTTCCCTGTTAATAGAAAGATGAAGAGATGTAGACTTTTTTAATAACAGACTATCATCAGTGGAACTGTAAGTGTTTTTTAAAAATGTTTTTTAAAAGCTGCTCTCTGAATGGTTAACTTTGCCAGCTCAATGTAAAATAAAACAGATGTAACATGAATTTTATCTAGATCATGATTCAAAGCAAACATGTTAGTAAAAATTCATCCAGGACCTTTAAGTACCTGAATCTATGTAGTGAATTTTTGTTTGCTACGTTATATGATGTGTCTTTGAGATGATATTTAATATGTATTTTTATTGACAAAATCAAAGCTGAAACTTACTGAACATCTGAAATCATTGATAGGCATTGTGACTTCTTCATCTTCTGCCTTTTGGTAAAAAGGAGATGGAGCTGATAACAGAGTACTTGATGGACAATCAGTGACACAGGTAGTAACCTTTTGATTAACTAGCTAAATTTCACTTGTAAGGTGCTGTGTATCTCTACATTCTTATCTTGTTGGAATAAGGATATTTGACTAATAGAGAATTCTGTAAATTAATGGAAAGACAAAAGTCATGTGAGTAAAAGCATCCATTTTGTGTCTCAATATAATAATTTTATTAAATGAATAGTTTTTTTCAGATTACCCCCACATAATATGTTGTGTCTAAAATATTTCTAGGATCTGAATTAACTCATTACCAGCTATTTCTTGAGTCTCCCTTGGACATGAGACACCTTGACCTTTTGGGTCAGATTCTTGCATGGGAAATTAAATATACCAGCTGGAAAGCGAAGGTAGTGTTTTTCTAAGGGGCTCCTGGTAGAAAAGCAACTTGTCTGTATCCCAGGCAATAGCTTCAAGCATCTGTTGAATTCAAAGCACTTTACAAGCCTGCTAGGTATAGATGTCTCTCCTGACAGTGCTGGTTTTCCTGCTTTGTCTTGCCTAACCCTGCTGTACACTGTTTTGATCTGTTGTGAAAACATACAGAAAATATACTTTATTTTCTTCCCTCACTGAGAATATTTCAGTTAGATAACTTTGAAGATGTCACTTAAACTGCTTCACTGCACATGGCATGGCACCTGTACTTTACAAAAAATACAAACAGCAGCAGTTATAAAACTGTTGGGCACAGCCCTTAGGATGTCTTACACCATCATCCCATCAGTCTTTAAGAGGGCAGGGTCAGGGGAGGTAAACATCTAGGTCCTGCTCGCAAAATTTTTGCGGACATTCCCTGAGATTTAGGGAAGGGCGTTCCCTGAGATTTAGGGGAGGAGTGTTGCCACTACTCTGTTGTTACTGTTACATATGTAACTCCATGGAGCTGGGTGGGATCCCCCCAAGGGTTCTAAGGGAGCTGGTGAAAGTGCTCACTGAGACCCTCTCTATCATCTACCAGCAGCCCTGGCTAAGCAGGAAGGTTCCAGTTGACAGGAGGCAAAAAAATGTGATGCCCAGCTACAAGGGCTGGAAGGATGTTTTAGGGAGCTACAGGCTTGTCAGGCTGATCTTGGTGCTAGGGAGGCTCCTGAAGCAAATCATCTTAAGTGCCCTCACATGGCAGGACAATGGGGGGATCAGGCCCAGACAGCATGGGTCTCTGAAAAGCAGGTTCTGCTTGACTGACCTGACAAGGTCTCCTATGACAAGGTGACTCTGGTTGGTGGATGAAGGAAATGCTGTGGATGTGTCTAACTGGACTTCAGTAAAGCCTTTGATACTGTTTCCTGCAGCGTCTCCTGGAAAAACTGTCTGCTCATGGCAGATTGGGTATTAGTAAAACTTCCTTCACCAGAAGGGTTATTCAGCATTGGGACAATCTGCCCAGGGAAATGGTTGAATTGCCATCCCTAGGGCTATTTAGAAGACATGTAGATGTGACAGGGACATTGTTTAGCAGTGATCTTGGCAGCGCTGAGTTAATGTTGGACTTGAAGATCTTAAAGGTTGTTTCCAACCTAAGTGATTTTATGATTCTATGATTCGATCCCATGAATTCCTACAAAACAGAGTGGTTAGTGGACATTTAAACTTTGGTCTCTGTCCTTTCCCAGAAAGAAAGAAGAAATAAGATTCATTTTACTTCATTTTAGTACTTGATTCAGTTGCTTATACACAGCTCACATACACTGGGGTTTCCCACCTGACCTCCAGCTGCCAGTGCAGTGGAGCACAAGTCTCTCTTAAATCCTCTGTCTTATCTATAGCTGCAAATAGAGAAACTCTGTCCTAAGAATTGGCCATGCAAGTGTCATCAGCTGAGCTGATCACTGGAAGGGTCTACTTGTAGTCAATGCATAGAGCAGAGTTGTGGGATGAGGTTTTTCTGACCTATTTTGAAAGTCTTCCTTAGGATGAGAAGAATGTCAGCCTGGAGTCCAATGAGCATTAACTTGTTCTCCATCAACTGAAGTGGGCCAGGAGGGCTGGCTTTGGTGTGTTTGCACCAGAGATGTGTGATCTTAATCTCATTGAGTGTGACTGAGCACAGAGCAGTTTGGGGCAGTTGATCCATCACTTTGTTTTTGGTTTCTTGGGATGCTACTTTGCCTTAAGTTGAATTAAACTGCAGAAGCCCTTCTGTGTGCAAGCCAGGCTGCAAGGTGGAGGCTTGCCGCAAGATCCCCGGGTGCAGCATATTCAGCAGTTTTGCAAGAAATTTTATTTCCTTTTTTGGTTTTAGAATCAGAGGCAATTTAAGCATAGAATTCAGAATGCAGGTAGTTCTCCTGCATAAACTTGGCAAGAACTTATAATCAGTTCAGCTGCTGTTTTCAGGCAGAAATTATCCATCTCTACTGCTGATTAATATGGCTGCTGACTTAACCAATATTAACAGGCCTTGCTGAAGAGATATTATTACATTAGAAGTGATTAAAGATACATTCCAAGCAGCAATGATTCTTGGAACCATACCTGTTACTGAAATGTTGACAACATTGATATCAGGATTTTAATATCCTGCTTGATAATTAAACATCTGCCTGGCACAGATTTCCTCCGTGTCTGCTCTATGGGATCCAGATATTACTCCTGAGTTACTGAAGAGAATTATATTCATGTACTGGTCAGTGAAAGATTGACATTGGTGCTATGTCTTGGTAATGTTTCACAAAGATGAGCCTAAAGGAACAAAAAGCAGTTGCCAACTTAGGAGAAAAATTCAGGTTCTCTAGTCTTTGCATCTTCCAGCTTGTCTTCAGTTTCAGGGTAGAATGCTTCAGGGTACTCTGTGCTGCCTGATTTTCATTTAACAGTGGAGGGGGGGTAGTTAGTCTAAGGAAAAGAAAGATGCTTCTTGAAAGGAAACAACATAAAAGAATTATGAACTCCTTGTAGATGTCCGTGTAGTACAGCACACTTTACATGAATTATTGGTATTGTCAATTCTTCTGGAGTGTGGAGAAGAATGGGATCTGCTTCAGTTTGCTGCTTAATTCTTCATTTCCTTTAAAATAAATGAAATAAAAGACAGCTTGTTAAAGAGGAGGCATTGTTTGTATGTTTGGAGGCTGCCATAAAAAGGATGACTTCTATTTTACTGGTTTTCTAATATTTGTTATTTTTTCAGACTTTTAATTTAAAAGACCTTTAGCATGATCTTCTAGGGGAGGAAGGGGAAGTTGTAATAACACTGCATGTGTGTGCATAGCTTTCCAAATCTTCTGGATAAGTTTGTTGACAAATACCCATCCAATGAAACAAAAGGGAAAACGCTCTAAAGAAACATCATTTTAATAAAGCCATGCTGAAAAGAAAGGCCTTGCAATATGCTAAATGAAAGAAAACTGTAGAGACAATTCAGACACCAGGTAGTCCATATGAAACAGAAGAAGTAGTGGCTATCATGTTTTTGGAAAACACATCATTTGTTGCTCACACTTTTTTAGATATCAGAGATGGACTTCATATGTGATAATGCTAAATATCTACAACATGGACAGCTGCACCTGAAACATGCCCACTGGAATTCCTTCACAATCAGTAAACATACAATAATGACTAGCTTTTTCTTTGGGATAAGAAGAAGGATTTTTAATAAGGGTCTCATTGAGAGTTTCTAGGAAACTGATGCCGTCAACTGTCAAATTGCAAGGACACAGGTATGGCACAGGCATTGTCATATCTGCCAGGAGTATCTTATATATTCTAGAGCATTTCACATGGCACTAAATGCCTGTGCTTGAGTGTCTGAGTTGAACCCTATTAGTCCTATACTTGGTCAGTGTCTCCTGGGATTTTATGCATCCTTTAATGCCATTTTCCCAATGCTATGATTGAGTCCAAGACGCTTCCCCTAAATTGCTTTACTTCATTTGCTTCTGGGGGTTACCCAAAGTATCTTGCCTGAGTATTGAGTCACAGAAATCAAGAAAACAGCATTCAACATTTCTGTTAAGAAAGCATTCCTTTATTATGATGCTGGGGCCATGGAGAAGGGTGCCTCCATGGTGTGTCCATCTCAACAGTTTTCTCATGATTTTATATATCCTTTACATTATGAGACTCTGTGAATTCCCCCTCCAAGTCCTGTCCACTCAGTACTGTCCATTGTCTTCATCCACAGCTCCTTTTGAGGGCTGTTTCTGTGTTGTGGCTCTTAATATGTGCGCAGTTCCCATCTGCTGACATAAGGGGTCTTTTATTGTTATGAGGCCCTGGCGTTCCTCTTCAGGTAGGCACTGTCCTGTCTCCCTCTTATCTAAGCAGTTCCTCCTGGTCTTCCTTGATTTAGTGTTCTGGAGGGCTATGGGGTTTTATAAGTGGATCCTGGTTATGTAGTGTTCCCTCAACTTCACAGCCCCTTGCTGTCTATGTCCTCAAGCAGTTTTCTATTGCAGAGTAGTACTTAAACACCTAAGCAAAAATATTAAACATATTTAAGAAGTTACAGGGTTTAAAAAGAACTACAAAATTAAGCAGAATTACAAAATTATTTGTGTAGCTCATTTCAGTATTTCCCCTGCCTCTTATGCCCAATGCAGCCCTTCTTTTGGTAGCAGCAAAGGCCAAACTCAGTTATAGAAAACTTTTAGAACATACTGACTCAGAAGTTCTATTCAGAATCCTGTTGAAGCACAGTGGGTGAGGTACTGAATAACTGTCTCTAAATATCAGAACTTTACTGGAGAAGGAAGAAGAAGAAGAGAAAAATCAACTATAATTATGGGAATCTGAATGGCTGATGACAGGTAAGATGACAAGAACCTTTGCTCTTTTTCCTCACTGTGCTGGAGAGCTGTGCTGTTTGGTGTGCTCAGCACCAGCTGCATTCACCCTTAGTTGTGCCACCTAATGTTGTTCCTCACCTTTTCCATCCTTGTTCACTGTTCTGTTCTTTCTCAAAGTTCTGTGCCCAAATGTTCTGTTATTTCTCAAACATGAGTCCAAAGTCAGAAATCAGACAAGATACCTAATTCCCATTGATTTCAGTGCAAGTTGGACACACAGAAATTAGATTCTTAAGTACATTTTATGAATGTGGGTCTTCTTATTCTGAAAAGATCAAGCTGAGGAGAACAGAAAATGGAAAGGAATAATAAGGGGTTTTTTTTGCAACATGAACTCATTTTCTTAGATGTTTTCCAGGTTATTTTGAAATGTATTTTGAGGCGTTTCAGTCTCTCCATAAGAAAATCTAATTTTAAGAGGCTAGTGCAAATTCTGTTATTCCAGTCATAGATGGGTGAGGCAGTACAAGAAAAGCTGTATTATCTCATCTCATAATTTAAATCTTAGTGTCATGTTCCTAGGGGTTCAGGAGTGTCTGGGTTTTAGTCTTGAAATGGGAGGATCTAATGTTCTATATGCAGATGTTATAGGTAATTAATAAAGATATATATTTTTAATTGATGGCCAGATTGGGGCTTTCTAGGACAGTTTTGCCATTATTGTTCTGAGTGACATTGAATAATCATGAAATTTTAATTTCTGAAGGACAAAGTCTTCTTTTTCTTTTGATAACAGCATATTTAACAGGTGTATTGTAGACTATTCATTCTTCCACAAAATATGCCTTGTAGCTTTATCTAGTGGTTTTTCTGTCAAGCTGAAAATGAATGGCTAAAACTTGAAAGGGGTGAAGGAGAATGTTCATAATTATGCAAATACAACTTTGCAATGAAAGGAGATTTTGCTCTCTGGTGGGATCTGACAGGAGTTTATGTAGCAGAGGTTTCTAAGATTGTATAGATAAATGATGATGATTCACAGACTTCAGTATTTAAATCTGCACCTCATCAATCTTAACAGGACTCTTTGGATAGAGGATTTTTTTCAGACCTTGGTTTAGAGTTCAGAACATCTGATTGAGCAAGGTGTCCCACTGAGCTACAGACAGGCCAATTTTCTGTGTCTGACAGCAAACCAAAACCAGTATGGCTATTGCCACATCCAGCTGCCTGTGACACCTCAGGTCTATTATCTTTGTACTATTTATACATTCATAGAGCAGGAGTTTACTTCATCATGAGTCTAATAAGAGGTCTGAACTCTTTCTTCTTGGTCTGTAATAAAAACAGTTAAATTTCATTGTCACAATATATTCTTGCTTTGGAGTTAGTGTGTAACTATATGTGTATTCTGGGTATGCAATATTATTGATGTACACATTAATAATTTTGTGTACCGTGGTCTTGCTTGAAAAGACCATGTGTCATGATGTGGAAGGTTTTGTGTTTTCTATGTCATCATAAAATTAAAAATTATTGTGATTAATGAGGACAGATTTTAATTTTTAAGTTGCTGATATCTATGAATATATATTATGGCAAAAAGTTCAATGGCCACTAAAAAGGAACAATCCAGTCTTTTGAGGAAGACTGACTGGAATGGTTTATCTAGAGGAGAGTTAGTGAACTCAAGCTTAAAGCTGTCAATGTATAAGATCCTCCCAGTGGACTTTATGAAATATTTTCACAGGATTTAAAGTCAGGATTAATACTTCCACTTTTTTGCAAAAAGAAAGCAGAGAATAAGATTCCTTGGGCTGCTCTGGCAGCTTTGCACTGTATCAGCAACACAAAGCAATAACAAAGCTTTTTTAACAGGCCTGTTAAACCTGCTTTACAGCTGCTTTGCATCACTGGAGTGGTACAAAGCAGCCAGCATCCACTGGTGGATCTGGCTCTACATGCTTAGCAGTCTGCTGCTAGTGCTGGTAGCAGCAAGAGGGCTGTGAATGACCCCAGCATGAACTGCATGAGTGATGTTTGGTAGTGGTAGGGTTGGACTGCTGGTGTGAGAGCCAGAAAGGTATCAAAAGGCAGAGAAAACCTTCTCTGGTGCTAGAGCTAAACTGACTTACACTGAAATTTCAAGTAATTTTTTCTCCTAACATTTCTTACGTCCAGTGTTTCTCTGCTTCACAGAGGCCTTTTCTAGGAATCCCTTTGAAACAACATTCTTTTGAGATGGAGTGTTTTTCAATAAAAGGAGAAAGTCTCCATCTCTAGTGCCTCTGCCTTCTTTTCATGGCTTCACTGGTTTGAAGTGGCTGACACAAAATCACTGTGAGCATCATATTAAAGCGCTGCTTTTTTCTTCTGTGGCATTTTCCTGACCTGAAATCACAGGCATGCCACAGCTGTGTGTGACTTATGGGCAAACCTGTGGATTTGACTTGTGACAAGGGCGGGTCACTTTGGATGCCTTCCCTGGAGATTTTTTAGCTGAAAATATTTGCTTCCTAATGTAAACCTATGGGATCTGTGTTTTTGAATTTTTCTGGCGTGCATGTGTCCTCCTTACAGGCAGGGTTGGAGACAAACCTTTAAGTTTGTGATGCTGAACCTCTCTTATGTGTTTTTAAAACTGCTTTGTTAAATTTCCCATAGTTAAATGTTTCAGTGGGCTTCCCCTGGGTGGAGGGTGCCGGCAGTTGGAGGCTGTGCCCCAGGCTGGAGGCTGGTAATACCTTTGAAAATCTTTGGCAGGGATATCCTATCCCAGAAAGTGCATTGGTTTATTTACAAATGGATGAATTACAATGAATTTAACATCCACAAATGCTGTCAACTTTTGGCTATTTGCATGCTCAGTAGTGAGGCAGCTAAAAAGTTACTTTGAAAAGAAAGTAAGTGTCTAATCTCTAAGAAATCATGTTTTGGCTGAGCAGTGACTGCTTCAACTCAACTGAACTGAAATGGAGAGAGAAGGCACTGGAAATCTACCTGTGACCTTGTTTCTTGTCCTCTGAATCTCCTATTCATCAAAGTGCATAGCATCTTGCTGGCCTCCTTGCTAAACTGGGACTACCAGGAAATGGCAGTGTTTAAAATTGCCTTTTCTCACCTCCAGCTTCTCAAGAAACAACCCTTCTTTTCAGGCAAAGAGCTATCCACAGCAAGTACTGAATGAGTACATTCATCACAGGGAGCCATTTGTCAGCTCCAGTTGGGATTACTGTATAATGCTCTTCCTGCTGGTACACAATATGGCTTAGGCTACCCCATACTCCAGTTCCCATAGTGATTGCTGGACTCCTGGTGGCTCTTTAGTGTCCTGTTCACTCCTCAGAGCTATTGCTGCAACAAACCTTGGTTATTTTAAAGGGTCTTTACTAGTATGATTTTTTAACTGTCCTCACTGTCATGACCAAGAAATAAGGAGAAGGTCTACAAGTACCTGAATCAAATTCTTCTCTGCTGAAAAAAAAAAGAAAAAAAGAAAAAGAAAGCTATTAAAACAAATTTTAGAACAGAATAGGTGAATTAAGCATCCTACTTTTCCCATTATGTGGCCACATAATGGTCTTCTCTCTAACATGATGAGATTGATGCTCTCAATCTATAAGCACTGGCAGTTCTTTTTATCAGAAATCCATTCAAACAAAAGAAAAGAAAATATGGCAAGTAAAAAAAAAACAAACAACAACACAAAGAAACACATACAAGGATACCCTTAACAGCATTTTGACAATGGAAACAGAAAAAATGTTGAATAGCTCACAAAGTCACCTGGATACCTTAGATAGATACAGAGTGCAAGATAATTAGACACAGTGATGATGGGTAGCACACAGTGCAATAGGTGAAAAATTCTGGTACCTCTTTTGTAACTTCCCTGCAATGGTCTGTCCTGACCGTTAGCATCTTTGTGTGGGTACATACATGGGTAAGAAAGAAAGAGAACAGAGTAAAGCAAGTGGCCAAATCTCTCACATCAGAACAAGTTTGCTGACAAGGCAGAGAAATGTGTGAAAAGCCCTGCAGCAAACACTCAGTGTGCTCCATTTTTCACCAGAGGACAGCTGGTACCCAGATGGCCTGGTATCAGAGGAGAACAAAGCTGATTTAAGCCATGCACGTTTCCCCCCATGAGCCGACACATACACACCGTAGCTGTAAGCAAAGTTTTCTCCTGCCATCCCAGCCCAAATGGGTGGGACAAGGCAGATTATGAAGAAAGGGTTGGATTGCTGCCTAACAGGGTTTTTGACCTTCTTGGTTAACTATATCAGGTTTTGGAATACAGTTTAATCTTGAAAAATTGGTCTGGGCTATCAACATTTCAGAAGAATTTTGTCTTCTGCACTGCAGTGCTTTCTGGAACAGGTTACAATGCAAATGATTTTGGTTACTATATATTTTTCTAAAAATCCAAAGTGCAAAATGAATATTTCAGATGAAGGATCCTACCTGAATAAAACTGGCACTAGTCTGATTCTTTAAAGATTCTTCCAAAACAAAAGGATTCTGTTTATTTTCCTTGTCCATAAATGTTGCAGTCTTTGAGTATTGAGATTCTCTGTACAGACTGCTAATCCTGAGAGACTGTAATGAGAGCAAGCAGATCTCCACATCCTATTTACATGCAAAAGATAAGGCAAAACAGTTTTCTTCTCTGTTTTAGGTTTTCTTGTAGGGACACAATTACCTGACATATAGTAAGGTTTGTAGGGCAGAGTGTCCTGTTCAGTTCTAACTTTACCTGAAAATGAATGGCCTGCCTGGTTCTTTGTGGTTTCTTGTTATTGTCCTTACATATTTGGGGAATTTATCTTTTTTTAGTGATCAGATGCAATGGAGAGTGGAAGGATGGATGGTAAGTAGTCAGAAGGGTGCCGCTGAGTCGGGGTCATTGACTCCGTGTGGTAACATTTCACATTCATGGTTTGAAAGCCTTATGAGTTTTACAGGGGATAGTGATGGCCAATGATGCAATCCAGATTCCCATCATAAAATGCCATGCTCTGTATTTCTAGTTTTGTTTCATATGTTGATTTCTACTGGGCTCTGTATTCCAATAAATATATATGGACAATCCTGACTCTAAGTATAAAATAGCTGAAGTATCATTTTCCATGTAGTCAAAAAACCAGGTGAATACATTGCCACTTGTTATGGGTAAAAGATGATTTTTATCAAATAACCCTATATTATTGAGCAGTGTGTTGCTGACATATACAGGGAACCCTAAAAAAATTGCAACCTTCATCTGAAATTCATAATTTTTCCAAAATGCTGCTGTGGAAAACAGATTATATGGGATATCTTTCACAGATTTATTATCCAAACCATGAAATAAAAATTTTTCACTTTTTTTTTTGTTTACTTGTTTGTTTTTTTCCAAATATATGTGATTTGTGCAATCAAAAGGGTAAAAGAAAAGAGTATCTCTGATCTTAATTCTTTGTTTATAGTGAGTCAGGCACCACCCTGGAGAGTCACAATTTTTTAGATAAAAGATTTGTGTAAAATGCTCATAATTTGTATAACTAGTTCAGTGCATCTCTCCCAATTAATGAAAATATTAATAGTTTTGTAATTTTATCCCTGTATTTCTTTTTAAAGCTTTCAAGAATTCTTTTTCCTATTATTCCTAGCAGCCAAATTGTGCTGGAGTCACAATTTGTTTTACAAGTGTCACTAAGTGAGCGAACTGGAGCAGTCTTTGAAGTGATTCATATCAAGTGTTTTGTGCTTTAATCGGCCTTTTTGGTTCATTTCTCTGTAAGGTACCTCTAAGGACATAAACCACTTGATATTTAAACAGCTAAGGATATATTTGCATGTATTTTTATGAAAATTCTGCCTATGGTAAATATATTTTCCAGTGTAGGCAGAAGTAATATTTCATACAAACAAAGCTCTAATCATACCTGAAGTAATGCAGTTGTGGAATATTATTTTGAATAATATATCTCTAGCACATGTATAATTTTTACAGTTTATATTACAACGGGAATATCTTAGCTGATTAGAGTAGGTATGGTGATTGAAACATACATAAGTGAAAATGGAGCAACTGTTCTTACCTTGTAAAAAATTTAACCAAAAGGAAAATCATCTGAGAGACTGCAGATTGAGAAGATGTGGCTGTATATTATCAAAATCACAGCAAGGGTTTTTTCCCTGCTTCTTGGAATACATTTGTATTCCAATATCTTTGTTTTGTGCTGTAGAATTTTAAAAGAATCTGCAGGTTTTAATTTATAGTTCATCTTGCCTTACTGAAGACAGAAGCCTTTCTGTTACTTTTGTTCTCTGCTTCTAAAACTATAAATTCATCTATGGATAAGAATTATCAGAAATATTCCTCTCACTGACTAATTTAGTCACTTTCAGCCAAAATTCTGCCAATAAAAAGAGGAGTGTTTAAAGCAACATTGGGGAAAAAAGTGTAAAACTTGAATTATAGTAAGTGTTTGATTGTTCCAAGTGGAATCAGCCTTTCCTAAGTATAGATGTCTAGATAGAAATGTTTCTTCCAAGTGGTCAGAGGAGAGTAATGAATATTTCTGGGGTATGTTTTAGCTGATCTGGTTTAGATTTCTTAGGGTCTTCCCTTGCAAAGAATTTCAATCCAAATGTTGTTTCGTGTTGAAATGGAGTCTGACCTACGCCAGGTTTGGAAGTGAATGAATGCCAGACAGTTGCGTTGAATACTTTTACATTTGGGGGCAGAAGTCTCGTTCTACCTCACACGTTTTACTTCCATTTTGAATTCCCATCCTGTTACATACTTTTGAGTTATATTGCACAAACTATGACTTTAATCAAGCCTAGTAGTGGGAACACTTCTAATGTTTTAGGTGAGGCTGAACAGGTAGCTAAAATGCCAGGGTTGGTTGTCCAGAGTGGTGTACAGCCTTTTAAAAAATACTGCCATTGCAAAGATATTTTCTCAAAGAAATTTTTCCAGAAATATAGCTATGTTTGTAAAATTGGCATTTAAACATCTGGGAAGCAAAAAATAAGGCTTTGGTTGTTTATACCCATGGGCCATTAACCTTAGAATCAATAACACTGATTTCTCACAGGGTCTGCAAAACAAACTCAGCCTGTAGACTGCAATATAATAACTGACTTCTGAAGAGTGGTAGATGTGAGTGTTTTTATTTAGAATGTTCCCTTAACTGTGGCATCATTTAAGATATTCACATTAGCTTCATTAAACTTGGCAGACACTGCTGACTGCCAAGCTAACAATTTAATGAGCCAACTAGAATTTAATTGTGGTCTACTGTCAAAGCATGAAGTCCACAAAAATTAATGACCATATACAATATCTGAATGAGTGCAATAGAGAATATCTGTGATAAGCAGAATATTAAAGACTAGTGCCAAAACTTTGGTAAAGGAAAATATAGTGAAAACTGACTACATTTTAGATGGGTCTGAAAGTAAAATTTTTTATGCATTCCATCTCTCATAAATAGCACATTCTTTTAATCTCCCTGCCACGTTTCAAAATGAAATGATCAGGAAAAAAGTTATGTAGATGCCTCACCGAATGTTATCAGATTTTGATAACACTGAATCCTATGGAAACTATTCTCACATTGTTGTAACATGTCTGGTATGTAAAAGCATTGAACTGTCAAGAAGAAGTATATTATTCTTGGAGAAGTAATCCTCAAAGTTTTGCTTTCTCAGGAAAATGAGAAAATTTCTGTCCAACTAATTAGAAGAGCAGTTTCATTTTTTATACTTTCCTATTGTAGTAGATAGAGATTCCTCAGCAGAAAAAAAGAGGGATGTGCTAGCTAAGTGTGAGAAATGAAGTGCATCTGGAATAAAAAGCAGGAAGGCAAAAAAATCAAAATATGAAACAATCCATCTAGAAAATGAAGAGACAAAAAAATATGTAGTCAAATATGAGAAAACAAGTAACAAATGTGAGCAAGCTGGGAAAAAAATTAAGTGAAAAATGACATGACATAAAAATTTATTGACCAAGCTGAAAAAGTCTGAGATGACATGAGAAACAAATTCATAAGTGGCTGAGGCACAGGTTTACGACACTAACCAATCAACAGATTTCTTGTTCATATTCTTGAATGTGAAACTAATGTCCAATTTCATGTAAAATTATTCCAAGTTGTTTCACTAACTGAGATGTTGCTCTGATAATGCTTCCATCATTGGACTTGAATATACAGATTTCCCCAGAATAGTAATTTACTTGATTAAATCGCAGATAATAACAGAAAAAAGGCTATTAAGTAACTATTTATAAAATGGTAGCTTGAGCTGACAATAATAAATCTGATTGTGTATGTTTTTCTTAAACCTGAGTGTCTGTATTTTCTGTTACTGATGAATTCCGGTTTTGAAACAGAAGTACTGCTTTTTTATTGGTCATTAAATAATTAATGTTCCTGTATGGAGAAGCCAAGTTGCCTTCTTGATTTTAATTCAGTGGTTAAGATTTAATTGCTAGAAGGGTTTGGATTAATGTAAAAAAAATTCAGAAAAGTTCAGAAAACATATGGATGATAAAGAAATGAACTTAATGCAACACAATTATGTTGTCCAAATGTAGCCAAGTCTTACTGACCTTTTTTTCAGTGCCTGTTTAAGAAATACCATAGAATAACAGTATGATTTTTGTTGTAAGAATCCCCTCATGGATGTGAAGTTCAGTCATGCCTCAAAGTGGGGCTAATTTTAAATCCAGATCAGGATGCTCAGGGCCAATCCAGAGGTGGTTTGAAAATCTCCAGGGATGGCAGTTCCATGGCCTGTCTGATCATCCTATTCCAGAGGCTCAGCCATTCCCATGTGAATGAATATTTTCCAATGTGTAATCAGCATTTCCCTTGTTGCATCTTCTGACCATTGCCTCTTGTTCTTTAGCTGTGCACCACAATGGAATTCTATGTGTCTTCTCTGTAACACTCTTTCATGTTGTAAGTGACTGCAACTAGATTTCTATTTCATCCTTCTCCAGGCTTAACAAAACCTGATTTTATAAAGTGTTCCAGAAATTTTGATCCACTGGAAATTATGTGTTCAGTTTAATATCGAGTAGTCTCAGAAAAATCTCTGCAAAGTGATCATCTGAGTTCATGGGAATGTGCATGCAGTATACATCCTCTTTTGGCCCAACTCCTGTGCATCTGCATTTGTCCCATGACACAGATTGTGCTAGGTTTCTTAATTCCAGGAATTCATTCTAGGTCATTCACCAAATGCTTTTGTGAAGGAGGGTTTCTGATGTGTGTGTGAGAGAGATGCAGTGTCTTTAATTGGAGAGGCTGCTAAAAGACTCCTGTTTAAGCACACATAACATTCACTTATAGGTTATTACCTGTGTGAAAATGCAGCAGTATCATTGCATCATGGAGTCGTAATCTGTGTTGGAAAGGACCTCTGGAGCCATCCAGTTCCTGGCATAACACAGGCCACACCATCCTGTTAAAACGAGGCTTGATGAAAGCAAGTTGGCTTTGCCCAAGAGCTTTGGGGCTAGAGCACTCAGGAGAGTCCAGTTCTGTCCCCTCTTGCATCCAGGGTGGCTTTGACCCACAAATCTCCCTGCAGACAGGTCTACACTGGCCAGGCTATGGGGGACAGAGGCATAGGGTCTCCCTCTTGTGTGGAAACTACGCTGCTAGCAAAAAGGCATCAAGCTAAATTTTTTGTACAAGTGGATTAAACAGCTCCAGGAAATTCTGCCAGGCATTGGAAACTCCGTATTTACTCTTAAACGCCCTAAATAGGTAGCTCTGTGGCTTTGACCTTCTGTTTTCTCAAACAGTTCTCCTACTTAATGAACATTTTGCAGCTGTCAGTTTGCATGTGGCCATCTCATTTGGGAAGTTAGGAATGTTTAGACACTTAGATATGTTGTTCTATGCCACGTGACCTCAGAGCTGGGCAATAGCCATGACAACATCTAGTTTGCTGACATGCTGTCTTAGAGAGAGATGGAGTGCATGAGAAGCATGATTCACTCCTGGGGCTTGCTGTTAGGATTGTCCTGGACTCTTGTCACTCTCTCTCCTGAGTGGTTCCTACGTTTTACATGAGATGGTTGGCTGTTAAACTGTAGCAGTAGAAGCTATGACCACTCACACAGGTGTGCTAGTCTGGGTTAAATGGCATAAACTAGGTTACAAAGTCAAACATTTGCCATTGCCATTGCTTCTTCTGTCTCCAATTCTGTAAAGTTTTAGTTAATCCACAATAGGATCTATGTTCCCATTCATAAATGCTTAGAATTGACTGTTGGAGTGTTTTCCTGGTAAGGAAAACCCTCTGCCTTATCTCTTAGGCAGAGAAGATTATTGAACACTTGCTTCCCCACTGTCAAGATGAGCACAGGAGCAAGCAGGAGTTTTAATGAAAGCAACAAATGGAATGTCCTTCTCTGTGGTTTTAAAGGAAAGCAGAGGACACTCCACTTAATGGAGGAGGTGTGATGGAAATACCAACTAGATCACTTCTCAAAGGGACATAAATAAGGAGATGTCATCTGAACCAAACCAGGTATAGATGATGAAGTTACCTGCTGCTCAGCCCTACAGGTTTGCTGGTCCGCACAAAGTTGCAAGTTCAGCAGATGGGTAGGGGTCAGTTGAATGTGAAGTTGTTGTCTGTTTGGGCACAGACACTTAGGCAGGCATATCTCTGGTTCTCTGTTCTTAAGTATTTCCCCAACCCACTCCTGCCAAAGAAAGGACACGTGTACCTGCAGTGTTCAGGATGGTGTATGGTCTGGCATGGTGTCTGGCTTGTGCAGGACACAGCTACAGTGTCTAATCATGTGGCTGGAAGACTGTGTGGCAGTTCTGTAAGCCATGAAGCTAGCCAGGACTTGGAACTCAAGGTTCTTAAAAGGTAAGGTGGCTATATCTATATCTGTATCTAATAAGCAACATAATATATTTGATTTTAAAGGATTTGTTTAGGCCTTTGCAAATGGAAATGGTTGCCTAACTCTTTTTAGGATTTTACCTTTCAAGGTCTTGGCTGGAGTCCCAAATACATGTGAAAGAACAAACTGAGCCTTCTAAACATGGCTATGAGCCATTACCAGTTGCTGAGAGCCCATGTGACAAAAGCAGTGCCAAGTCCTGAGCTGTGAAACAGGTCAGCTCAGTAGCAGCCATCAACTGCAGCTGCTTGTTGACTTGTTGAATCTACTGTGATAATGAGAAATGCATTGGTCTTGACATTAAATATGTGTGCAGACAACCAGAGAGAGGATGTTTAAGGAGTTGTAGGATCAAAAAACAGATATGAGGGATGGAAGACTGTGTTCTTTGTCCTCATGGCAAACTTCAGTGAAATATAAGGAGAGGACAAGGTAACAGATGATAATGAGTCTATTTGGTATTACTGACCTGAACAGGCTAAGAAAATGAATATTTTCATTTGAAAGGGAGATGTGGCTTCATAAGGGTGTTGAAAAGTATCACTCTTTGACATGCAGGCCAAGTTGTGCTGTTGAAACAGATGTTTTTGTAATCCAGATCTAGCATTCTCCCCTTAGGACTATGCTGTGAGAACTTTCGATTTAAACTACCATCCAATCAACTAAGATGGAATGATAGAATAATATTGATGCAAATTTAGGGTTTTTTTTACCAGCAGAACATTTAAAAAAAAATTGTATTTCTTGAAATCAAACTGCTGTGAAGGTAAATTTTCTTTTTGAATTAATAAAATAATTTAAGTAATTTCTGTCAATGAAGGGTGATAATAACAAAAATGGTACTTCTGGGCAGAAAGCTCTTATTTTCTATAGCATAATTAAAGTGTAGTATCAAATCTTCATATACAAACACATGTGTTAACCTTGTCTGTCTACTTTAAAAGGAACTTGAAACTATAGTAATTTTCCAAGTTTCATTTTTTATGTTATTGAAGTCAAGCATAACCAGCTGGTACTTCACTATTTCTGCTTTTCAGGACGGGGAAATCTTTGAAACTCTTTGTTGTGAGATTTCCAAAGAAAGATCATGCCACAAAGAGCAAGAAATCTTATAAGATGTAGTAAAGAGGTTTTGAACATAGATATTGTAGACTGGATTTACTCTCATCCACAAAACTTTGCATACATGAGTAGAATTAACACACACTTATCTCTGAACACACTCCTATGTGGCTGAAACCTACTTCTGATAAAATTTCTAATAGGAAGACTTTTGGCATTGACACTCTAAAACTTTTTATAATACTTTCTCACTAGATGCCTCTATACACCTCCTTTTAGTCTCTTTATTATGCACCTAATAGCTTTATTTTTCAGATCTTCTATTTCTTTTCTGTTCTTTTCAGATCTTCTTTTGTGTCCAAAAGCCACAGCTGTAGCCTGTTAACATCTTAGAAAGACATGGTTGCTAAACACTACTCTGTCTAGTCTATCCTCACAGTACTGAATTTAATTGCTTTGGGTTTATATTAAGTAATTAAGCAAGAATTCAAATGATTTAAATTTTTGTGCATTTTATAGATGTTCTATGAATTCAAAAAACTATTTTAGATTCTGCATTTACTGTAGATACTAGATTTTAGCTACTGTTTAGCTGGATTATTAGTACCAATAACATAATTTTTACTATATATTTTCTGGAGGTGCTCATAATATGCTGTTAGTTTGCAAGCAGAATAAGAAATGCAGCAGCTTCTGCTATAGCCCTTTCAAATCTCTTGGTCTCAGGATGTTGCTAACAAGCTGCAATTCTGTCTGGTGGAAATAAAAAAGCATGTTTGATATTTGGTGTGAGAGAGAATCCAAAGCTAACAGCTAATTTATTGGCTTCTGTTCACATAAGTTCATACTCTGGCATTTCTGAATCACTTGGGATTTACACAAATCTTCACATGCAAACTAAAATTCCATTGGATCCATAAAGTTGTTTTTAAAATGTGTTTTCAAGTTCTTGAAGCTTTTGATCTGCATTCATGTGAAATTTGAGCCAACTTTGACATGTGGCTTCCAAACCCTTGGGTGAACATGAGCTTACATTCTGGAACCTGAAAGCAGAGCTGCAGCACTACGAAAACTTGCTTGAGACTCTTTCACAAAAGGTAAAGTTAAGCATGGCTTGAGGCCAAGATGGACTGCAGTTGATTTTATCAACAAATTCTTCTGAGCTTAGTTTATTTTTTAAATTTTAATGTGTAAGGGAGAGCGCTAAAACATTGGACTAAATGGGTTGTCTCAAAAATATACTAACTCATCAATTGTCTGAAACAGGAGTTGAAGAGTCAGTGTTTGATCTACTCAACTTTGGGACTGGATAAATCTTTTGTTCATCTGCACTGATTGCTACCAATAGACAAGACAAAAATTACATCACAGGAAAATATAAAGGAGATTTAATGAAAGTGTGAAGGAAAGCAGTTTCTTAACTGTACTGTAGCTATTCAGTCTACCTCCAAGCCCTGTTAATTCACCCAAAATCAAACACTAAACATATGGTATGCACAGATGGTTCATGCAGCTGCTCAGGCCTACAGTCCAGGTGGGTGTTTCTCTGCAGTTTTATCATATTTTCTTTCAAAATTGTGTTCCAGTTTTTAATGAGGAAGTTTATGAGAATGCAGCAATAAAAAATGTCTCAGGTTAAGAATGTTGGGAATAAACCTCATTGGTGCTAACTTGCATTATGTCCTGGTGTCAGGCTCTGGAGCTGATATGGGGACCCTCAGGGCACTTTTCTCAATGGTTATTTCAGCATTTGCTTAATATATATCCTGTACATGGGTGCTGAGATTCCCGTACCAGCTCACCACCACGCAGGAGACAGCACTAGGTTTATTTCCCCAAAGAAGATAATGGTGAGGAAGGACTCCCAACAGAGCAGGTGGCCAGTGGGGGTTATTGGAATCAGATAAAAGTTATTTAGAGAGTTTATATGTGTTAAGTGCTCATACCAAGACTATAAGATTCTTCAGGGTAGAGTTTTTTCCATTTGTAAAGCAACAGACTAAATCAAACCTGTCCTAAGAAACACAGGATCATATTTGACTTGTTGTCAATTCTGTTCTATTCTCAGCCAGTAAATTACTCAATATAAATGGCCCATATTAGGAGAATTTGGTCCTGATACTTCTTGTATCAACACCCTAACTTGTTTCTTGCCTTCTCTAGAGGGCTCTCTTTCACATTTAGGAATCTATCAGAAGGAGATCTGCAATTGTTCTCTCTCTAGATCCCCATCTCTTTCTCATTACACTGGTATGGTCTATTTTATAACCCTTTCTTGGATTATGTGGAAGAGTCTCTAGTGCTATGCTGTCTGAAGGATCAGTCTCACAGAGCTGGAACCAAGGTGCTCTGCTTACAGGGGATTGATTGCAGCAGACCTGTCTGGAGGGACCCAGCATCCCAGATCAGTGAGACACTGTGGTTTTAGAGAGGTGGCTGGCTAAAGGCTTCAGAAACACAATTAGATTAAATACAATTTCTGATATTTTCATTATGGAAATGCAGGTTTTACAGACTATGAGATCAAATTTTGTTCTTAAGATTAAAGAACTGAAGTCCAAAAATTGCAGTCCTCTGGATCTTGCCAGTCAGCTGCCTAATTCTAGAGCTGACTGAATAACATACACAAAATCACTAGTAAAAACATGCACTACAACTAGTTAAACATCCATTTTCACCCTGCTCTCTGGATTTGAGAATCTTGATCAAAGGAAGGTTTCTTCCAGAATTTAAAAAAATGGTGAGCCAGGCAGAACTGATCTAATAATCTGGTGAAATAAAAGGGATCATTCTGCTTCTCCTTCCCTCGCCTGCTCTGTGTGTACCCTCCAAACTGTACCTTGCGCTGCTTCTGGAGTTTGTCAAAGCATTGATTAATTTACCAGAATTTGGCAGATAGCTCACCTATACTAATAAAATGAGCATTTTCCTGATATCAGCTGATCACTGGGGAACAGTACAATTGTCAGAATTAGAAGAAGGGAGAGGAGAAGAGGAACAGAAGGAGGGTTATAGGACCATCAATCACAGGAGCAGTTGCCGTGTAATTCTGAGGTTAATTCAGGTGCCTCACTAAAGCTCATTTTACAGAGATGATGCCTCATTGATGGATGGTATGAGGACCTGTGCCTTAGTACGGTGTTTCTTTGTTAGATAACTTGGATTACTTCACACTTTTTAAAAAGATTCAGTTGAGGTGCTTTTCTTCCTCTACTCAATGATTGTACAGAGGACTGTGAATTTTAGCATTAAGTTACTGCTGGGCAATATGCTGTTCAACTTTGCAGTTCTCAGCTCCATGCCAGACCCATGCCTACCTTTTCTGTGAGGGTTGACATTGAAATGATGGGTAAAATTCATGTAGATTAAAATTCAATTTATGCTTTTCCTGTAGAAAAAAGACAGACAAAACAGAGAGGAGATTGCTTGGTATAAATAAATTAAAAAAATAACTAAAAGAAATGAAGTTTTCCACCAGATGATGATCTTGTCTGTTTTATTTCATTTTTGGCTCAAGCCATTCTGACTGGGATTTTTGTTTATCTGTGTTTAAACAGGCTTATCTCCACTGCAATTTTAAACATTTTTGTATTGAGAACTACAGGGGGACCTCTAGATCTGGGGTTTTTAAAATTTAATATAAGTCCTTTTCAATGAAATTGCTTCAAGATATGGTTCCTTTTTGCTCTTCAGTAAAATTTCATTAAGTGGTTCAATCTAAAATATTGGATGGATTTATCTCAGAGTAAATGTTTTTATTATCCCCTTCAAAATAAAACACTTCTCTCAGAAAAAGATGGAAAGATTGCTTTCTGCTGATATGACTACAGTGCAATAATAATTGAGGCGACTCCTGGATTCTTTGTAAGGAATGGCATTTTTCTGCCTGGAAGGTTTCATGTAAATACATTGTCATTGCTGTGACAGAAACCCTCCCCAGTCTAACCTAGCTCACCAGGAAGCAGAGGAATGCACATTATAGGAAATCTAAACCTGGATTTGTTGCTTATGAAAGAAGTAAAAGGTATAGGGGGGCACTTTAGGTGAAATGTTTTGCTGCAGAATAATAAAATCTAGAGTCTATTGAGCATGTAAGACTGAAGATATAAGTGGTTTTGTTAAATTAGAAAACACAAGATTTATTGTTTATTTTTAAAATAATTTTGTAATGTGCCTTGGTGCAATATTGGTCACAAAATTTTATCTCAAGTAAATATTGTCCTAATTAGTTTACTTCTATTTAAACCACTTTTTAAAATTACTTTTTTAAGTTGAATTGACAGTTTTTCATGAATTTGTCTGTGAAAACGTGGGTCAGGCTAGGTATCTGCTGTTTGTAGGAGATATTAGGGGTGTGTATGTATTAAGATTATATGTGCCCATGGTGAGATGAAAGCATTCTAAAGTTATTTAGGACCTTATAACCCATCAATTATTTTTATTCTTGCTTGCTTAATTTCTAATTAACATTTTAGGATTATTAAAGAAGCAACTTTCAGTACAAGAGTCATACACACTTTTATGCCTAACATTGCATTTGAGATGCATTCAGATTTTTTCATCTTATTTGTGCAGATATGAGAAGAAAAACCCATAAGTATTAGTTCAAAGGATCACAAATATGTCAATGTGATAGTGCTTTAAGTGTATGTTGATGAAGTACCTTTGCATACTGAATTTCAGGTTAAAATATCTCAAACATACCTATACTGAACATGAAAAAAAAGCCTTAATCTCAAAAGTAAGTTCACTTCTTTTTTAACTTATGCAAGAACTTGGCTGACTTCTCATCATTATATTTGCCTTTCTATATATCTGCTTTTGGACTATTTCCAACCAACTAGAAGTATAAAATGCAATTCCTTCTCTCCTGAGATTTTCAGTCCAAGTTTTCCCACTCCAGAGTGTAACAGGGCTCTGACTTGATTTTTAAGATGAATAATAGTTTAGATGAGAAAAAATGTTCTTGTGTGCTTCTACAAACCAAATTTTAGCTTCGTTTAGGACACTAAACACATTTATTCATCCGGAGTATGGACAGAATATAAAGTGGTGATTGTACAAAAGCTTCAGGAATCAGTGATTCTAGGCACACCAGTGGATTTAGACTAGGTTTTTAATCTCTCAGCTCTGATTTAACAATAAAGCACAAAGAAACAATTCTATATTAATTTTTAATTTTCTGTACGCCATTTAGTTACATTTTATATGTTAATGGAGGTTTCAAAGCACTATGTGAAGCTGCAGATCTTTTGAATGTACTCCCCAGAAATCAGTTATTGAGCTGAGGTGGCAGTGAATGGCTCAGCATTTTGTTTTATGGTCAGTGAATGAAGCCTGATGAAACTTTGCAAATAGGAGTACATGGCAAGAGGGTGCAGAGGCACAGTCAGGATTAGTGCCAAAGCTTGGATGCTGCCATAAACTTGCATAAGAGCAACGCTTCCAAGTGCTGCTGTTGGGTACAAAGCTATTTCTAATCACACCTGAAGTTCATCCAGAACCTTGCAGTAGAATAACTAAATAACCTTCTAGTAAAATTGCTAATCATCTTTGGGACAATAAAATGTAAACAAAGGAAATATCTTAAAAATGATGATTGAAGCCTGTAGCATTTTAACGACTTGGCAGCTATCACTGTATTGCTTTACAAACAAACAGAAACCAATACCAATTTGTCTCTTGGGCAGGGAAGTAATTGTGTAATGACTCGGATTAAGTCCTTTGCTTTTAATGCAAATCTCAAGACTGCATAATAAGGTATACTTAGAATCATAGAGTTTAAGTTGGAAAAGGCCTCTTAGACCATGCAGTCCAACTGATAAACCAGGACTGCCAAGTCCATCACTAAACCATGTTCCTAAATGCAGGGGTGGTGACTCAGCCACTTCCCTGGCAGCCTGTTTCAATGATTGACAGCCCTTTCCATGAAGAAATTTTTCCTGATGTCCAATCTAACTGAAGCTGTAGTGCAGCTGCAGTGGAGAAATTTTTTGAGTCACTTTTCTGTGGAGTTTGTGAGCAGGCAGGATATCCTCCATGCAGAAAGCCATTATGTTTTCTACCTCACTAGCTACTTCAGACCTTCTGATGTCTGAAAAAGTATTGGGAAATGAGTGGAGACTTATTAAATAGGAAACACACTGGAGTGAAGAATAATATTGCTGAATTCCCTATTTCTGCCATGAGAGAGACATGAAAATTGAATGGTTCTATAAAATTTGAGGTTGCCTTCTAGAAAATACTCATAAGCAAATAAAATTACTTTTAGGCTATCATGCATGTCTGTTGATTTCCCCAGTGGAGTTAATTTTAGATCCTGTGACTAGAGGAAGAGACAAAGAATTCCAGCTGAATGCAGAAGGAAGATGCCTGGCATCAAATGCCAAATTCCTCATCCTGGCTTTGAATCAGACATGCCTTGCTCCAAGGAAGGAACTGGAGCATCATAGGTTCCTAAGAGCGTAGAAAACGATACTGGGGAAAGAGGGAAGTGAAAACCCAGAAAATCTGGGTGAGCATGTGCACTAAAAGTGAAGAAAATAATTCTGTAGAGACATGTCCTTTGGCAAATTTGTATGGCATGGAATATAAATGTGCCAACAGTACTTTCCAGAAATTACACAAAATACTCACTGACTTTTTCTGTCTTGTACCATCTTTCAAGCCTTTCATAAAATTCCTTAGTGAAAACATCAGACCAGGACCTATCAAGTTAATGGGCTTAAGGTGTGCTTATTTCTCATAATGTGTAAAGAAAAGCTGGCATGGTGTCTGGCCACTTTGATTCCATAGCTCAGCAAGCCAGTACACACTTGCTTCCTTGAAGACAGCTCTTAGCAGGAATTCAGACCAGGTCTTAGACCTGTGCTGCAGTTTCTTAGTGAGACCTTTTGACCATTATACTCTACCAGTTACCAGCTTTTTGAACACAAAAATTATAGTAAAATTATATAGAAATGTGTGGACTACAAAGATACATGTGTGTATGCATGTGTAGTCATAACATGCAGTATACACAGAGCTGACATCTTTCCCCCCAATATTCTAGAGAATGTCTCTGTAAAAGGATAGCTATTTCAAATTTGTGCTCATGGTGGGATTCAGAAGGCAGCAAAACAGATGGAGGATGTACTGCATACAGTATTTGGGCTTTGCTGCATGGTAATACTAAGCATAACTCAAGTAATTAGTTATTATTAAACTCCTGTCCAGTCTAATAGTCAGGTTTGGAACAGAAAAATACATGGCAGGAAACTGCTGCTCTTGGGAGGGGAAAACTGCAATAGAGCAGCAGACAGCCTTCATTTTTCAGAATGCTTTAGAGAGCAGTGTTAAAATAATGTTCAGAATAAGTGACTTTTGAAAAATTGCTTTTAAAGTTATGTCATAAACATTTTTAATGCATGAAACAGGATGGAAGTCTGTGACCTACTTCCTGAAGTAGTTTAGATGTAATTTACACTTAGGAAATGTAAATTACATGCAGATTTGTAGGATTTTTGATTTGCATCATTAAGTGTGTAAAATTTATTAGGGAGACAGTTGCATCCTTGGGGAGGTAGGAGTGTAGCCACTGTCATATGAGCATAGTTGCATTTCTGGGTGAGAGGTGTAGGGATTGCTCATGTAATTTGGTGATGTAAAGGAAAACAAAGTTTTAATGCAGGCTATTTTCACTCTACTTTCAATGGATGAATTGAAACACTGTCAAAAAGTTGAACTGTGGCGCCTTAATTTGAAAAGTAATTTAGCTTTCATATGAGCTGAATCATCTCCATGTTCCCGTGGTGTCCAGATGTGCTAGATCTCTAACAGAGCCCCTGCAGGTAGATGCCTAAACCAGCACGGATTATGTCCAGGCCCTCTTCACAGTAAGGTCCAGCTCTAGCCTTTCTGTGTAGGTTTGCTAACAGTTTGGCTAACATTCCCCTGTAACTAGTTCCTGCTTACTATGGACCACCTTTCCAGAATACTGAAAGACACAGATATTGGATAAATATTTGACACAGAAGGTAAATGGCACAGAGTCCCCTTAGAGTATGTAAAAATTTGACTTCTATTACACTCATCTTGCTACAACTGATGCCAGCTATCTGTTCCTTGAATCCCCAGTGACTCTTTTCTTTCATGTTAGACTTTCAAGGATTGCTACAAAAGGCAAAGTTTTAGAAACTTTGTATTAAAAAGGAAATCTAGACTTTAGACATTTGCTGTGTCTTCAGTGGTTATGCACTGTGACTCAGAGCCCACGTCTGCCTGTCTCAGCGGCTTGCACATGCAGCAGTTATAGGTATGGCATTATTTGGGACAAATCCTCTGTGCTTCGAGCTGAAGAAGCAGTTTGTTTCATTTTATTTAAGCTAGTGATCTCACAAAGCCTTTCCATCTGATGAAACGACTGATAGATCAATAGTATTTTATTTCTAATAAAGCTATTGTCTAATAAAGTCAGTTTAATCTGGAATCATATCCTCATGAAGTTGGTAAACTAAAATAGGTAAGGCAAAGAAGGAAAATACATTCTGTTAAACTATGCTGTCATTATGTCAATCAATTTCCCTAAGTAGATGTGTTCCAATGGCTGATTCTATGAGACTGGAAATGTATCCTTCAAATCTTATTTATAGCAGTTAATATGAATTTGTTTTTTAAAATGGCTTTTATATTTATGTACTTAATTGTTTGCCAGATGATAGAGATTTCTGGACATGGGCAATAATATTCTACACTTGCACCTCTGATTTATGTATTCTGCTCTCAAAGGTAAATTTGCAAGATAATAAAATCTGCAGCAAAGTTACTCCATCCAGACCTAAATTTTTTAAGCTGAATTCAACTTTGTGAAATTATGAACCTTTCTAGATGTTCCATGAAAATGGAATAGAAGGCATACTCTTGAAGTAGAATGAATTTTGGTGACAGGTGTGTTGGCAGTGGTTTACAGATTCCTTTAGAGTGTCATAGAAACTCTTTATTTTTCTGTTATAATTAGATTTTTTCTGATTTCTGCTGGGATTTTTCCATTAAGAATGAAAACAAGCATCTGCCTTGTAGGGCCTTATGAATCACAATCCCAGATGACATGTTGATGGGAAGGCAGTGTGTCCTCAGACTTATTGGACCTGCCAGTTCCAGCTTGGTGGCTCTTGTGTCAGATGGAGGAGACCAGAGGCACCAAGATGTTGGTGTTTGAAGTCACCCTTTCTCTGCCTTGGAAAGCTGATGTCACATTACTTGGGAGATCTAATTCCCTTTTCCCAAACGGCTAGGACTTCAAACCCTCTGTCAAATGCAGCTGGAATTGCCCGACATTTCAAAATCTGTGGGTGGGAGATGAAACAGGTGGGGTCTGACAGATGGGCAGTGACTGACCAGTGACCACACACAGACCCTGTGCTCCCTTTTCAGCTGAAAGCAGGATGAGTGTCTTCCCTCACCAGCTAGGGATGAGGGAAGAGGCACTTGGCAGGGTTAGAGTGACCCTATGGCACATCCTGCCTTCTCCAGCAGCTGACACAAAGTGCTTTTAGCCCTGAGGGAAGCTGGGTGCTAAATTTTGAACTTTACAAGTACATAACAAGTTCTGACACAATTTTTCCCCCTCCTTGTAGGTTTCCTTAAAATTAATTAGTTGTGCTGTAAATGCCCTTTTTATTGATGTATTTCTTCTGCTTGTCTCTGGATCTTGGCTAACAAACCCTTGGCTTCTCAGCAAAAGCCTTCTCAAACCTCTCAGAGATGGATTTTCACACTGTTTCTTGTCTCTGGAGTATCTGCACAACACCAATTAAAAATAATTACAGTAAAGTTAATTGGGTTACTATAGATTTCTATGGTATAGAAAATATAGTCACCTTGTATTGCTCAGGTTTCACTTTTTTATAATCTAGTGGGGAATGATGAACCTTAGTCACTGATCCAAAGCACATTCATTCTGTCTCTGGCCTCGCTTGTGTTACATAGTTTGTCTTAAAAGAAATATTAGTTTGCTGTCAAAACAGAGTGAAGTCAGTGAAAAGTGGGAATGAGATGTGCAAAAGGTCAGAATCAGTAAAAGAAAAAACTCTAAGTGGCCCTGGAGTCACTAGTAAAAGCTTTGCTTGTCACTGTGCTGGCCAAGGCACCTCTGTAAGTGGCTGTGATCTCTAGCTCCTGGTAGTTGGATAGCTTGTAGAAAGAAGTAGAAAGAAATCATTTGGGATTGTAATGACAATAAGTTTGTTCAGGGTTTTTTGTTGTTTTTACTCCTTTTGTATTAGTCAACTTTATTGGTCCTTATTCTTATGCCCAAGAATCGGAGGGTTTTTTTCCTGCACTCCTGTGGCTGTGATGTATAGAGTATCCTCAGTTTCTGTAGAATCTGAAAGGAACTGAAGGGCTCTCCAGGCCAGCAGCTGTACCATGTGTTTATATCCTGTATTTCCTTTTTCCCTCACCCAGGAGCAGTGAAGAAATCATCCAATGTGGCTGCATGTTTGCTGCTGCAGGCAATAGCATGTCCCTAAAAGTTTCTGCAAGCACGAGAGTAAATATGATAGCTTCTGGGCATGTTCCAAGACTGAAAAAACCCCCCTTCTGCCTCTCCTCAATCTCCTTCTGTTTGTAGACATGAACACTGTCAACAGCATTTGCTTCACTCGGGGGAGCATATGCATCGCAATATGGCCTTTAATTACTCAGTTGTAAACTGTTCCTCAAGTAATATGGAATTATATCCATATTGCTCTGTAACCTCAGATCACTGCTGCTCTGCATGGGCCCCTTGTGTGAGAAGTACGTGGAATTGCACAGTAATATGTTATAAAATATTTACATGTTTTAATGCTGTCTGCAGACAGCGTTAATTTTTAGTTTTGGAAAAGCTCAGTCTTGTGAGGCTGCTCTTTGCAGTGCAGCCACACATTCAGCACAGCTTTGGTCAGTGTGTTGGCCTTGGAGGACAGATCCTCACTGACCTCCCAAGCTACAGCTGGAGTTGTAGCCTGAGAAAGGTTCTGGGTAGCAGCCATGCATGGGAATATGATTTTCAATTGTGATGAATATGCACACCGTTGTGGGTTTATGCTGAAAAACTGCAAACGTTCGCCTGACTTCTTTTGGAATACCTAATGATTGAAGTTTTATTATGAAGTGTCTGTTGATTTCAGTGATATTGCTTGAAACACAGGCCTTAATTCTTCCACCTAGACATGCTTGCACAGATGTACTTATGTAGAATTCTTCAGGGCTTAAATCTTACACTGCAATAGGCTGTGGTTTTTTCTTTTTTTCCCTTCTTTTTTCTTTTTTTCTTTTTTAATGCCTGCTCTGTAAGTTAAGAATGGACACATTTAAATTTCTCAGAATCAAATGCATGACCTAACATTTCATGCAGAGTGTCAAGACATTGCAAAGTGTAATTTTAAGGACGAAAATGGATATTAGTAAAAGGAAATGCTGATGTATCCAAAACTCTGCATTCCCAGAGGATGCCACTGTAATGTAATTTGCTAAAGATTAAAGCAAGAGGGGAAGGGTCTGTACTGCCTGCCATACTGCCCTAACAACAAACACAGCACATTTAAAAATGATTAATGGTGAGAGGATAAAAAAACTATTAATTTTAACAGATGTTAATAAACAGTACTTAATAGGAAGAAGGCTGTACAGGATGTCTGATATTTATTTATGTCTAGTCAGGGGTACAAAAAGAGAAGAGTATAAATTATTCCTGACATCTTGATTCTATTGCATGTAGAAAAGCTATGCAATATCTTTAGTTTATTATAAGCTATGTGACCTGTGTGTGTGGTTATGAAATGAAGTGTTGACAAATGCTTTCCTCTAAGCAGAAACAGTGCTGTCAGTCTGGAAATGTGGAATTGCTGTGCTTTAGCTAGCACTAACTCTTGGACTCTGTTCTGTCATTTTGAGGTGTTTGCTGTAAAGTGTAAGTTTGAAGAAAGATGCTTTTTATCAAACCTGGGAGTAGGGCACTGGAAATAGTGTGCATGGCTGAGGACAAAGAAATGGAAATGGAGTAGTGTCCCAAGAAAGAAACCGGTTAAATAGAAAAACAAAAAATATCAGAGCTCTATTATACATGAACACAAGGAGAAATTCTGCAAATAAATTGCTGTGTGTAAAAGGAGGAAACCAGATCCATAATGGTGTAAGTCTACACAGCCCTGTGTGAATTGATGAATAAATACTGAAGGAACAAATTGAGAGAGGAAGGTGCCTGGTTGGGCAGCATACACTCGGAATTGTGGGGCAGGGAGGATGTTGCATGCATTGAGGGTGTGGATGTGGAAAGAGGGGACAGAACCAAAGAAAAGAAGTTAAGATGATGAAATCCCTTCTTACCCCTGCCCTGTGTGTATAAGATACTTGCTGCTGGATCTTTGGAGCAGATCTGGGTGTACAGCTGTGGGCTGGAGTCAAGACTTATGACTGCACAGAGCCAGGTACTGCTCAGTGGGAATAGGTATTGAATAGGTAATTTTTAGATGCATCATTCTTGCCACCCTCCATGGTTGCTATAGAAGGAAGCTTTGGTTATCTTAGCTCAAGTACCTCTTGTCAATTGACTTCTTTATGATTTGAATGTACTTGTAATAAATCTCCCACTCACAATAGGTATGCAATCCTTGCTCAACAACTGGCACACTCTGTGTAAAGATATGACACATAGGGAATGAAGAGAAAAGCACATTCTGCTGCATTATTAACACCTGCACTTGCTGTGAGAAGTAAAATATATATATTAAGTAGCAAAAGCAGGAAGAAATTGAGATGGAGACAAAGGGAGTACTTGAGGGAGACCAAGGGGTTCCTAAGGAGGAGAAGCCCTGTATTAACAACAGATAGGCAACTGAAGGTTCCTAGAGGAGCTATTGCCCTACTATTGAATAGGTTTCTGGGAAAACATGCCTAAGGAGGAAGATGATCTATGTCTCACTCTTTAGATTATAAAACCTTCAGCACTTCCTAATGCAGACAGAGCCCCAAAATGTCATCATTTCTGTCTCAAAATTTAAGTCTAATTTCCACTACAGTTTCACCACCACAATTCTTCTATAAGTTTCTTTCAAACTTTCACTGCTCTTTTCTCTCCAGAACTATGGACTTTTTCTCATTAATCTATTTCAGAGCACCTTATCTCCTCCTCATCCTTCCTGGTCCTTCATGGTGCTCCTATTGCCCCTGAATATCCTCCTACTGAAGCCTTTTTTCCATTTTTTTTCTCACAGACTTCTCACTTCAGACACTCTATCACTGCCTGTGTGGTGGCTGGCATCTCCTGCTGCCACACCTGTACCTGGTATCGTGGGTTTTCTGGGGGAAAGTATTTAAACTCTCCCTCTTTTTCCAACCCAGAGAAAGACAGAAATTATGAAAACAAAAATATCCTATAGTGGAGACATCAGGGATGTATCTAGGGAGGAGCAGATGTACTGTAATCTCAGATGTAGCTGTGAAGTGCCCTGATCTTGCCCAAGTGCACTGAAGCCTGATAGCAGAACAGTTCTTGGAGAGCTGAGGATGATAACAGGAAGGTAAAATGTAGGAACCACCTTCTTATCTACTTCTCTCACTGTTAGCAGGTAGGCTTGCTAGATGGAATCATAGTCCTGTTAAAAATGTTAGGAACTTAGGCTTGCTTATTTAATTTGTCAGGAAAAGAAGAATATCAAAGATTGGTCCAGCACCCATTCAAAGGAACAGCTCATAAATCTTCAGTTGGTCTGCTGTTGCAGTATTACAATATTTGTTCAAATTCCAAAAGAAGCCTTTTTCTAAAATTTTTTCTTGTCTTCTCTGTGACAGGGACAGGCCTGGAAGCATATATAATGCAGCCTATCTATTAACCTCAGCTGCTCAAAGCAGATAGAAGGCTAGATCTTGTAGATAAAAAAAAAATCAGTATTTGGTTTTATCTCTAGCGGATTAGGTCTTTGGTCCTTAGTATTTTCTCAGACACCTCAGCCTGATTTCCCAGCACTAAAAGGGCCCAGAGACAATGACTGTATTTTTTTCAAATCCAAGAGCAGCCTGGTACTCTGTTACACACACTTCTCAACCCCTTTTTGTTTCTCATACAGATTTTGGACTCTCTAAGGAAGCTCCCTGGTACCTTGCTCCTGAGCAGAGCTCTAATCTGAGCTCTGGGGCAAGGCATACTCTGTTCATTAGTCATGACCTACATTTGCTTAGCAGAGTATTCTAAAATTCTCTTGGAATAGCAAGGAACAGGCAACCACTACTAGCCTGGGGTCAGAGAGAAATTTCCTGTCATGGCTATGTCATTCTATGTTTGTCTTGTATTTTCCTCCAAAGCAGGTGGTGAAGCATTGTTAGAGCAGGATGTCAGATTAGACAGCCCAGGGCAATGTGTGCTCCTTTGTTCTCCTTCTTTCTGCCTCTGAGGCAACTGGATGTGGAGTACCTGTTTTCCAATCTCTCTGAGAGCCCAGGAAATGTCTGTAGCACACAGAATATTGCTTTTCACTGCAGATTCCTTATTTCTGTTCCACACTAGTCCTGAATTCTTTAGTGAAAGGGATGTGAGAGTTTGTAGTGCAAAGTGGCCACCTGAACAGAGACTTTAAAGCTGTGTGACATTATGCTTCTCAATACTTGTGCATTGCAAAGTGCAGGGAAGAGCGACCACACAGACAAAACCGGTCAAGACAGAACATGTGAGGAAGGGGGGATGCTGTTTTAATAGGAAGAGGACAGATATCATGGTGTCCCAGGTGGAAAGGGAAAGGGTGGGCAGCAAGAGTAGACTGTGCTTCTGCAACAAGTTTAATATTCAGGCTTTCATCTTTGCCTCTCTCTGAACATGTGTATGGTCTTTCAGCCAAACACATGAACTTCCCAGCTGCCAGAACTTGTGTGGCCATCTGCAGAGTGCTGGGGTGCTGACGCCATGTCACTGGGGTCCTGTACAGAACAAGGCCATCAGATCTGAGGCCACACGCAGATTTGTCCAGAATTCCCTCCAGAGTACAAAACTGCATTACTGAGCCTTAATTCTATTTTCACTTATCATCTCCAGCTGTTTCAGCCTGCAGTACTAGTTCTTTTATTAGTTACAGCTGTACCAAATTTTGAGGCAATGCTCTTGTTAATTTTGCCTGAAGCAGATTCTGAATGTCTTGAAATATCCCTAATCTAATTGTGCATTTAATATTCAACAGCAAATGTGAAGACCAGAATCATAGCCTAATACAGAGAGAGAAGAATATATTATTAAGTGAGTAGGCTACTTTTAGCTTTTATCTTTCTGTTACTATATTTGTTTTGGGGTTTATGAACATAATAAATTTCAGGGACTAAGTGGAGTCTATTCAGTTGATTAAGGCCCATTTTCTTTTAATACTCTAATCCCCTCAGGATACTATTTGCCCTAATTGTTTCTTGAATGATCCTCCAGTGTTTAAGCTTCAGCCTCTGACTCATAAGCTATTCTGCATACACTTGTGGCCCTGTGTAAAGAAAAATGGGACACACGACATCTGTTTCAAATTTGTTTTTCTTTACTTTGCAATTGTGCCCCTTGTCCTCTTATCTGTCTCCCAGAAAAAAAAGAATAAGTGTGTTTGACATTAACAATACTGTTTAAGATTTTACATACCAAAATTAAATCTCCTCAGACTGCTTTTTTATATTCTATAAATTCAGATTTTATGGTCTCTTCTCATGCCTTTTTGTCCTCATATCAATAGGGATGCTCTTCTTCTGGACTTTACAAACATTACAAACATTTGGCAGGCCCGTGAAGCTGTGTGGGCCAGAAGGATAGACGGCATTGAAGGGAGAGTGTAGCCAGACTGCACTCATAACTGGCTTTGACTTGAGATTTAAATTGCATGTATATTTTCACATTATATATTTTTTAAAGTTTCTATTTTAAAATTCTTTTGCATTATTTGGATTAATTTCACTCAAAAGGAAATACTTATTTTTAACTTCAGTATTTTTAGACCAATATCTATTATTCACATTATAATTTTATTTCTGTAGAATTCTTACTGAAAAGTGGCAAAATATGTTTTTTAAAAGTCCAGTCTATGTTCCTGGTAAAACAGCTTATTTCTCTGTATTTTCTAAGTGATTTGTCCAGCCTAATTTGAAGAGTCTTCCAAGTTCGCTTGGAAACTATTTTAGTCTTATAGAACATAATTTTAGGAAGGATATTTGTCTGACATTCAGTCTGAATTTCCCGTTTTTGCATTCATGTCATGAATTATATGTGTATTTTCACGTATTGTACGAAAGGATGACTCACAACCCATAGCAAGAGCCCCTTCCCTTGTCCTTTAATCCTGTGCTTAGCCAAGCTACACACACTCAGTTCTTTTAATTTCCGTTTCATTCAGCCCCAGTGTGCCCTGGGCATTCATTCCTGTTCCTGCTTTCTGAGCTCCCCGCAAGTGCCCCTGGGGGACTGAACACTCCCAACTGAGCTTGTCCTGCAGCCCTCCCAGCTGCCAGAGAAAAAGGCAATGGAGCCATCACAATTTACATTAACTATGGATTTGCTCCCACCTCGTCCATGCCTGCTATTGTATTGCAATGTGATGCCTTCATTCAGGCACTCTAAAACTGCTTGAGTGTTTTCTGTACTTACATCTTCCTTGCAAATAGGCCTTACAAACAACACTGTCACTCGCATTTCTGATGTAGCATTGACTCTTCCCACATTTCTCACTGACATAATTTCATGTATAAAATTAAGGTCCTCTCAAAAGCCATACAAGAGAGTGTATTTATTTTAATGTATCTACTCATGGGAATTTTAAAGTGTATTTCTATGATTTCCAGATCTGTTCTGTGTTATTTCCTCACCACAGCCAGTTTCTGATGCATTTTCCAAGTTACTAAATGCAAATTTTATACTATACAATGTCATGTTTTTCTATGTATTTGAAATATAGATCATCTTTATACTTTAAATTTCTATGTAATACTATGTCTTAACCTTTACATTTCCTTAAATTTCTTTCCTATTCTACATGATCGATAAAAAAACTTCACCTGGTTGTGAGCTCTTATTTTTATCACAGGTTTGCATTTTTTGCTGCAGAAATTTTAGATTACAGTTGGTTTTTTGTATTCAAATGGCTGATTTTCATCTAGATAAGCCTTAGTCAGACACAGTATTTACTGTAGGAAAATCTAGAATGCAAACTTTAAAATGTAATCAAGAACTTTTCTAAAATGATACAAAAAGTTTTATGTTCAAGGGGTTTTTTTTGTTTTTTTTTTACAGAAGAAGGAAGAGAGGGAAAAACCATTAAATGGTGAGTGGTGGAGGAAAGTCTGTCATCAGTTTATGTTTTCTTATTCAGGAGAGATAGAAAAACAGGAAAAAGGCAGAGTATTTGGAAAACATACCCATTTTATTCTTTCTTCTTTTCATCATAAAGAAGTGAGAAAAAGAAGGAGGAGAAAATAAGAACAGTAAATTTTCTACTTTTTAAAAATGTGCTTCTGATTTTTCATATTAAAATATGAGGACTTAAAATGTTTGTTCTTACTGATAGTATTTTGAGGACATTATGGAAAGCACTGATGAATTTTCAGCAGCTCCCACTGAAACCAGGGGTCAAACAGCACTTAAGGTCGGTGTAAAGTGCATCTGTTTGTCTGGGTTGGTTCTTTCTCAGGCTCTTTTCTACTCCCCACCCTCTTTTCCTGTGACTGTTGATGCCTGTAATCCTTCATTGACATAGTTACCAACAGAAGGAGAGGTTCTGTACCTGCTTGCGCAGGGAGGTCAAGCACCGTGCATCAGCCTGCAAGCCGTGCAACAGCCACGGGTGTTCCATCAATGAAACACACAGTAGAGAGGCAGTGGAGTGGAAAATATGGTGATAAGTTCTGGGACATTGCTTTTGCAGCCAGACACCTTAGTCTTGAATTGTTCCATTTGCTAAGTCTTTGGGGAGGTTTCCAGCTCCAGGATCTATAATTTTCTCCCTGCTGCTTTTTGTTGACAAATGTCTCTGGTGGTGAGTATATGAAACCTGACAGACTGATTGGCCTTAAAGGGAATGCTCTGCTGCCTAGAGACTGCTCCTGCACCTTCCAGCAACTGCAGCAGCATGCTTCAGCTGAGCACTACCCTTGGCTCTGTGTGCCTCACTCCACTAAAGTGCAGGATTCAACCAAAACTCATGTCTCAGAATCCCAAAGCCTTTTTCTTTATTACACTAGAGAAAATCGA
>NW_005054307.1:11375098-11462812 GCF_000277835.1 Geospiza fortis | reverse complement strand
CCTTGAAATGAAAAAATTTAGATGATTAATCTCTATGCAATCTATTTCCAGCTTTGGCTTCCAAGCAGATGCTGTCAGAGGAAGTGGTACTTATATTCTTTACCCTGAGGGACACGAGGCAGAAGACAGAAAAATGGTATCTTCTATGTTTAGAACTCTAAGTAACAATAACTATATATAAATAAGAAGTCTATGAGCTCATGTGGATTAAACCATAGTAAGTAAATATCACAACAAATGCTGTGAAAGCCTTGTGAATAATGGGAAGAGCTTGTCTGGGTGTATGTAAAAAATGAATGGCAGCCCTTTGTGGTGTGTATGATAGCCTTGTTATGGAGGGCTGTGGGGCAATACAGATGAAAAAAATAAGGAGTGCACCTAAGTGATAGGGAAAGGTAATTTTCAGGCATTCTACTGAAGGTAAACTAGTGAAAGAAGACCAGAGAACTGAAAAAAATCTTTTTGTCATTAAAAGGCAATGATCAAAGAAGGAAAACAGCTGGTAAGTCAGAGGGCAATATCACTGGGGATCAATTGCTGTACAAAAGAGAGGTTAACCATCACATACTGGGGTGTTTAGTATATTAGGGGAGGATAGCTGGCAAGTGAAAATACTTCAAGATATCCAACATTTTATCTCAGCTGCTGTAAAGCTTGAATGCCCCCCTCCCTTTGACTGTTGTTCAGTTATGCAGGGAACTTGAAACTCAAGTCTACTCAGGAATTTCCAGACTACTCCTTGGAAATTCAATGAGACCATAAAAGTTTCTTTTCAGAAGCAGCTTTTCCAAGACACTAATGGGATTAAATGCTCAACTCCTGTTGACTCTTAATGTAAGTTAGGCATCTGACTTCCCTTTATGCCTTTGAAAAACTCCTTGTTAATCTTCACAGTTCACAATTTGCCCTCTGAGACTGCTCTCTCTTAAAATAAATAGACTCTGATCCTCCCGAGAGTTTGAAGGGCTCTACATATTGAAAAAATCTCCCAGGAATGCAGTATATGTGGTGAGGGGGAAGTCTCATTCATTATTTTGCCCAGGATCACTTATGCAGTTTTGTGCATAAATAAGAGAGCCTAAACATTCACCACTGCAACTAATAAATGAAAGTAGAGGTGCAGAGCAAAGTATCACAGTCGTGTGGTGCAGTGCTGTAAGAGCAAAGCTGTGGTAGTATATGATGCATGATCACTAAAGTCTGATGTTATTTAATGGTACTACCCAGGCAGGAAATCTGCACCACATCCCACAACCTGTACACGTTTGAATTCTGTTTAAGGAGAAAGTAAGCAGAGAAATGCCCTTGCCCAAACATCACATATTATAAAGAAACACTTCCATTGCCTCTTTCTAGACTTACAAAGCCACAAAGGCTTCTGTAGTTTTGAAATAAGCTGCACTACTTGAGCTGATGCTCTGAAAGCATCATCTGCAGACATCTTTGCTGCTTTAATAATTTATGTGGTTTTATGTTCTCCAAAGTTTATTACTCATGACTTGATTAGTGGCCATATCACATCCTGAACTAACATCATCCTTCACTAAACCATAAACAGATGTGTGTGCCCCACACCTGCTAGATATTGACATTCATCTTATCACTCTATGGACATTCTTAAAAAGAGCAAGTGCAAGATAGAGACAGTATATGGAAGCAGAACAAAGAACATGGAAGCACCAATCAGGAAAAGGCCTGGAAAAGTAATGTGTATTCACTGTGTCAATCAAATACCAGCTGAATCAAAGGTAATCTGAGCTTCTAAATTTAATGATCTCTGAGGCAGTGAAGCAAGCTTAAACAGATAATCTCTACAAAGGGTGAATGATAACATAAAGCAGCGAAGCCACAAACATTTCAGATTCAGCCAAAGAAATTCGCTGTGATTGTCCTCAGGTCTGGCAAACCTTAACACAGAGATACCAACCCTGAGACAAGATTAAAGATGCTTTTATACAAGTCATAATGAAACTAAACAGAAAGAGCAGGTGCACCTTGGAGGAAAAGAGCAATGCCTTTTCCTAAAGACAGAAGACACTGAGATTCTCAGCAAGACATGAATTCAATTCCTCACATTTTATTTAAAATCAAGAGCTTATGTTTCTTTTTTTTCAGTAGACTTTCTGAGAGAAGGTAATTAGAGAGAGAGTCCTCTTGCTGGTAGACCGGAACTGTCATCTTCTCATAGCCTGAAATTGGCGCCTGAGAAGTGAGTGATTCAGTGGAAGCCAAATTTACATTTGTAACTTGAATTTCCATGGAAATCTAAACGAAACTGATTTTGCAAAAATTTGCATAAAGATTTAGGAAGATTCCTTTATTAACTTTTCTATTATTAACTTTATTCTTCTAGATGTCATACAAAAAGAAACAACTTCACAAACACCAAGAAATGTATATAATTATTTCTATTTCTGATTAGTGAATCCAGAATGAGGGTGAGGCCTTCTTTGCATACTTCTGAAGTTATGAGTCTGTCTGAGCAATCAGTGCTGTTTTGTTTCCAGTCTCAGTCCCTGGGGTGATGGTTTCTGACTTGTGTGTCTGCCAGCCTAACAACAAACACAATTGTTTTCAGAAAAAGAAGACACTGAGCATATTTATCTATATTTATCACAACCACAAGATTTGCAAGCCTTTTCATTACTAGTGAAATAATTATTTCTGTGTCACCACTCATACATTGACGGATGTTTCGTGAAACCAGATTAAAAAATGTAGCAGTGAACAGTGCTGAGATACTCGGGTTAAATCTGAACTTGTTATTTAGGGCACTAAAAGCTGTGTAGGTACTTCAGAACTTGGCTGTATGTGGGTTTCCCAGCAAATCCAGCACCCTGCAGGGTGTGCTTACACTATGCTGTTTCTCACACCACAGTAACTCTGTGTGTCCTGGGTGGATAAGTGTCCCTCTATTCCTGCACAGCTCCAGTTGGTGAGAGGAGTTTAATTATAATTTTATATATATATATACATATATATATATATATATGTATATATATATAGCTATGGAAACATTTTTGAAACAGATGTGGTATTCTCAATGGCAGCTGGTTTCCACTGCAGCAGCAACAATTGGTCTGCATGAGATCTGGAAAGTGTACAGGGGTAACGGGTCCTTCCTGCAGTGGCTGCCATCCACAAAGTCATCATCTATTGGCAACTCTGCCAGAGCAAGACAACCAGAGTGCCCGACTCTGTGGGCTGCAGCAATAGTGACTGTAACAGCTGCTCTACTGCATGGTTAATGCAATGTAATCTCTATCACTGAATAAATCTGACTACCTGTAAAGTTGTAGCAAATTTTGCTATAGTGTAGAAATAGAGGAGAGTGGAGAATACTTTACTGCAATGGGATAGAAAAGAACAACATAAGTCAGTGGAACATCTTTCAACTAATTATTCTTACCACGCTAGTTAATTTTTGCTCTTCAAGAAAAGTGTTACTGATGTTTATTTTGGTTTTAAATGTTACTAGGAAGTGTTAATGGCTTCTCAAAGTGCTTGATACAGTCTGGCTTAGCTGCACTTAGAATAATGGATGAAAATTGTTTTGGCCGAAGAAGGGAAGGATCTTTCTTTTGCTTTCTGAGATATGTGCTGAATGTATGGTTACTGCTTACTGCAATTTATGTTTCATTTAACAGCTGGACCCAGATATGTACTTTCTGCCAAAAGTTGTTTTCACAAGGCCCAGAGGTGGGGTTCAGATCACCACAGAGGCTTTATTTTACTTTTCTTCTTGCACACTAACATCCCCATTTTACTCCTCAACAAGGAAGACTTTATTTTGGATTAGGGTCCCCTGTGATATTTCAAAATAGTGTAAGGATGATTGAATCCTTATATTTATCTTCACTTAGAAAATAACCTTCAACATTAGAATGATTTTGCATCCCTCTTCCACCAGTATTGCAGACTCCAAACCTCAAGCTTGGGGTTCTGGCTTACAAAAAGAACACAAAATAATACTGATGGAGAGTGATAATGTACCGAAATTACCAAATGTCCAGTACTACACAATAAACATAAAATGTATTTTACCAAAATGAAATGCTTTCCTCATTAAAACTGTTCTCCTTAAATGGTGCATATCTTTTAGTACTTTCTTGCAGATTTTGAGAAATGTGTGTACACTATTTGCCTCAGTGTAGGTGCTCTGTTAATTTAATTGCGTGTCAAGAGAGCCAGTGATGACCATTGTATCTGTGTTTAGGGACATGCAGACTAAACTGATTAACTAATTTTCATCAGAGAATGTATTATAATATTCTACAAAATACCATACGCAACCATAAAATACTAGAAGACATAGTGTGCAGTACAATTACTGCATGACTGCAAATAGTTTCCAGCTCTATTTTTTCTGGAAAATTGATCTACTGGCACATAAAGTTCCATACCTTTAAATTGACTCTAGAAGGGCTGGCAACAAAAAATATGACTCTAAAAAGAAAGGTAGCATGACATACATAACTCAGAATGCAGCCTATTAATGGCTGCTCGCGAGCTAGGGGTAACTTATGAACAATTTCCATTATAATTTCAGTTTCAAGATTGGTAGTCCAGAGGCAGATGTTTCTGTGTACTAAATACAAGTGTACTCCAGTTCCTCTACTGGAGGGAACTTTCAGAGAGCAGGAAGTTGTGTCAGGGAAGGTTTAGGTTGGATATCTGGAAAAGGTTCTTCCTCCAGAGGGTGGTTGGGCACTGGAACAGCTTCCAGGGAAGGAGTCACAGCACCAAGCCTGAGAGTGTTCAAGAAGTGTTTGGACAATGCTGCCAGGCACGTGGTGTGACTCTTTGGGGATGGTTATGTGCAGAGCCAGGGGTTGGAGTTGATGGTATTTGTGGGGTCCCTTCCAACACAGCTTATTCTGTGATTCTGTGAATATTATGAACTACTGCCAAATTAGTACTCATTTTCTACTAATATTTCCAATGCATCACAGCCCATATATTATGAGTTTTTAATTGAAAAGAAAATCCACTATACTTTTTTTTAATATTTTTTTTTTAATGTAGACTTCTCCCTGTCACAGATCTGTCCAAGATGCAGTTCCTCCCCCATGGTTGCTTCAACAAGCCTTAGGTTCTTGTGTGCTTTCGACCCTTGCAGCAGGCACAGCAGCAACCAAAAACCTACCAGTCAGCATGAGGTGAAACAAAAAGTAAATACTCCAGCCCAGCAGGAACTGGACCCTGGAGCTGTCCTACACCTGAACTCTTTGGTCTTTGCTTTGGACGTTACTCCAGCTTAATATCAGTGCCCAGAATCAGGAAGTGAGTCTATGTCAGTGTTTCAGTTTTCATGAAGAGTGAACTTCTGTAATTTGTCTCCCACTGAGCCCTCTAAGGCTCCCGCTGAAACTTACCTTCCTGAGTCTGTGAGATGGTGCAGCTGGGAGCACGTTGGCCCAGGTTGTTCTGAGATGGATGAAGGCTGAATGATGATTTGATGAATGAAGGTGGGATTTTGTCTCCTTCTCGACATCGTGACATTTGTAAACTCTGAATTGTCAGAGAAGGATTCACTCTGGGCTCCAGAAAACAAGGGGTTACTTATCCCTCAAAAGCTGGTATGTGTCTTTCTTAAGACAAAAAAGTGAGCAAACGGACCAACAAAATGAAAAGGTAAATATTATTCTGGATGCTTTTGCTCTCCAAATGCTGCCAGTGACACATAGACTCTTAAAAGAAAAATATTGCTAGATTAGAACCAAAGACTGACTGAGAAATCATATGATCAGCTACTGATCTATCTATATTTCTGCCTGCTTCCAAGTCTCACTTTCTTTTAGTTCAGAGAAAGCCTCTGTTTCTCCCCATTCTTCACTCTTGGCAGCTCTTGGTCTGTTTTTTTTTCATCATCCATCTCTTTTCAACACTATTTTGAGTGTTTTTAGTGTCTCTCACTTTGTAAGATTGTTTCTAGAAATTTGGAATGGGATAGGATGCTTATAGACAAGAGTTTTAGCTATCATCATTCAGGTTGTATGCTGATTATTTATATGTGAGAAAATGCTGCATTTTTTTTCTTTTTTGCACTTCCTAAAGCTGTCACAAATAAACAATGTTAAGGCATGTAGGAAATACTGCAGTGTCAATAATAGTTAAGCAGATTTCGTAATGTATTGAATAGGAAGTAATCCTATCTGCTACACCATTATCCTATGAAATATAAAATAAAGACTTGAAAAATAACAGATGTATAATGTTTATCTATGCTATTCCATTTCAGTATCTTTATTTAAGATGTTGGATTATCATTCCACAGACAATTTGAAATGGGAATTTAATTAGTTAGTTTATAGTAATTGTAGCCTGGTAGTGATAGAATTTTTTTTTATTGAGTATTGCACAGCATAAAGCAATGACAGCTGGGCACTGTAGAGAAAACAGGATGTGCAGTATTCTGTTATTAGGATCTGTTGGTTGTTATTTCCAACAGTATTTCCTCAGCTGATTGTACATAGTCTCTGTAGCATATAGCATTCTTTCTGGCTTTTTCTTTATCTGAGGAGGTATATCTGAGCAGCTTGTCTAGAATAGCTTGGCTCTATTAATATCAAAAGGAAGAGAGCATAAATAACAGAAAATGACATATATAGGAAACTTTACAGTTCTGATTCTAGGATGTAATGTTATGTTTTGATGAATTAAACAGCAGCAGGCAATACTCTGGATTCTGTTGTCTATACTAATAAGCTGTTAGTGCTGTCTCATGTATGGTTGTCATGGTCCTGCAATGTGGTTTGGATGAGGACAGTCATGTGTAGGATGGAAACTTGCAAACCCAGATCTCCAAATCTATTCTGCTTTGGCTGGTCTTGGTGCCAGAGATAAAATTATGGCTGTGGATAATTTGCTAACAAAGGCATAGCCTAAGAGATGTCGTAACTACCAATTTCCAGACCATTTTCTTGATATTATCTATTTGACAAAAAAGATGATCCCATGTTAAGTGGTAAAATTCTTTACAGAATTTAATAAAGCCTGCAACCTTAGAAACATCAACAACTACCTCCCTTCCCTTCAGGAAAGGAGGTAGTAGAAGATAAGGAAGATAAGCTAGTAGATTTAACTCTGAAGCTTTGTTAAATCCCCAATTTTTTAACAATTGGGTGGTTTTGTAGTTGCATTTTCAATATGAAGAAAAACAAGAACAGAGGTCATGTTTATTTTTAATATAAACCTCAGTTGCAAAAAAATTCAATCTTTTTCAGCAGTCTTGGACATGAGTGAAAATGAAATGAATGACAGGTCCTGTGGTACCATCCCATAGAAAAGCTCTAAGTGTTGTTTTTAATAGAATTTTCATTTCAAATCTGCTTAATTATAATCAATATGGTTCACCAAATACCTATAATATTGCTGACCCAACAATAAATTTGGGATGTAATATTTCATTGGCTTGCCTCCATTTGCAAAATATTACATTATACATTAAATTACAGCATCATCTATACTTAACCTTTTGCACACGTGCACACATAAACACATTTTGCTTAGTTAAAATAGTTTGTGTCATGAAACATATTTTATAATTAACAAAATAATTTTTCTTTCCAGTTAATAAAAAGATACTCTGATTTTATCAAATTATGTCTCATATAAATGGGAAACCAAATTAATTAATAAAGAGAAACACTTCATATGAATGCTAAATTATGTTTCCCTCTATTCATTAACAGCTTATGGTTCATTAGGCCATTAAATTTTTAAACTCCAGTCCTTCCTTTATCAGTTTCAACAAAACCATTAAAATTAATCTTTATATGAGTGCCACAACTCTCCCCTTTGAAATCAGCAGTATAATTATGAATAGTCATTACCTGGATAATTTCTATTACACAAAATCTTTGCGTCTCAATAGTGGTCTAAGATGAAAATATAAAAATATCTGCTTTTAAAATTCAAGGATAATTGCTTCCAGCAAAACTAAGTAGTCAAATTTAATTTTTTTAAAATCAGAACTAGGGAAATACTTGTTTAAGCAGTTATATTAGGTTTACAGGGAAAAAAATTAAAGTGGCTTAAACTGCAGCCATGGTAAAATGTTACAACACTGGAACCCACATGCTACTGAAAATTTAGCCCTGCTATCAGGGTCTGTTGAGCTGTGTGGTGACCTTCACTGCGTGTGTGACATAGGAACATGAGCGAGATTGCTGTTAGTGTCTACAAGAATTTATATATACTTTGTATGGGTATGCTGGAAAAAGCTTAACATATTAATATCAAGCTTATGCATACATGTTATTATTAAAGCTCTCTGATTTTATTCCAGTAGAATTTCTTAGATTCCTCTGGTGCTGTTTTCTTGTTGTGTCAGAGTACTGTATGATTTACTGTGGTCATGATATGTAAACTGTGTCCCAGGCTGATGAATTTCTGCTTGAGAGTTTATAAAGGAGCCAGAAATGAAAGTGGTAACCACCTCACACATGCATCTCAGAACGTGACAGACATGAGGGATTGCCTGAAAGTGTGCTCAGATTAGGGAGACAACTTTAGAGAAAATTTTGGCATGGGCTCAGTTTTGGCTTGGAGAAGTGGCAAAACCAGTGATTAACTGTCATTTATAAAAACACCTGGAACATTCTTGTGAAGAACAGGCAAGCTGTTAAGTATAAAGTCCAGCCTTTAGGAGCATATTTGAAAGTTGTGTTTGCTTACAATAATGCCATGTCTTGGCAGCCCTTGTTACATCATAGCTTCCAGCATGTGTGGGAACTGTGGGTGTGGGATGCAGTTAGCGATCCCCAGGCAGTGTACATGCCCTCAGCCAGAATCCTGCCACCTCTTCTTGAATAATTTCTCCCTTCATGCTACCTCAAATACAGGTCTTTACAATGGTAGGAGAAGAGTGACTACTCAAGAACAGTGCTTTGTGGTATCAAAAAATTGTGTTTCTGTCACCAAAGGGAGTGTTGTGGTCTAATGTCCATGACACACACAGAAATAGAGCACTTTTATGTATTGGGCCTCAGAAAGCCAAAGGCTGTACTACCATTGGGCAGAGGTCATTCTTGTGAATTCTAAATAGTAAGAAAGTTACAAGCACAAGGCACATTATAAACCCACTTTATTACTAACCCATGGCAGTACCAAGTTTGCAGTAATGTTACAAGTAGCTTTACTCTCTGGCTGTAAGGGTGACTGAAGGAAAATTTAGTTGGCAGTGACTAGCAACAACTATTGAGATGTGTATGATGGGCATGGTTGCCCTTCTTAGTCACCAAATCCAGGTAACAAGCTTGTGTTTAGTGTTACCTGCATTACAAAATATAGAATGTTTTATGTCTTGCTTCATTATCACTTTGGAGTGACATACCTGGTGATAAGAACTTTCTTGGTGTGTTTCCCCTCAGCTGAGCATGCCTGCCTGTAACTGCCAGTATTCCTCTCTGCTTTGTTCCCTCTGATCAAATCATGGGTGTGGAGACTTGCTTTCTTTAAAGGCTCAGTCCTCTGTGGAACACCATTTCTCTTTAAAAAAAACCCCTCAAACAGTCAGTGGGGGACTTTAATAAAAACTTTAACCAGGGAAGGTACTGGCCTACCTGCTAAATGTAAGTGGACAAACAGCAAAAATCTTTGATAAGGCAGGACAAGAATGCCAATATGTCACAGTTCAGCCACAACCCGTATGTTTTATAAAGTCCTGTGGTATTCCCACTGCTAAAGAGCAATTACTGTACAGGTTTCTGTTTCTACTGCTGTTGACTTTTTTTTGTTATCCAAGAGTGTCAAGTTGCCTATGTTCACAGATGGAGAAGACTCTATGATGTGGGTGGAAACAGTTTCCCATGAGAGAATGAAAAAATAATCCAGAGAAATGGGATTATTGGCACTGGGGAGCACCACTTTAGTTTTAAGGCTTGGTACCACAGAACTTAGATCTTGGTGTTTCAGCTAGAGCAGGCCTTCTGAACTGCATTGGGCTGTGTGTGCACAAGGATGCACTGTCAGCTGGATTTCCCCACCTATCCAGTTTATGTTGCTTAAAGGGGTACATCTAACATGGTGAATCCTGTTTTATTGATTTTACAGTATAAAGTGATTTTGTTTTGGTGAGCAAGTCTAACATATTGGACTGATGTGTTGACTTAGGCAAAAACTATGTCCAGTGTGTCTAAAACCTTAAACATGGCTCTAGAAATCAATTCCATCTGTTTCTTATCAACCAAACACCAAAGGAGTGAACATTCCACCTCCACCAAGCTCCTGGAATATGTAGGAGTGCAATTTTCCTCACTCCCTGGGATTGCTGATTCCTGGATGAAGGTGTAGAGCTCCCAAGCCTGTGCTGCCCTGGCAGAGGAGAGGTGGGCAGCTTGTTTCCCAGGCAAACCAGGAACCAGAGGGGAACCAGAGGAGTGAAAGGGTAACTCTGAAGCCTACTGCCCTCATGTGCTGTACCCACCCCTTCCATTACAACAAAATCAGTGGGTAAAACTCAGCCTAGAGTGTTGTGGGGGTTTTGTAGCAGCTAAAGTACAGATAACGAAAAAGTGTGAGCCTATTTTTGTAAGTTAGAAAATGTTCAGACACTTGGTGACAAGGACGTGCAAAAACAAATGGCCTGGGAAAATGAAGAAGTTGTGAAAGGTTTCTTCATATTAAAAAAGAACAAAAATAGCAACAGTGGAAAGGACATAAAAATGCCTGGAAGATTTTCAATTTAATGAGAATGGTAAGAATACGAAGCACAAGTTCAGGATGTGCACTAGTATTTTTTACATATGTTTTCAGAGACAGTAGCAAGTGAAAATCCTTCCCAGAATTCTAGTTGAAAAAGTGACATTTATGCCGTGAAGAGATTAAAATTTTCTTCAGATACTGGATGAATTTCACTATGCAGATTTAGCAAAAACCTTATAGGTAAAAGATTGATTTTATTTAATAAGAGTACTGACAGAAAAGTGAGACACACTAGCCATCTTTAATAAATTCCAAGAGCTCCTTTCCCTGTTGAGTTGGTTTATGTGTAAAAAGTGAGAAAATGTTGTGCTTAATCATCATGAGAGTCTGAGAGCAGACAGCTGGTCAACTAAGGAACAAGCCACACTATTTGATTTGAAATAAAAGCCCACTTCTCACGTTTTGAAAAAGTTTTATTTACCTTGCATTATACAGGAAGAAAGACTATCTGTCAGTATAGAAGAGATTATAATTTACAAATTGTGAAAGTTAAATGTTTATGTAAGACCTTTAGGTTTTTATGCTCCTTAATGAGTGTCAGTCTGAATGTGAGAACAAAGTGGTCTGCTAAATGCAGTAAGGCTGAGGAAAAAACACTACTTCAAACATGGAGATTGGACCATTTACTGCACTTTAAGGGAGCCTTTCTCCATCTGAGGCAGATATGACAGCTGTAGAGATTGTACCTTAGATTTAAATACTGTCTTAAAACAGCCCATTTTTCTTTATACTCATTATCATATTAAGTGGCAACAGAGATTCTTCACTGTAGTTATATGAATTTTAATACATTGGGATGCTGGTTGAGTTAGAATACTTTGTACTTTGCAAGCAAACAATAATATCTACTTAATTTTTTTCCAGTATATTGACCATAGTGAATTGCCTGTATTTACAGAGATATCTTGACCATACTTGAACACCATACCTGAATGAATTATTTAGGAGAGACCAAATAGATTAGAGCCTGTTTCTTCTCACCTGAGATTGCCTTATTGAGTTTGGGGTGGCCAAGCACAATCCACTTCAGTAGTTCAGCTGCTGAGGTGAGCTGAGACATAGCCTTTTGCTGTTTATGAGGTACCTGAACAGATTACTTCAGATAAAGGTTCTCATTCTGTTCCTGAAGAGTTTCAAATCCTCCTAAGGAGAAATTAAGCAAAGCACACTCCTGCTATTGTTTATGAGCTAACAGTATCAGACAGGTTATCAGAATGCTTTTGCAGACACTTCAAAGTGCTCTAGGGAAAAAAAAAGTAAGTCAAAAGTCTGCCATACAGAAAATTTCATCAAAGTAATTTCTCAAATGTCAGATATTAATTAGGTTTGATTTATTGGATCGTGTTTTAGTGAAACATCTAAGAAAACAGTAGAGTAGATGTATTTTCAAGGCCTCAGTACACATGCCTTGACCAAGAGTCAGTTCAGGGAAGGATATTTTGTGGGAGAATGTTGCAGTCTGTATTTTCTGTAGCAGGATTACAACAACAGGTAGTGAAGATGTGGGAAGACTGTGTCCTTCAACACAGAAACTTCCAGAAAGGGAACAGATTTACTAGTACTGAGGAAGCCTTTAGAAAGGGAAAAATGGGGTACATATATTGCCATAGAAACCCAGGGCAAATATTCACATTTTGACCAGGAACACAGTAAAGATACTTCTGGACTGATGGTCATTACGCCTTATAGTGCTTTACAAGTCCAATTATACAAATACTTGGAAAACAGTTGTACATAGCTACTTCAGTGCTTTCTAATGTAATTATACAAAGTATGCGTAGCTCATATCTACATAGAAGGTAAATGCAGTATACATGAAACATACAACCTCAGTGGTTTTAATTTTCATGCATATCCTCCCTGTTGCAGAAGGAGCCACTCTGTGAGGACGCCCTGTTACAATGAACACCAGAGGAGAAACTGCCTGCTGCCTCCAAGGACCTGACATTTGTTCATCCTTACCTGGCTGCTCCACCTCATCTAGAATGAGTATTATCATGAATTATGGCATATGGCATTCCCTCTGTAGATGAACTGTAGCCCATCCCATTGGCAATCTTACAAGTGAACCAGTCATCACTTTACTTTTGGGAACTTCCAGAACCTATAAAATGACTCTGCTTTGAGAAATAGCTGAGTTTCGTTTTTTGGTTCAGGACCAGTCACAAAGGAAACCAGAGGCATCTGTATGCCATCTCCAATTTTAAAAAGTGCTGAGCAGACAATATTTGACATTTAAAAAGAAAAAGAAGGCGTATCTTAAACTGGAAGAGTTAAAAGTAATTCTTTTGTTTTTTTACCTTAAAGTGGTAGGAATCATATCTTCCAAAGACTATCCCAAGCTTGCAGCAGGCAAAAGAGTGAGGTAGAGTGCTAGAGGTAGCATGTTGTTGGTGTTAGGGGCACCTTTCATTTTCTGTAACATTTTTTATCCATCCCCAAGACTGATCTGTCTACTACAGAACATTGTTTGGTTTTTTTAATTCTGTTTTTTTGAAGCTTGCTTGAATATTAAGCAAGGGAAACATAAATTACATTTAACAATTTTGCTAAACAAGCATTGAAATCTGTTACACAACAAGCACAAGAATCTAAGAAGCATTTTAAAGCTCTATATTAATTTATTCTAAAACATGGTAATGTTTTAGGTAAAATTAGGTAAAATATATTGTATTGAGTGACTTGTAAGATTGCTAAACCAAGGGAAAAGGGTTTCAAAATGATGAGAGTTAGGAATAAAGAAAACTATAGCTTTGTACTCCAGATTGCTGTGTATGAGACCCTTTGTAACAGAGATATGATTTGGTAATCATTTGATGCACCCAGACTAAGGAAATGAGCAGTGTGATCAAATTAAAATTTGAAGAAGTAAATATGAATATTTATGAGATCTCTAGAAAGAAGAAATAGCCTTGTGATGAAAATATTTTTACTTTCTACTTCAGTGGAGTAGATTTCGTAGGTAGTAACCACTTTTATGAGTATCTACTTGCCTGCTGAGTGCATGGGACAGATCCTCCCTAGTGCAAGAACAGGAGCATCTGGTGCCTTTGCAGGGACTTTTCTTACAGATGAGCTCTGTGATACCTACACTGGCAGGCTTTAATTGCCACAACTCTCAGAAGCAGAGAAAATTTTCAGACCAAGCACTGGAACTTGGAAGTAGAAAGAAATGCTTTTGTCTCTTGTATGACAACATCAAAATTGGATCAGAGAGTAAGTAAAAAATAGATAAAGAATTATTTCTATGAGTACTTCATCCTTAACAAGGGTAAGTATAGCCTGAGAGGATTTTTGTTTTTGTAGTATCATAAAAATCAGTGGTGTGGAACTGGATTCCTGCCTGCAACTTTCCTCTCCATGACAGATCCAGATTTGGTATTTTCAAGACAGCATTTCCCTAACTACTACTATGGAGAGCACTGCGTCTTGAAAGGCTCATGGAGGAGTCTGCTTTAACAAAATTTTCATGTGTCCAATCTCTTGTTTGGCCTTTCACACAAGAGGCACAACCTGGCACAGGAGAGGTCTCACGGGGTGGTGATAAGACTGATGGTAAGCAAACAGGCAGCTTTTTTTCCTATATATAGGAATATGTATTACTGTGGTATTAACACACGTTATAAATGTTTCCATTTGGGTCTATCAATGTATTAAATCAAGGTCTGAGTTATCAAAATTGCTGATTGCTAGTACTGAAGAGGAAATATCGTAGAATTACCTTGAATTAGGGAAATAAGTCTTGAGCAGTGGGATACTCCAAAAAAGAATATTTACATTGAAGTCCTGGATCTGAGATTTCCCCTCAAAGTTTGCAAGTTCTTGTTAGAGTTGTATGTAAGGTGTTTTTTCTGGAAATCTGCTATGGGATAATGGATGCTGACAGTAGCCTGAAGCTGGTAATTTATAGTGAGCAAGTGAAGAGCTCCACAGTCCTAACTGTGCTTATGATCTTAAAGCCTCATCTCAGGCATTCCTCACCAGCCACTGCCGCACAGTAATGACCCATACTTCCCCTGGAGGTGATAATTTACTGTCAACACCAGGTATTGTCTCACCTAAGAAACTTGAATAACTCAAAAAAATTCTGTGATTCTGTGTATTTCTACATTTCATGGCTTTATAAAGGTTAATCTCATCCTTGCTCTAAGGATAAGAAAATTTCTTCAGCTACATTTTTTTGCTTATCACACTATTTTATGTTCCATTTTTATAGCTGGGAGTTCAAGTCAATGCCATAAAGTAGAAAACTGAAGTTGGACATTGTTTCATCTGGCTGTTTCCATAGGTTATATGAGCAAAGGGTGACAGCACTTTATTTGCAACAAAACCAGAAAATTTAATGGGAAAGTAGAGAAATTCTAGATTAACAAATTGAATCAGCAGGCTTAAAGCTTCACTGATCAAAACAATTCATAGTGCCACTTTATGGATAGACTCATTGTAGGAATCCACTAGGTTAGTCATGGGACTAAGCTTGTTGTTAAGAAACTCCACTCCAGAACAGATTATACTTCAGTCTGTACTGTCATGTTAAATTAGGGTTCCAGTTTGCACTTTCATCCATGTGTCTGATTGTCCACACTGCTTGCTTATTGATTTATACTCCAACTAATATCTGGAGCAAACCAGCCAATTTACCAGGTGGAGGAACACAGACACAGAAAATTGAATCTTGCCTTTTCAGGCTGGGACAATTCCAATCTCTCAAGGCACAGGGTATAAGTGTGGATTATTCTTTGTCATAATTAAATAAATACAGATTAGAAGAGCATAGCAAATCCCCCTGAAAATCCCCACCAAGTGAGTCTGGTATTGTGATTTCTCCTGGGACCATATCTGAAAAAACTCCTCTTTCCTTTTCATTCTCTGTGCACCAATGCCTCTGATTTTTACCAAGACAGCAAAAAGTGACAGAAGAGAAAAGAAATGAGGCTGAAATGTTGCCTTGCTTAACTTTGTTAGAGTACTCAGGATTATACAGGAGACAAAAAAAAAAGCAACCCTCAAGAATTTTAAAACCAACGTTGATTTCTTTCCAGACATTTCTAAGATCATAACATCTAATTCTAAACAGAGCCTGAGGTCAGCAGTGCTTTTTTTCTCTTCAACTAATTTCCTGTATTCCAGTAATTTTGCTTCTTATTCCAGTTAATGCCAGAAAATACAATTGCACAATCTGTAAATGTGAATTTAACTGTACTTTATCTAGCCCTACAATAGAGTTTCTCAGTCAAGTACACGAATATTTTGTCACATAGGTCGATGGGCTTTTGAGACAATTTTTTCCATCTTCCACAGAAAACTGTCCCTTTCTTTTGCATCTCCAAATGAATCAATGCCTTTTATTTTAGATTGCCATGGAATTATTGATTTTCTAATGCACAGTCTCTTATTAAACTCATTATACCTTCACCCTTACAAAACCATGGGGACTGAGAAATGGTTGAATGTGGCCCCATTTCCAAACAATTGCTCAGCTGGAGATGTTGTTAGCAGTACAGTGTGACAAATTGCTCAGACTGCCCAGATTTATGTATTGTATCCAGAAGAGTTAAGGATTGAAATGACTTCTACTTGAGAGTTACTAAAAAAGTTTTCTACAAATGTATTTGTAAGAAATTTGTTGTTCACTGATGATAAAAATATTTTCTAGGCATTTTATGGGGTTTTTTTCCTTTTGTATGTATAACCTCTTTATGAAGGGATTGAATCTATTGCTGATAATATGTAAAATGAAGCAGGCTCTGTGCATGTGTAAGGTGTGACTAGAGATTATTGTTTTCTTTGATTTAAAGTCTGTTCTCCCTGACCTTTCAACAGGAGCGATTTACTCATAATGCCTATATGACTCCAGAGTCTAAAAACACTACTGTAATGTAGATCTGAATTGCAGAATATATGGTGTCAAACAGAAAAATATTGTCCCCTTCAGACTCCATTCTGTGAATAAAAACTGGGTAAGAGCTCTTGAACACTGTTAGAAATCTCTGTTCTGATCAGAGTTTTTCTCCTCCTATGGATAAACTTCTCTCAGTGGAAGAAAGGGAGTATGATCCTGTGTTCTTTAAAAAATCACCTCTTCTAAATATTTTAAAAGGTAATGAATTCAGAAAAATCTGGATACATTCTTGTATTTATGCAAATGCCTGTTGTGAGAGTGAGAGAACCTTTCCTGTTTTCAGCTTCTCATATCCTGAGAAAATATGGAAGTGAGAAAGTGATTTCCATTTGCTAAAATGATACACTTCATAAAATAACTTTCTCTTTAATTGGAGAAAGCTACAGATATTTTTCCTATCTGAAAATTGAAAAATAAATATATGGAATTTAATCTGGATTCTTTCTCCTTACTTACTACTGACACCCAGATTTTGACAGAGAATTAGGTGAGAATACACTCTATAAAAGTAAAAATGCTTGGTTTTTTTTCAATTATAGTATAATGTATTTGGACTAAAAAAATTTGGTGCATATTTCTGTGGGGAAAATTTCCATTTTCCACTCAGATTCTAAATGCATACGTTTACATTATGACTTTGGACCTAATTTAGAAATCACTGAACACTGAAAAAAATACATTCTTTCAAAATGACCACATTTAAATGGGTAAATTTGGCCTTAGTTCCTGCTCCAAGTATCTCTCCTCTTTTGAAAAGCATCTAAAGTTTAGTGTCAGCCAGCAGCAATCACAAGGAATAAAACACCTGTATTCATATCAATTAGGTGACGTGGATTGAAAAGTCTTAGGAGAAGGGAGCAGCTGGAAATGGTCTGGACAAAGTCATTCCTGGATCTGAGTGGGAGCCTAAAATCAAGGAAGACAGGACATGAAACTTCTATGTCATCAGGTAAACCAAAATTATCTATTTTTCTAAAAATAAGAACAATATTTACATAAAAATTATATTTGAATATTTAGAAATTATTTTTATAACTTGAAAACTTTTTGTTTTCTAGGGCTACAGTTTTCCAGAAAATTTTCAAAATATTTGGAAGTTTCCAAAAAGATAGACCACTTGTTTTTGTGATTATTTTTAAAACTATAGTTGAAAGAGCATCCAATGTTCCCTTGAATTACATGTGCTTAAAAACTGTAGGAATCAAAAACCTTCCCATAATCTTTGTAGTGCAATTTTAAGTCTGCAATTTAAACTGAAGGGATTGAGGTGAGTTCAAAGCACCAGAATTGCAGGAGCGTTCGGGATAATTAAACCTCAGTTGTTAAGCAAGGAAGCAAAAATAAGAGCAAGACAGAAGAGATAGGAGCAGGAATAAATTTAAAAAGATTTTTCTTTGCATGTTTTGTTTCTTCCCTGAAAATAAGTCTTTGTTTCAAAGGCTCTTATGGTCAGAAAAAATAACTTTTGACCATCACAGTTATCAGTTGGTTTTGAATTTCATGTGCCCCATGCACCTAAGGTCCTGGAGTGCAGTCTGCAGGGTGCTGGGGTCTCATGGGTGTTTATGTAATGGCTACAGCCGGGAATCATCAATGTCCCTTTTGGACTTTCCTTCTGTTTGCCTCCTGCTCTGTTAGGAAAAGCACATGCCAAGATCAGTGCTTGGCTCAAGATGGAATGACCAAAAAGCTGTCTCCGTTGTTTAGGTAATCCTCTGTCTACCAACCTCTTAAAAAAATATCTCTGATCATGCTGCACCTGGCAACATTAGCTCCCTAATCTTTGATGCAATAACTGTGACTGGGCTTTCGTGGGAGCAGCCTGGACACTGAGCTGTGAGCTGCGGTGGAGAAGAGGACCATGGCAAACCAGGCATCCTGCACACACAGTGCCAGGAGGCAAAGGGAGGAGATCTGGTCTGCAGCCTGAACCATGGGCCTTGTATCAAAGCTTTTTATCACTCACAATTTGCTTGTCCCACAACTGTGTCACCTCAGTGCTTTTATGAGGGGAAACGTGGAAGTGGTATTCTAGTAGAAGTAATGGTGACTCCTGAGCCAGCCCTGGGTTGGGTTTCTGAGCTCCCAAGAGGAGTCAGATCTCAGCCCTGTCCTGCTGGATAGAGCAGGGTTTGGAGTATCCCTTATCCCAGATTTTTTTCTGGGAATCTATAGAAACATCAGTTCCTGGCTTTTGGTTTGGCTTCTCACTTCAAAACACAAATAATTTAAAAAACCACCCCCCCCCCACCAAAATAAACCAACCAAAACCAACCAAACCAAACCAAAAAAAAAAAAAGAAACCCAAAAAACTCCAAAAAACCCCAGCAAACCCACCCCAACAAAAAAGAAAACAAACCCACTGCCGAGAGAACAGACTGTGGGGCTCTACAAACTCCTGGAAATGTCCAGAATGTCTTGACTCGAACTACCCATGCTTTTAGCATGGCATAATGGAACTGTTAGTTGGTTACACAGCAAATATAATATTGCTGTGAGCTACTGTGTAAATCACAATGACAGCATCCATTTGTTTAAAAATAATTTATAAAAGGGATAAAACAAAACTTTGCAAAGAACTGCTGATTTAATTATATTTTTGTGTGGAGGGAGGAGAATCCCTGCTATATCAGCACTATAGAAGTCTATCAAGACAGCTTGATTAATAGGAATAAATATTACCTGAATGTACAATTGCAGAAATAAGACAAATTTTTATAGTTCTAGAGTTTTATGAAATGCCAGCTAGAAGATTAAAAATACATGGTATTAGTTTCTTTAAAAAAAATTTATAAAAGGAAGATTCACAGTAAGTTATTTCAGTTCTGAGCCAGATGAGAGTAAAATTAAGATACAGTCATGTAATATGAGATTTGGGAAAGAACATTTTTTTGCCATGCATACAACATCTTAAACAGTGTGTAAGTCTGTACACAATTCAATAGGAATTACTGACAAATTACCTTGTTTGATCAAATTTATCTTCTGTGAGTAAGGTAAATTCTCATTTTTTACTTGTTACTTCCTGCTTAAAGAGGCCTTATTGAACAGCAAAAAATATAGAAAGCATGACAGCAGGAGCCTTTTTTCCACCTTTACAGGACAAAACCTTTCTACTGGATTTCTTGGTTTATCTGGGTTTGATTTTATGTTAAAAAATATTAAATAAGAATTCATTAGCTAAATGTACAAGATTATGGGGCTCATCTGAATCCATTGCTATGAACAAATGGTGAAATTAGATGTGAAATATTTATTGATATTTTGAAGTGGATAATTTCTGTTATGGGCACAAAAAGTTTTACGATAGAACAATTATTTTTGCTTGCTATTAAATAAAGAAAATATAAGGAGGTGCTAACTACTTTAAATATTGCAATAAAAGCAGTAAAGCTCTGCAATATCAGTCTATCTTCAGATAATGAATTATGACAAAATTCTGAGTTCTTAGCTTGCACATCTGTTTGCTGGTGCCGTGGATTGCACACCATCTGCATATTTAGTGATTTTCAGCTCCTAAACTTAGTTTCAGTATGAGATGAGGCACAAAGAGAAACATGTGCACTGTCAGTAGCAACTGAGACAGATGGGAAAGCTGCACATAAAGTGCTGTAAAAAACATGCATAATTTGGTGTGAGTGTAACAATTTGGTGGAAAATGAATACATTTATTAACTCTTTTGAGAAACTCATCAGTTACATGATCAATGCACCTGGAGAATACTAATTGGCTCACACCTGCACCTGCTGCTGGTTATCTTGAAATTATTCTGTTTATAGGAATCCAAAACCTATTAAAACTTTACCTGTCATGGGTCTGGCTTGACTCTTACAGCTGTCACTGCAGATCTTGCTTAACTGTCCCACAGCTGCTGAGACTGTCCCAGGCATATGCCTGGTGTGACCAGAGACTGCCTTTCCCCGCCTTTCATGGGACACCTGTAATCCTGCTGTGGCTTGGCATGCTCAGCAAGAGCCCATCCACACCCCTCTGCCAAACACACATGGTCTGAGCTTAAAATTTCACCCATATTGCAGCCATACTGCTATGATGGTACACAGTATTCTTAAGGAATGTCTGTAACTATGTAAATTTGGTTTTAGAAATGTACGTTGTATGCACCAAGATGAACTGTCTGGATACTTTAACATGCACCCTGCATAGCCAACAATTTTATTCACTTAGCAGTCTGTACCTTTTTTCTGTATTGTTTTGGCACAGGACAGACTGTCAGGTTTAATCACCTTGAAAGTTTCAGGGAAGATGTTCAAGAATTTTAGGGAAATATGTTTGCAAAATAAGTAACCTGAGTGGAAAGATTTTTGTTTTTCAGGCATGCGTGCTATGGCTAAAAATGGGAAACATTTTACCAGAAAATAATTCCACTTAAAAAAAAAAAGAATCTGAGCTCTCTTTAGAAAAATTGACTGTCTGTATTTGTAGGAATTTCTGTTCATGTCCAAATCACACAATCCAAACCAGTCACAATAAGTTGTGAGAAGAATATCACCACCTTCAATCACTTTCATGTACTATTTGACACCTGGGTAGGATTTTTGTTGTTTCTTTTTATGTTGATCCTGCTTCTTTTGACGCAGCTATGAAAGGCATGACAGGAATTTCAGAAGTACGGGAGTATTTTGTTTCTTATATAATTAAAAAATATTTTAATGCAATTTCTGTGGGGGTGGTGATGTGTATGGTAGAGGGTTGAGCAGTGATAAACAGCCTGTTCATGCAGCCTGTAAGGGAGCCAGTAAGAGCTCCCTGATGAAGAAAAGCACGGCTGGAAAGCAAGTGAAAAACACAAAGCATTTGCAACCTCTCACTCTCGGGAATGGTGTGTGTGCATGTGAAACCACAGCTTGGTCTGCTGCTTGAAAAGGTTGCTTGGGGTTAAGTTCTGCCATATGATTTTGGCATCTGGCTATGATTGGAGTCAATGGGGGTCCTCTGTATGCATCTGAGGGCACAGTATGACCCTTCCTGCTTGTTTTCACTCACTATATTTTTGTGCTATGGCACCTCTGAGCAGGGACAATCTCAACTGCTCATTCACTTCAAAGGCCATCTGTAAGGAAAGTTATTCTTGTGTTTCCTTTCATTCTCTGAGCAGTCCTTAGCTTCCTTTCATGACTTCCTCTCTTATTGATTTATTAAGCTACTAAAGTTCAGATCCCAGTCTATAAAAATTAAAACTTCAATCTGAAAGAAGAAAAAATAACCAAGTAGATAATATAAATACAAGATAATAGCATAAGCAGCTGTGAGCAGACATAGCGTATTTCATTTTCAGCATCTTCTGAAAGATAAAGAGCAGTTCAATCAAATTAAAAATGTGGAGAGATTTTCCTTCAAGCCACATTGAGCAATCAAGTCTAAAAAACAAGCCATGCTGTGTTCCTGGAGCAGATAATAGTATCAGCGATGAGGTATTACTATTAGGATTAAATGGCTCCTGTAAAATAATAAACTGATTTAATGGGCCAAATGATGATAAGGTACTTTTCATGGATATACCAGAGGCAGAATTTTTTTCATCAGGAGCAGTGGCCTTGATATTCTGACTGCAAAGCTCCAGAAGGCTTGACACTGATGGTACTGTTTTGATTCCTGTGATAGAAACTGAAGTGGGACATCAGAATTTGTTCCACAATAGAGGAAGAATTAGACACCTTGGAAAAGTTATCTATAGGAAGCACACTTTTTGCCTGCAGGTAGGCTACAGGGAATGATAAACAAAAGGAGTTTCTGTCCATCCCTGTCATTGGAGCATGCATGAAAAATTAAGGAGCCAGGAAGGAGCCTCCATATAAGAGGGTAGAGAGAAAGAATGAGGACTCTTGAATGGAGAAAAGCTTTCTCTATTCAAGATTCTCAGCTGCCTCTTGGACAAATGAGGCTAGCCTTGGCAAGATCTGTACTCTTCCTTAATCTTGTTTTGCATGTTCCCATATACAATGGAGTGGATTCCTGAATTCCAGGGACTCAGAACCCCTTGTTGTGTCCAAAATCCTATGATTTCCCCATAGCTGCATTGCCATGGGAGTTTCTTGTCCTTTTTCCCAAATGGAAAATGCTCAAAATGAATTTACCTTAAGACTTCAATGATCTGCTGGGGAGAGAGATGTGGGAGGAAGTTGCAGTTTGGGGAGGGAATTGCTGAACAACCTGGTCTGACCTTGTAGCTGATCCTGTTTCGAGGAGGAGGTCAGACTTGAGACCTTCAGAGGTCCCTTCCTTCTTGAACTGTCTGATGATCTTATGAGAATAGGATTCCAAGTACATTTTCATGTAAATAATCTTTCAGGCAGATTCAGGAAAAGTCATCATGTGACTGTTAAGACTTTTTTTTTTATAGAGAGAGCTCAAATTATCATATTATTGAATGATTTTTTTTTAGTTAAAACTAATAAATAGAAAAAAGATGCCATCTTTACAGTGAGCTTTTATATTATTATATTTTACTATTGTCTATATCCCACTACTGAACAGAATTGTGTTCTATTTCCTCTGTCTCCTTGAAAATGTTCATGTCTGACAGATAGAAGTTCTATCAAGAACATGAAAGGAATCTGGGAGTTTTTTAATTATCTGCTGCCATTTTATGTTGGCTTTGGTATTTTTTTTTCCAGTACAAGTGAAAGAAAGAAATTGTCCCAGTAGAAAATTTCCCTAGTAGTATTTTAAAGGAAACTTGCCTCTCAGGATACAACGCTCAGATTCTAGATGACACTGATGGCCCTTTCTATTTGCTGGGTCCCCAATGTACATGTAACATGAAGCAGACTTTGGTTCAAAAAATTACATGGTCCTTGTGAGTTTTTTCTTTGACTGGAATTCCCCAGGAGCTGATGACTTCAATGTAACATTGATTTTCAGCGAAAATTTCAACTCAAAACAACTTGGATCCTTGTCTAAGGAAAAGAAATAAAGTACTAAGTAAATGTAAATACAGATTTTTCCTATGGAGCCCATTCTGAAAATTGGAGTTTTTGACCTTTTTGTTTTTCTTACTTTTCAGCTGTAGGAACAATTATTTAAAACAGTTTCTAGAGCCTTGATGAATATAGCAGAAGACTTATGAAGACTTATTTTTTGGGGGGAAAAATGCAAATATTTTAGTTGCAGTGTTTGTTTATGCAGAGATATCCCTGAATTGAGCAATAATTCAAATAAAATATTTGTGTGTCCTAGGAATTTTTACTGAAGATTCTTCTGAAACTTTAAAAAAATGTCCATATATATCTTACTATAAGACTAATGACTTTGTGGAAGAAAAAGAAGATATGAAAGAATACTGTTGAAGGAATTTGGAGAGTTCAAAATAGGTGTAGAGGATAAATCTGCCTTCCATGCATTAGTAAGAGAGAGAGAACAACAAAGTGATTTACTCCCAGTTTCCAAAACGCAAGATCTAAACCATAAAACTATAAAGAACTTAAAGAAGTATCACCTCACCTTTTAATCTTCAACTTTATTGTCTCAGCGTACATTTTTCAATGAAAAAATTGCCCATGAGATAGGTAAAAAGCAGTTCTTGACACATACTAGCAATTTATTGTCTCATGGGGGATGTAATACGCATTTGTTATTAAGTTCTCTTTGTAAGGTGTTGTGGTTTTTGGGTTTTATTTTTTTGTGTTTGGGTCTATACATTTGAACTGATTTCCCTGGTTTTCTGTTGCATACTAAAAAAATTGGTCTGTTGTTTCCAGAAACAGAGAAACATATCATTAGAGAAACATATCACAAAGATATGAATTATCCTCCAAGAATATGAAAAGTGTTGGCTGAAAAGAAGCCTCATTATGAATAACATTCAGAGTATTATGTCATCTGAGAGTACCTGACCTTTGTCTTTTTGGGTTCACATTTCTGATATGTTTCTGTAATCGGTTTCCTGAACGTTTATACCAGGACTGTGCATTTTCTATGAAACTGGCCATGCACAATGTGTTTTCCTTGCAAGTCACCTTCGAAAAACTTATCACTGCTTAGTGGTTTTGTGATGGGCTCAATTATGTCTCACTGGCAGTGTTAAGGATGTGTATTATCTCTTTAGGCAAAGGCATGAGGGAACCATCAAATGCTCGATTCTGACAAACAGATGTCAGCCAAAACGGGTCATATCCCAACAGCTGTTGGGAGCATTGCATGGAGGACTGGGTACAGGAGAAAGAGACAGCCTTTGCTTAGTTAATCATTGCTTGGAGAAAGAGAGACTTTTCTTTGGAGAGTGCAGTGTCTGAAGGTTATGTTAACTGTTTAATCTGTTTTGACAAAAAGCTGATTAAATAATGGAACAAGAGAGAAAACGTACGTTTGGTGAATTTTTATTAAGATGAGTATACGGTCTACTGGATCTCTAGTCTAGTAAAACCGCTCCATCTGCTTTTCTCTGCATAGTCGTAATTCTTGATCAGTGACTGAGATGAGCTTTCAGTTCAGAGGCCTACAGGGCTTCTAGGAGAGAGTGGAAAAATATAGTATTTCTCCCTGGTAGGGAGAAATGCATTTGAGGTTAATACTTCAGAAGCATCCTTGAATTCAGCGGGTTCAAATGTGGTGATTGGTAATTTTTTCTTCCTTTATGTCTGAGGTCTTCTGGGTGACTGATGAACATAGATAATCTGTTATGTGCTTTCACCTAGTAATTTTTGAATATCTGTATCTGGTTCCCTTGCCCAGATTACCTGAATAAAACCCCAACAAAACAACATCCTAATAACCTTTTTTTCTGTAAACCCATTTTCAGCATTGCCACAAGAGCAAGTGTATATTTTAGTGCTGTAAATACTTCTCCATTTGTCCCTTCATCTGACAGCACAGAAATATAATTTCCTTTTCATGCTTGTAATTTTTCTTTTTCAATTAGCACTGATAATAGTTACCTCTGCATAGATTAATGAAATTCCCTACCCCTAATTAATTTATTGTTCAAACAAGTGGTATATATGTTTCTACCTTTTAAATTTATTTGAATTAAAAGAAGACAGTTGTTGTTCAAATATCTACTCTGACATCTTTCTATGATTTTTTCCCCCATTGATTCATCTTCACTATGTATTTTGAATGGTAAAACTTGAAAGCTTTTATTTGAAATGCATATATTAAGGAAACTTCCCAGTCTGACCAATCACAAGACTCTGGCAGTATTATGATGTCCATAGCAAGCTCGTACAATTAATAAATGCAAATAACATTATTTTTAGATGACAGTGCAATGCAGTCAACTTGGATTCTTGACACAGTCAGTGGGGGTTTTTTTCACACTTCCCCACCATGATTCTACAGTTAGAAATTGCAAATTAGAATGTGCAATTGAAATTGCAGTTAGAAAGTGGAATTATTCCATAAAGAAATTCAGAAAATAAAATACCTGATATTTCTGATCACTATTTCTTCAGTCTCAGTATCTATTTGTTGATTTGAATAGGAAAAGATGCTGTCTTTTACAAGAGTTTCATGCCAGCACATTTAATGGGAACATTTTCATGAGCTGAAGTGGGAGGAGCAGCAAGGCTATACAACACTCCCTGCATACAAATTGCCTAAATTAAAAAAAAAAAGTTCAGGACAGGAAATTTTTATAATCAAATGTGGCAGTGAGGAACAAAAATTTTACTATTAATAGACAGTCTTTCCAAGTTCCTTCCTTGGATTTGGCCGTGGGGATGAAGCTTTCCTTGCACTCTGCTGTGTTTATGGCAGGGATGGGAGTTCTGTTTTAACTGACATTTTCCAATTCCCTTTTATGAGACAGTTAACAAGTGGTTAGAAATTTTGCCAAAACGTTATGCAATTAGGTTGATATATTCATGTCAGGTATCTGTGTGAGCCAAAACAACTCTGTGTCAAGCAGCAGGGCTGAGAAAGTGCACAGTTTTCCACATTGCCTGTGAAGGGCTCTAGCTGGATAGTCAAAATGAACAGGAATTTAAATGTATTCTTTGTTATTACTTCCATACTGTCATAAGGGTAGTAAGAAGAGAACTAAATTCCTGCTACTGATTGTCCACTTTTCCTCCACCGCCCCAATCTAATGCAGAGTATGTTGATTTTGATTGCATTGCTATAAACACTGGATTTAGTGGTAATAATAGTCCTGATAATATGGTCCTGCACTTCACAGGAATATGAATTCCTTTAGAACAGGAAAAGGATTTTTCTTGCCTAAACATTTTTTTCTCATTAATAATCTATAATTTCTTAAGTGTAAAGAAATTAAAATAAACCAAAATAATGAAAAACCATTCTGGGCCTATAAAAATTACTGCAGTAGCTTTAGGAAGATACTAAATGGACCACTTATTGAAGGGATTCTCCTGCATTTGAGAGGTGCATACTTTTTTATCCAATGATTGTAACTGATCTTGTCACCAAGTTATCTTGGTGAGGCTGGCTGTGCAGTGAGGTTTCATCTGTGGGGGTGACGATAGAAAGAAGGGACAGGATGTCAGTAGCACCATTTCCATAGCTCAGGGGCTTTGGCTTAGTAGGTTTTCAATGAGCTAAGATTGTGAGCTTGTAGGAAGTTAAACATGTTTGCAACAGCCCTAGTGATGCCTTGTGAAGGCTGTCCTAGAACAGAGACTAGACAGAGTTAAAGAATAAAGTAGGTATTTATTAGAAGGCCTCAATGGATACAGCTTGGGCAGTACAAGAGCCCAGCCAGGGCTACACCCAGGATGGACTCAAAATGGTCACAAAATGGACAACCAGTCACGGGGTCTCTCACTTTTATAGGTTTTGGTCCAACGGCATATTGGAGTGAATTGTCCAATTATAGCTTTAGCTTATGAAGTCCCATCCTTCTTATGAAGTCCCATAATTATTATTTTTCTCTCTTCGGTCCATGTTGTTTATGCTCTTGGGCCTGAAATTTGAGTCAGTTGTCCTGGGTCCCAAGCTAGGAAAGGAAATTTTTGTCTAGCTACTCTGTGAAGAGAGCTTACCACCCCTTAATATGAAGCTCAGAACTACACACTAAGCAGTACAGAACCTGAAAAATATCAAAGCTAAAACCTAAGGCATCACTATAAAAAAAAAAATCTGTCCAAAGTAATTTTTTTTCTCCAAAAGGTACTCTGTTTACAGCAAAAAACGCAATTTCTAAAGGAAAAAAGTTTTTGGATTTTTTCATTGAACTAGCCCTTGAATATGAAATTAGCATATGAAGGTTGGATTGGATAGGATGCAATCATGAGGAGTACCAATTTATTTTTTAGGGGATAGAATTCACCTTAAATATTGAAAATTATTTAAGATGCTTTGGATGCTCTTCTGGTGTCCAGAACCTACTTAGCACTGGCCAGAAAGTTGTCTACTGGTTTAGACCCTTTACATCCACAAAAAATGAATGAATTGGTGCCATTTTTCCTGAATGGGTTTCACAAAATTAATGTTAAGAAAATGTATTGCCTTCAGTATGATCGATGTTGTGGCACGAAGAAAGGATGAGAAATGTATGGAGTAATTTGCTTTCACTTGTAGAAAACACAGCTGCATTGAAAATCTATCAGGAGAAAATTAAAATAAGGCTGAAATAAGCAGCCACGTTATTCTTCAGTAGCAATGCTGAAACCCAAAAAGTGAAGGCTTTGAAAATTTGAAATGCTAATGAGCAATAGAAAAGAATAGCCAGTTTAATTTAATTTTGATTCTGTATACAAAATGATGTTCTATCTCAGTGGAATAGACCATGTGACAAAATTTCTCTTTCTATTTTTATCACAAGATTTCTTCCTTTCACTTTACAGAAGAGTTCTGTTTTGTTACACCTTAGTAACCATCCTTACTGAGATGCAAACACTGATCTATATCCTGTTTCATGTATATTTTAATTAATTTCATAGGTTTTACATTCAGGTCTTAATTACTTTCATACAGAAGGGGGGAAATACAAGAGTATTTCTTCTGCATACAAGAAGGGGAGAAATCTGAGTACGCTGCCTGAGTAATTCTACTGCATAAATCTGCTACCATGGAAGATCTAAATGGATTGCATTTTTAATTTTCCATGAAGCAAAGATGAAAACTAAGTATGAAAATGATTTTTTAAGTATTTGGAGACTAATATAAAAAAATTAGATGCTTTCATTTCTCATGAAAAAGCAGTGGTGGCTGTTTTCATTATGAAAATGAATAACAATGAATTGTTCTGTAAGTATAATTATTTTTATTTAAAATTATATAAATTAACAGGTTTCATCAAGCACATGGCAGTCTGCCTCTTTCCATGCTAAAGAAAATAGATCTTTAAATATGAGAGCACAGTGCTGGGTTTCTGAAAGAAATGGGGACCAGATCCAGTAAACCTGATGAACTGGATCTGCAGAGACCAGGATGTGAGAGGACTGAGGCCTCTTAATCCACTCTTTAGGAAAGAGCTCAGTAAATGAAAACTGCACGCTGTTCCAAGGCTCCCTGTTACAACACTTAGGAGAACACAGGTACCTCAGAAGAAGATGCAAAGCCATCATCCTGTTTGGATGGGAAGCTGCTGAAATCTGTGCAGAAGAATTCCTATGCTTCATGCCATAGGAAATGGCAACACTGCTCTCAGGCATGTTTCTGCAATGCCTCCTTCTTCCCCACTATGGATGCCTCTGGCCCCTTTGAATCGAAAGGCCTGATGTCCACTTGAAGACAGGTATCTATAATCTTTCTTTCAAAAGAGTAAGTTCTCCTTAGGGGAGGGAGGATTAGTAATTTCTACAGATTCAAATTTCTTCTAGCTATGCGTCTTAGAGCAGCTGATCCATTGGTGCTCCAGGCTATGGAGATTCAAACTCACTTCTCTCCCAGGCAAGTGAGGAGATTCAAACTCACTTCTCTCCTGTGGCAGGTGAGGGCTCTTCAACATTCCTTAGGAGATGGAAAGACAGAAGGAGAAAATAGCTTCAGACCTGTTGCTTAATGTGTACCACTCTCATCTCAGACAATAATGTAGAGGGTTTTAGGCTGTTTTCTGACATGAATCCCTCATTGTAAACGTCTGGGCGTGAGTGCTGTCAGGTGGGAGGATCTTTGCAGGAGAGAATCTTCATAGGCAAACCAAGGAACCATCCAGTTCCTCTGTGAGTGCCATAATGACTAATTACCTGCACAGAATTAAGTAAGTTACAAGCTGTGGGGAACCACCTCCAATGGAATAGCAGACATGGCTAGTTTAAGTTCATAAAATAACATTTTGAGCCTAAAAATTCCTATTTTTTATGCTTTTTTCATTACAGAGAGAATGGTAAGCTTTGGGATTGGATCATGGTGATTCTGATACAAATACTAGATAACACTATAGCAATTTTATTAATAAAATGTTATTATACTAAATGTGATTATAAAAAAGGACTAGATTAGGCTGTAAAGTGGACATGTATAGAATTTATGTCATGTCTTCACAAATTATCAATTTATTCCTACACAAATTTGTATGAACACCCAAGCCAGCCCACTTAATTTGCTGTCTTCTATATATAGTCTTCTTCAAGTTTCTGGATGTACTGACAATATGAAATGTAAGGAAATATAAGAAGAAACTGTATGAAAGTGTCTTTCAAATCTGCTACAAACAACACTGCAGTTTTGATCTCTGCTTCTTTGTATTACAATATTCCTAATGCTGCAAATAATTTTCCTCAGAATTATCTTCACATGAATATGCTGTCCCATTGACATGAATAAAACAGTTTATGCACAGAAAATTAGGCACAGAGAGGAATAAGTGCAAAATCAGTGCTCTATATAAATGCTTTTGGTCACTTTTTGATAATATTGATGATTATTAATTCACACACGAGAGACCTGTTACAACACAACAGTGAAGCTGCAAAACAAGTCTCTCTTTCATGGATGTTGTGGCATTTATCTAACTGTGTAACTTTTAACTGAATATTTCTATGTGGTCTTGAATGTTCTACTATTTCATATTCTCCGGGTTTCTAGCCTTATAGTATTGTAAATGATAGCAATGGATTTACTTTATTCTGCTTTTGTTTTCCTGCATATGAAGGGAAAATCTTGTGCTTCAAGTCCTTCAAGTGGTACAGCAGAAACTTTGGAAAAAAATCAGGAAAAATCCTAGAAAAAAGTTAAATAATATAATCCTTGGTAATGAAATAATATCATCTTAAAGTGTCTGCATAAAACAGATCAGACTTTATAGCAAAACTTCCCTGGACTCGAGAGGACAGTATGAAGTTGTGTCAGGGGATATCACAGGAAATTAGGAAAATATTTTTCACCCAGAGGGTGGCTGGGCAGGGGAATTGGCTCCCCATGAGGTGGTCACAGCTCCAAGCCTTCCAAAGTACAAGAGGTATTTGTAAAATGCTCACAGGTACATGATGAAATGCTTTAGGCTGTCCTATGCTGGGCCAGGAGTTGGACTTTGATGATCCTTGTAGATCTCTTCGAGCTCAAGATATTTGTGATTCTGGGAGAGAGCCCTTTTTTTCTAGTTTTCCTATGTGCATTGGCTGCTCAGTTTTTAAAGTTGCTGATCTAAATGTGTAGTGCCAATTGGCAAAGACCTCAGCTGCACCAATTTGTAATTAGGCAGAAAAGAAACAGTCCTGCCTCTGCAGGGGACATGAAAGACTTTCTCAAAGACATCATATGTCAGAAGCATTTCAAGTGTGTCTTCAACTTGAGGCATCCAGCAAAGAGGTGAGAGATGACTTTTCAAGACTCCTTGTATCCATTTTATTTTTTGAGTTGAGCACTAACTTGTTTGTGAATCAGGGAAATTTCATGAGTGATTTTGCATGAATCAAATGACATTTGGGTGCTACAGAGACTATTTGATCCCAAAGGCTAACTGATTGGTGCAGCCCAAATCTATAGAACTAAATTATTTTACCCTCTCTTTTTGGTATCGTAAGTTTGTGTCTAGGAGCTTTCTTGAGACAGTGCTAATTGGTAGGAGTTGAAAGTACAGTGGGGACTATGGTGAGGATGATAAGACAGGGGCTATAAGATTCCTTTGACACAGTTGTTTTTTTCACTTTAGAACCTAAAGGTATTGAAGAGAAACCCAAAGCTTCAGTGGAACACTACCTCATGGGCAAGTTTCTTCGTTCTTTTCTAAATCCTAATCTGATCCATGACATATTCCTACAACAGAATAGTAGGTTGACAGAATTTGTGGGTCAGGCTGATTAGTATAATTTTTAACCACTCCTTTTCTGCTCAGCAAGAAAGTTTCTAAACAGTTTGTGCAGTGAGCTCCCTTGTAGTTCAGCAAATCCTGTGTCAGTGTACTTATTTGGCATTTAATGGTTTGGAGCAGTGTGCCCTAAATGCTGAATTCCTAAAATAACTGTTCTTTAATGCCTGGAGCTCTACATTTTCACCCTCACTCAAATGCTCTCTTTACCCTTGACCATTTCCAGTCTTACCCTCCAGCATTTACAGCTGCAAACACAGTACTATTAACTCACTGTGTCTTGCAGAATTTAGCAATATACTGAAATCCACAGCTAATTCTGTCCATAGCATTACCCTAATCCTGGCCATATATTTTCTCTGATTACTATTCTTACTGTTGTGTAAATTTCCCAGTCCAATTTAGTTAATCAATCTGTTTGAGAGCTTGTTACGAAGCCCTGTAGACCTTGCTGTCTGAAGAAGTATAAAGAGATTTCTGTCCAGATTCAAGGAGCATGTTATGCCAGAGGTGAAATTCATATATTAAGTTAGGCTGAGGTCACAGTGGTGGTATAATGCTTAAATTTAGGGTTACCTTAATCTTGCCATGTGGGGAAAAGAATATATCAGACTCTTGCTGGTGTCTCTTTAACGCTTGTTTAATCTAGGTAGACTGATGTTCAGTCAGGATAGCTGTGTAAAAGATGAGAGGTGGAGGAAAGATTTGATGAGAAGGACTGTAGAACTTCATTAATTCTTTCACTCTGATGACATCAGGAAAAGGGCTGTTGCTGCCAGAAACTTAAGATCTCATTGTACTGATGAGATTGGAAAATATTACATAAGTAAAATGCAATGCTTACAGAAATACATGAGCAGAAATATTCTGTTTAACTTCAGAAAATGATATTTTTGTTATGATTAAGACCAGCTTTAGCATTGGCTAGAGAGTCAAGATTGAGAAAAACAGCATCTGAAGAACTTAGTCTTTTCTGCAGAGGTCACGAAGCTGAGAGGTCGCACTGAGGCGAGTGTGGTAGAGACAGAGGCCAGTGCTGTCCAGAAAACTGCAGGTTGATCATGAAAATATGAAAATGGAGAATCTTTTCTTTCCAGTTCCAGGACTCCCCTCTTTCTGAAGTTGTCTGGCTTTGTCCTGATTGCGTTTTAGCAGAGGAGTTCTGTCACTCCAAGAGCAGGTACTTCCTTCCACACAAGGATTTTTTCTTTCAAAGTTGGCTGTACCTTAAGGTGCATTAATTTATCACAAAATTTACTTCTAAGGTGGAAAGAGGGAAACAATGGCAGTGTAAGTTGTTCTGTGGTAAGACTGAATTCCATTTTAGTGGGAACTGGAGGCACTGAATGCCTTGCAGGATCAGTAGTTTAATATCTTTAAATAGGTTAGAAGTGAACCAGGTAAAGTGAATCCTGTTTGTCAGGGAAATTTCAGCAACAGCAACACTGAGCACTCCTAGGATGAGAACTGTGTTTTTACAGAAGAAAGTCAGTCCCATTGCTGAACCATTTTGCACAAGGCTGGGCAAGATCTTCCTGACAGCAAAAATTGTGCAAAAATTCAAATGTTTCTTACCTTTTTCCATTCCTCCTAGTAATGAAATATTGTTTGCTGACATGTCAGAGACATTAGTGTATGAAAACTGTATAAAAAGGAAAGTACAGAAATGAAACTTGGCAAAGTTCTTTGGCCCGATCCAACTGTTTGCATAAAAGAAAGATTCCCAGAGTAGTATGAACTTGTGTCTTTTGACTGAAAAATCCAAAGATCCACAAATTGCTCATACAGACTTACTATGAAACTGCTTATTTATATAGTTTTATTTATAAGCAAATAGTTGATATTACATTCATAAAGAGATTAACAATTTAATTGTTAATGTATGGTTTGGTATGTTTTATTTTTTTAAAGGATCTGTTTCATGTGAGGTACTGAATGTATGAAATGGGAGTTACACTGTCACTCTTCCAAGCCACATAATTCTGAAGTGTAGAGAGGCTAATCTGATATGCACTCCAGTTATTTTTAATGTGAGCATTACAAATCTCTCAGAGGGAAGCCATTATGCAATATTTATGCAAAGCTATGTGAATACTCTGTTATCCCCTGCAAGCTTTGCTTCCTCTTACTGGACATTGTGTGGTGACAATAACCAGGCAGCACTCAGTTGTGGAATTTACAGGGAGATTATGGAGTCCCTAAATTGAGTGGACCACAGGCAAGACTTGGATGCTGCTAGGGAAATAAAGCAAAAAAAGTGCTTTCTCTTTTGTTCCCTCAATAGTTGTTTAATATAAAATGCATTACTTTTGGTATTTAAATAAATTAACTGACAGCTGTAGGAGATCAGTTTTTAACATTCAGCAAGGTATTTGATATTTGCAAACATAAAGGTCTTAGTAAAATATCCATTAAAAATCTGAAAAAATGAATGTGGTTCTTTGCAATCTGGGTTAAACAAGGTTCATGGGGGAGATGTAAAACTTTTACTGATATAATTAGAAAAAAATAGACAATTTTAATACATGAAAACCTTTCAGCCTTTGAAATATGAGGCATCAACCTTCAAAACTCTAGTTTGAAGGTTGAACTAGTGAAGAATAATTGCTCAGTACTCAACCAGAGACTGAGACAAAAGCTGATTAGTATCAATAGAGTAAGATGCTCCAAGGGAATATTGCAACAAAAGAAGAGCCCAGGTGGAGCTGAGAGGGGAAGAAGAAGGAAATTTTTTTATGATAAGTTTGATTAGTTAGAAGTTTAAAGGTGGAGGGGGGAAGGTAAATCACAGATTGAAAAGAAAGCAGAATTTTTTTTTTGTGTTTTTGATTTTTAATGTTCAGAGCAGCTACAAGTTTGAGCTTCCATAGGGTACAAATGCACTGTAATACAGCTGCCCTTTTCCTGTGCAACAATATATGCAATGTGTATATAGCAAAAGAGGCATTTTTAAAAATCAGAAAAAGCTCTCATCTTTGATATAGTCAAGGAAATAAACTAAGCACATGTCATGTTAGGTACTCCCAGAGGCTATGGACATTTCTACAGCCTAGGGGAATCAATGACACAGAGGATCACCAGGTTAAAAAAATATTTGTCCATCAATTTTATTAAAAAACTGTGCATGGGGTGCATGCCAGATAGAATTTAGCTTTCCCTAAAGTCACTGAAGAGAAGTTTTGCAAAGTGTGGATAATGTCTAAAGGAGTTAGGGACTCTTGAAAAGATTTTTTTCCCTCTGGGTAGCTCATCAATGACCATCAGATTTTCCATGTGATACATTTTAAATTTAGAAGTGGCCTCTGTTTCCACCCAATAGAATTTTCACCTGAACTGAACTCTTGAACTGTTCTTTGTGTCAGGAGGTAAAGAAACATAGCTCAGAATGCTAGGTCAAAAATGTACAATGACTAGATGGGGGTTAATTTTTATTTTGTGTATTGGCAATTGTGTAGACAGTAAAAGAGAATTTTGTCGCCCATCTCGTCCCCAGTTTATTTTCCCCATTTACAAATTAAAGAAATATTGGCTTGTGTCTATCTGTCATTGTCTATTGTACTACCACTACACTGTTTGGTATTTTTACGTGTACACAAGAAAAGGGTGAAGGTGTTATTTCATGTGGGCAAGGAAGAGGGTTCAGCGGAAATCTGTGTGTTTAAAGGAAGAAAGGATTATTCCTGAGGGACTGGCTCAGGAAGAAAGGATTTAAGCCTTAATCATGTCCACATTCTCCTCCTAGAGAGCTAATATTTTTGTCTGATGTATTGAACTTAGAGTTTTCAGGAGAAAGAAGCAATAGCTGAGAACTGTCTGAATTTTAAGCTCCGCTGAATAACTCTCTAGCAATGGCATGCTAAGCACAGATGGAGTGGTGATACACTGGGCTGGGGGAGCTGCCCAGACTGTTTGTTGTTCCAAGTATTTGATTTTGTGAATAGCAATAAAGCCTTTTTCATCGACCTCTGAAGGATTAATTTCTTAATTTAGCACTCAGAGGCAAAGAAATCTAGAGAAAAAATATTGGATGTGCATATAATGAATTGCAGTGTTTATAGTTTGTACAAGGCACAAACCCCATAATCTGCTGATTGCAGTTGGATTGAGAAGGGCTAATTCATGAGCTTTGACATTCCAATTATTTTGTTATTAATACATTCTGCATCCACCCTGTGCTGCTGTTTTAGCATCACTTCAATGGCTCTGCTAAACAGCACTAAAGACAGACAATGGGAAAAACCATATAAATGCATTTTCCTGAAGGAGAATGTGAAAAATTTAATGAGACTTTTATTTGATTGAAAGTGGCTGCTTTTCAAAGCAGAAATGCAGGTTGTTGTTACATTATGCTGACAAAGGAAGGTAGAAAGTGAGAAAAATTCTACGTCACTGAAATTTTAGGCTTATTCAAAAAAATAATTTTTGTGCTTGGCATATTTATCGGTGGTCTGGCACAAACGGCTTAATATTTCTTAAAAGTGTTGCATTCATTTTATCTATAAATTGTTCTTTTTATTTTTCTCTGTGTTGGATGCATTAAGTTACAAAGATAATTATCCAAGTCACAATGTTCTATAATTAAAGAATGTAAGAAGGGAAACAAATATAAAGGAATACAGATGATTACCTGCTAGTGTTTCTCAAGGAGTAAATTCTTCCTGATTACAATGGAATTAGTACAGAAAAACAACAATGATACAACTTTAATGTGACATATAGACTGTGTAATATGATAATTCCAGACCAGCATTTTTAGAGACTAGAACAACCAAGGCCATTAAAACCAGATAGGAGTTAAGATGACAGAACTGTCTGGATTTGCACATGGTGGAACAGTGGAAGAGAATACCTAATTCTCTTATGTGAAACTGGAAGCCCTTCTGGTGATGTGATTCAGCCAATCTGCCTGGACATGTGGTGCTCCCAGGCCCTGGAATGCTCCTCTGTGGCGTTACAGTGTACCAGGAGCAGGACTTGACCCTTCTCTAATAGATCTGCAACCCCCTTAGGCAGGATTTTTTCAATCCTGAATATGACCTTACTGAATCTAGGTATTGTTTTCTCTGCTCGACAAACCTACAAAGAGAAGAGATGATTTTTAAACGGCCCCTGGCTCACCCTATATCACTATCTGGTACATGAAGAAATAAATGGGGAAAACCACATTGTACACCCAACAGCAACATTGGAGGCCATGGAAATCAGCTTTTCCCCTCCAAAATGACCAAATGATGTAAGATATAAAACTTCAACAACAAATTATATCATTTTTAGTACTGCTGATACTTCCCTTGGTAGCCTTAAAGATGCACTATTTTTGGAAATTTCTACTCTGAACAGCTCAGAGTTCAAGGAATACGCACAAACTAGCCAGGCGGTAATAAACTAGAGTGCCTACTTTTGTTCTCTTAATAATACTATTCTTAAGGAATTTCATGGCATTATTTTTAAGTTGTTCTAAGCAATGAAATCAGGTGCTTACTTTATTCTAAGAAAGTGTTCTTAGTGCATAGACAGTTTTTCTGGGGTAGTTCTCAAGAAAGTGGTTTGATTTTTCTTCCATAGTTAATGTAACATTTATTCATGGTGGGGAAAGACTGTTCATGTGGACAAATATTTTCATTAACAGCTAAAAATTAGACTCGTTAAAGACCATTGTAATGTGTTTAGTGAACACTTCAACAGATGCTTGGGGTTTCTTTTTGTTGTGGCAAATAAAAAAACCTCCTTCTTGGAGATCTTTGTTAATGATTTTTTCAGGCAAAGGCAGATAACCCAATTTAGTGGAAGGAAAGAACTTTTTGTTTCTGGGCATAATAATGTAGTAGGAATTGAATCATTAATATCAACATTCATGCATTTGCTACCAGCCTATTCTGCCTGTGAGTGACTGCAATAACCTCTTTTCTGGCATTTATGTGCATATTATATCAGAAGGACATTTTAGAATTCATTTGACTTCTTCAAGAGCTGGAGACAGGGAAAGTAATTTTCATAGCTTTTTCAAAAACAGCCTTTTTTCTGCAGCTGCTCAGCCTAGGAATAATTCTTAAGTTGCTAACAATATTAGCCCTAGTCTGAAAAAACCCCAGGGCCTTACAATTAGCCAGAATTAATACTAAATAGAAAACATAGTGGAAAAGTGTCTTTTACAGATATTTTCTAGCCATCAAATCATAACATTTTCTTTAAATAGATGTAATTATTAGCTGTGTACTTCTGTGGCATTTTAAAATAAGTAGAATGATGATTATTTCCTTGCTATATGGAAATTAGCTATTATTAAATACAAGAAATTATTATTTTTCTGATCTCAATTTTCAAAATGACAGGACAAGGTATTATTAAGTTGTGTCAATTTTGATAAGTGTTATCCAAATTGAAAAAAAAAAGAATTATGGAATCACTCATTCACCGCAGAACTTCCAATCAATAGCAGAAGATAAATTGATACATATTATGATAAATCGGTAGTTAAATGCTTCTAAAGTGCCTTGCAGTTTAGCCAGCCCAGTGACAGCACACTCCCTTTTAGCCAGCCATGTTCCCCATGCACTGTACAGCCCTTGGCAGGGCAGTTCTTGCTGCGCAGCCCAGACACCCCACGCTGTGCCAGGACCGATGCAGCCCCAGGTGGGAGGGGACAGGTGTGAGCTGTGCTACCCCAACAAAGGGAACTGGGGGGGCTGGACATTGCCTGGTGTTGCTTGGGTCAGGGTGTGGTTTCCTCCCTGCTCTTCTGCTTCCATTCTCCTAGCACTTGAGAAAGATAAACCTTTTCTAACATGGCAGGATTTCTTGCAGGATTTGGTGAACTGCACCCTGGTTAATTTTAGCATATTTTTGACATAGGGAGCAGCTGTTTTAAAATCTTGCTGTAGATAATTACAAGAAATAGTTATGTCTCTGATGACAATTTTCCCCTGTGACTGCTGAATTGTCTTCTCCAATGAATAGAAGATCTTGACTTTAGAAAGACTGAGATATGTTTAATTGCGTTTTATTCTCACTTTCCATCTCTCTTAAGAGATATGCCTGGAGATAGAATAGTTGAGTTTCAAACCTCCACTTATGGTTGAATAAGAAACTTAGCTAAAGAATAGTACTGGAGGAAAAAAATGCTTTGAATGAGGAGAAATTAAGAAAAACTTTTAATTAGTTATATTTGTTATCAAGCCTGTTAAATGAAGTTTAGAAGATGAAATAAAATGCTGTATGTTAATGTTCAAATGAAAGCATGGAAGCTGTTAGAAAAAAGACTTGCAAAACATTAGTCACAGGGGAAAAGATAATGTTTTATACATTTTAAAAAATAATTTAAAAAATAAGTTGCCCAGATTATTTTCAAACTAATTCTTAGCCAGAACTAGATGTATTTTTTCATCATTAAAATGAAGGAATATAGTTTTATGGAAATGAATTTTTAAAAGAAATGGAATATACATTTGTACAAAATAAGTTTCCTCTGTAGATTGCTGTTAATTATGAGTCTCAAAGCAGCTATATATAAAAGTTCCTTTACAAACTAATGATGAACTATACACTTGATAAATAGGAGGCCTACAATCATCCAAAGAAAAAGACATTTCTGTGAAAATTTTGCATTTGTTGGGTAGATTTACACGTGCAGCCTTAAGCCCATGAGCTTGCCTGATGTTCGCTGGATCCCAGTTCTTTAAACAGGTTTGTACTGTAGGAAATTCTCCTGAAGTCTCATATGGCCAAAGCTGCACCTCAGTCTAGAAATACTCAGGATAAAGTGCTAGTTTTCTGAAAGTCAATGGCAAAGCTTCTACTGGCTGTCAAATGGCCTGGATTTTAACAAAGTTTCATTAATAACTCCCATTTTCTTTGTAAACCATCACCACCAAATATGTATGAAGAGTGGGAATTTTAGTAGGAAACAAAGAATCTGATGTTATTGTGTCTTCAGGAGAATGAAAAGCAAAAGTCACCAAAAGCTTCAGTATGAATAGGCAGAAAACCACAATATACTTCAAGCCATGGTAAAACTGCAATTTTCTATGTATCTTCTTCTTGGGGGATGGGGTGGAATGGTTGGTAGAGGGACAGGTGTATTTTTACTTCTTGTTTAATGGAATTAAGATCTTCTGCACATTTGTGCATATTCTGTTCTTTGCTACAGAACCAATTAGAAGCCTGCCAGACTCCCGTTGAGCTATGTACAATAGAAAAACAACCTTCTCATTCATTAAATTATTGAAAAAGAAAGTCTCTAGTACGTAAAGAGTAGGCAGAATAAAGCTCTGAAGCACAAAGAAATTGAGAAACAACAATGTGACGAGTTGCATCTCGTTCCCTGAATTGTTGGGTTTCTGTCCATCAGTAAGTTGCAGTTGTCTTCATGCAGGAATTTTTTAATTTTGGAAATGTAGTTAGGCGATGGCTACTGCCAATATGCTGGCAACAATCTGAGTATTTCTGTGTCTTGAGATCTATTTGGAGAAAACTCTTTCAGAAAAAGCCCTTCATTATGCACCATGCTATCTTTTACCAAGACTCACTGACTGAGATAAATAAGGAAATTGAGATTGACAGCATTTGCTACCAGCAGACTTCACCAACTTCTAGTGTCTGGAATAGAAAATCAATCTGAGGATTGGGAAGAGAAAATGAAGCAATTAATGGCTAAATTAATTCCAACTGATCTACTTGGAAAAGTGTCTATCTTTGCTCAGACATGGGAAGAGCTATGTTGTTGCAGCTCACTGTTTACATTGTCTGATGTGCTTGTTTACTATATTTATAGGCGAAGAAAGTGTGTAAATCTGATATGAAAGAAGAAGAAATCAATTCTATTTTATTTTTCTTAATTTTTATTTTTTTCCTTTTTTTATACATAGTAAGTACAAGAAATTTCAATTCAGTGTTACAAAAAAGTACTTGCCCCAAAAAGAAGATTGCTGTGGTTTTATTCTGCACTGATATGGAAATCCACAGAAACACCATATAATCAGCTTGAGAAGGGAAAACTCAAAATCAAATATTTTTTAGAAATTCATATTTTTCATGATTTGAGATCTAATCGGGTGTATTTAATCTTGGTGCCCCTCTAATAGTAAGTGTTTATTTTCTGTACTAAACTGTTGTTTCACTAAAATAAATAAGCCTGAGAATTTCATGCAGCTTCTCTTCGCTAGAATTAAAAATACTTTTATGTTAATTCACAATGTGGCTCAACTGAAAATTCCTCTGGGAAAAGAAAATAAATTTCTTGACAGCTTATGTCGATTTGTGAATGTCCATCTTGAGATGCATATTAAGTCCAAACTGTCTGTAGTCCATAATTAAGTCTATCAGAGTCTGATGAACCCTCAATAATGCTAATTGTCCCCAATGGCTCCTATGAGTTACGACACTGCTGAATCTACTTGTTCACAAAAAGATGCCACTTCATCTGTAGAAAAAGGTTAACAAGAACAGTTTGTGGTTGAAAGTTAATTCTTTAACTTTCCCTGCCATAGTCTTCTCTGCTATACATAAAAGTCTGCTGCATTTGGCAATGATAGTTTTAGAAGTGAAAGGATAAAAATGATGGCTATAATAATCATATATTTCATATCATGGTTACTTATGAGTTTGCAGTGAGGGAAAGGGATATCTTCACTGAGCCTGCTTATAGCAGAACAGCCTGTCAAATATGTTACAGAGGGTGTGTTGACTTTGTGGATTATTTAAAAATCTGTGATATGGAAGATCATTGTCATTATATCTGTAATGCTGTAAGAATGACTGCCCTTTATGTGTTATAACAATCCTGCTAGACCCATTGAGGAAAGCTTTTATGTAAATACATACGTATGTATTTTTCCCTTACCTTTTCCCCACATTTTCTTTTCTCACAGATCAGGAATTGTGGTGGTCATTCCAGAGGTTGCAATCCTTGCTAGTGTAAGTCTGCATTTACCATGAGGGCATAGAAATACTGTTCTTGCCAATTCTGTGATATTATGGGTTGAGTATGGTGCAGATAAAGAGTGGTGCAAATTGCAGGAATTCCCAATTATGAGAATGTAAGAACCTGTCATGCCTGTGGGTGTCCTGTTCATGTGATAAATAGATGTCCATGGTTGGCTGTGCAGGATCCTAAGCATGTGAAGTATGGACAGAGATGGTGCTCCAGACTGGGGTGTCTGTACTGGCACCTAAGAAAGCAATGCCCATGTGTACAACCTTTTGAGTAAATGCCCTAGATGAAAATAAAAGGATCTGGGACACAGCCTGGAGATGGGAAAAATCACATTGTATACAGCAAAAATATGTCTGATGAGAAAATTTTTCTTTTGCCAAGGATTGAGTTTTTATGTGCCTTTTCAAGTCTGGAAAGCTGGAAATGAGAACTTGTAAGTGATGCCTTTTTATTTTCCTGTGGGTTATTTTTAAGCAAGGTCTTTTGGAGAGCCTCTTTACTGTGTGCCCTCTACAAATCATTCTGTTTGTCCATCTGTGAGGATGTGATAAATGTCAACAGAGAAGCAAAGTAAGTGAAGAAAAATGGGAAAGCAAAAATCCCTTAGAGGTTCCTTAAGCCAGGTTTCCTAACAAAGGCAATACTTTATGAAAATAATCTTATATTTGGGTACATTTCTGTAAGTTAAAACCTAAAAGAGTTCTGATGACATATAAATTCTCTTTATAAAGTGGAATTGATCAATAAATGAAATTATTTTCTTCTATTGTTGGTGGGTCCAGAATGAAGTGTTCCTCATTGAAATGAATTGAATATGGGCATGAAAGATTATTTTACACAGAGATGCATAACGTCATCCTAGTGTGCAAGGTGCTGAGAGACTGCTATCGGAAGCTGTTTTAATGAATTTTCTCATTTGTATTCCCCCATTGTCTTTCGTCCAGCAAAAGGGACCTGTTCCAGTTTCAAGCAGGTGATGGAGGGCGCAGGATTGGAGTGTCTCAACTCGGTTAACATGCTTTTCACCTGGTTTAGGGAATACCTAAGGCTGATGTTGTCTGTCTGAAGTTCAAATGGTAACAAAGACATTTTCACAAGGGAAAATATATCCAGATTTAATTTTGAAAGGTCAACAATTGTGGCAGATCAAGAAAATGAACTGACACTACATATGCTGACGACTCCTCTTTTCAAAACCCATCAATCAGAATAGGCCAGGTAATTTGTGGTGCTGAACTCAACCCCATCTGCCTTGAGGATTAAGGTGGGAAGGAGTGAAATAAACCCATAGCCATCCCCACACCCACCTTTTCATGCATGAACAATGGGTTTAGGTGCCTGGCTCCCATCAGCCCTGTTTCATACGCTCTGCAGAGGGTGATGATGACCTTTGCTTCAGCATGTGCATGGTAAGTCTGAGACATTGCACAATGATGAACTCACTGTCTAGCCACTGTACAGCTCTTATGCATATATTTCAGTCTCAGAAATCCCAGACAGAAATATGAGCCCCCAGGGATATAAATCATCATTTTCTCATTGGATCCTGGGGCTGATGAAGCTCAGGTTGGCTTCAAGCCTGTACAAGAACAATGGAGATATTTGAGCTATGGTTTTAAACAAATCTATAATATCTTCAGATTGTGGAGATTTCAGGTGTGGGAAAGGCATGAGCAAAAGAGCTGAACAGACAATGGATTTTTACTTTTGTAAATATTTTTTGTGTTCTTATTTCTTGAAATCATTTGCCATCTCTTAGCATGGAGGTCATCTTAAATGTTGAACTACTAGTATTTCAAGGTAGGCAATCCTTTTCCTATCTCATTTTAGTTTGGTAAATCAGGACACATCTTTTTATTTCATCTCCAAATCACAAGTCCTCTTGATTAAGTTTTCTCAGGCAGAAAAATATCCATTTCCACATTGGCATGATTCCAAATGTAGTGCCTTTCAGCCTGCAGAAAAGAAGAAGCCAACAAGTCCTTTCCATCTCAGAGCACTTTACCTTTGCTCAACATGCTCAGCGCAATCTTATACTGACTAAAGATGGATGAAAGTGGCTCATGTTGGTCTGCATTGTTTGCTGTGAAACAGCTGTACTGCCAACAACTTGTTTTCCTAAACATCATCTTTCTTTATTTCCCTTGTGACTGTGTATTTTTCATTTTAAGGAAATATTTTTTGTTTATTATTCAGAGGCCTCAGAACTGAATATAAAACTATAGGTTTACTTCCAAGAATGTCATCAAAATATATGCTGTAATAAATTTTATCTTTCATGCTTCTCAAAGAAATAGCTCATACAATTTAATCGAGACCAAAGGAAAGAACCATTAGTGGAATTTCACTAGAAGTTTTATTCCACATAGAAGCAATGTGGGGAAAAAAACAAATGAAGATCAATACCCAGGATGCTCTCCCTTCCATCACAGCTTCACTCACCATCTCTGCCTGTGGGTGATATTTACCTCATGATTATTAGGATCATATGAGTTCTGCTTCAAAACTGCTCTGCATGAGCTAGAGCTGAGTGCTAGCATGGAAGTGAATGATGGTGGGAAAAGTATTAACAGGCTTCAAAGCAAGAAAACTGGGTCAGAAGACTGTGGTTCAGAGCCATCTTCTGCTTTACCCAAATAGGCACTACTGCTCTGCAGCTGAGGAAACCTGCACGGGAGTTCTCTCCACCAGAAAATGGTCATTAGGAAAAAGTAAGAAGAAGTAAAATTTTTAATCTCCGCTCATTTGAATATGTTGCTCATGATTATTGTATTCAGCTATTATAGCTCTTTTCCTTCTGTATTACCAGCCTTAGAAACATACTTGAAACAGCTTAGCAGTTACAAATCAAGGATTAATTTTTCTTGCAACACTTATTTTTTTCTTATGAAAGTTGTCATGTACTCCTAAAGAGGTGATTTTTCCTGGAACTGGGAAAACAGGTACTCAGGTTGATCCAGATCAGCTACATGCTCAACTGCTTGTGTTCAGGACTTGAATGCCTGCCCACAGGACAGAGACCAACAAGAAGGAACATGTAGAAAGGGAAGAGGAGCCCAAGACAGTGGACAGGCTGTGCTGCCCCACGCTCATAAAATCAGCTGGCTGTGACTTCCAGCCACTTGCCTTAATCAAACTATGAGACTTTGGTTTTTACTGCATGTAGTGGGCTGGCTGAGCAATTTGCTTAGTAATTTAAACCAGAGGTAACTAAGGCTTAAAGCTGTGGGGAAAGAGGATTGGCCTCTGTGCTGTTTATAAGGTGTCACAGCCATCCATAGCTTTAAGATGATTTTTTTTTCTCATTCCTTGTGCTCAGCTCTAGTCATTGTGCCTTCTACAGGTTGTGTGACACTCCAGAGTTCCTGGAGAGAGTAGGTTGGAACCGGTTGATCTTCAAGGTCCCCTTCCAACCCATACCATTCTATAATTCTATAATACATGTTCTGCCTTTAGTTAAGATTCACAGTGTCACTTCCCATTGCAAGATTTTATTTTCAATTTCAGTTATGCTCCTATAAGTCTACATGTATTGTAGAGTCAGGTTTGCATTATAGGTTGAAAAATTAATCAAAACCAACCTAATCATTTTAGAAAACAAACAAAAAAAGATGGGCAGAAAATACTGTTTGTTTATAGTAAAGGTATTTAAATGACAGGCATTTACTTGTGTCTTTCAAGGTAGAAATTGGAGGACTGGCTCATGATTTTCTTTTGTTGCCAGATGAAACTGCTTAAATGGGCAAAATCAGAGTATTTAAATTTAAAAGCTTCAGTAGAAACATTTGCCACATGTGAGAAAAGAAGATTGAGGTGTCTCAGCTAGGAAGCTAGTTATTAATTTACTGCAAGTCTTTTTTACAACATGAATTCATCCAGCCACACAGGACAGAAAATAAATTAAAAAAAAAAAAAAGAAACAATGTCCAGCGTTAGTAAGGTGCCTTTTTGTTGTTTTAGTTTTTTCTCCCTCCCAAAAAACCACCAGTGGGTCAGATTTGGTTTTGTTTCGGAATGGTTGTGTGGTTCTGTTTATTAGGGAAAAAAAAAAAAAGCAAGCAAGCATACAAGCTTGAAAACCTTTGGATAATAGTAATATTCACAGCATTTATTATTAGGGTGCTCCCAATCCTGTGAACACAACAAGGCAGAAATCCTTCAGAAGAAGAGGGTGGAAGCTTGTATTTAAATAAAGAATTGCATCTGAGGACTGAATCACAGCATACAAACACAAATGTGCTGTGACAAGCCATACATTTCAATTCTTGATTTCTTCATTATGAGCAACTCGAAGAGTTAGTGAAAACCAAATATGTTCTTACATATTGTCTGTCACTCCACTCAATATCAATTTTTGGGGTGTATGTTGAATTCCTCTGGAAAATACAGTGTAAGGCGCAGTGCCAATTTCCCGCCTCATTTTACATATCTAATTTGCCATTAGTGCATTAATAGTGCATGCACAGATGACTCTGCTCCACTCATTCTCCTCTTTAATTTTTTCTTTCTCAGCTTGAAATTAGTAAAGTTTAAAATATTCTTCCTGTCAGATTAGGTTTATTATGTACTCATAAGACACATTAAAGCAGTTAAGCATTTTTAAAATTTCCTTACACATATCTCAGCATAACAGTTAATTTAATAACATTAGGTTTGGGCAGGAAGGACTAAATAACAGGAAATAATCTGTATTTCATGATTCCAGGTATCAAGTAAATAATATATACAGCTCAATTTTCCTAGTGCAGAGATGACATTTTTTGTAGAAATAAGAAATTAGAAAATTAAAAATGCCCTCCGATTTTAATATGTTTTACTGATATGAAATTTGATCATGTTGGATTGTTGTTTAGGAAGAGAGAAGAGAAAGATAAAAAGCTACAGTTTACAGACAAGCAAGAAAAGCAAGCAAGCTATTCAGCATAGAAATACTTTGTCTCCTTAATGGATTTCTGCTGATTGTACAACTTCATCTGAAGAACATTAATGAAGGAGCAATGTGATACATATGTCTGGTGAGACTCAGGCAATGTAACAAATTACTTTATAGTTGACATTTTGTGCCTTTTACAGAATATTTTTTGTTTGTTATTGCCTTAAGCTTGTTCAATGTGCTCTACTTATATTTGACTTACTTTTCTCATGTGTCTCCTATAATAGGAGTTCTTTCAAATAGAATGTAGTAAAGATGCCAAAGCTTACAACAAAAGAGGGTTTAGGAACAAAGTTTTAATCCAAGGCAGACAGGTCCTCACTTTTTCCAGCACTGAATACCAAATGGTTCCTGTTTATTTCAGAGTATAGGAATCGCAGGTAATTTTTCCTCTGCCACAGGGAAATTAAAATTTTGTGCTTTATCTTCCTAACCTGGTGGACTGGAAGGACAGTTTGACTATAAGCATTGGAAATGACATAACTAGAGGGTGGCATCATTGTGACAAGACTGGACAACTGGCCATCACTAAATTTAAGACATTTGCAAATAACTTTACTTTTGAATTTATTTATTACCTCTTAAACCCAAGTCTTTCCAGCCAATTTCCATTGTTTTTCAGTCCTTGTCCTGTTCCTTGTAATGATGGACCCTGCAGAATGAGGCAAAGTTCAGTCACACATGCAGGGCTGGTGCCTGCCAGGTCTTCATCCGGCACAACACAGGGTCCCCCTTTGCTCTGTGGGAGTTGGAAGGTGATGAAATGGGGATGAATTCCTTGCAGGACTTCTCCCCACAAAAACCATGCCAGAAACTTGTGTGTCATCCCTAATGTGAGAGAAAGGGTCTTCTCATTCATGAAACTTTTCCCAGCTTTGTTCCAGGGAACATTATATAGTACAGCACTAGACAGAGCTCATTTCAGCAACCTGTAATATATTTGCACTCAAACATCTTGCCTGCAACCTTACACCTCTACTCCACTGAGCACATTTCCGCCTGCAGGAAGACCTGTGGAATTTTGTTTGCAGTTTGTTGGTGGGGAAATTGCACGAGAGTCAAACATTTCTCACTTCTTGGTTTGAATAACACCGTTATCCTGCTGTCTGCTGTGAAGGGTTTTTAAGTGAAGTGTTTACCATTAGAGCCTCTCCATGAAAATTATTTACTTTTGACACTGATAGCTAGTAGGGAACATTTTTTGTGGGATATGGATTTATAATTACACTGTTAGTTTAAGGATTAAAGCTTTTTTTTTTGATGGCTTACAGAGAGTGTTTTGGTTTTGAAACTGTAGGAGATGTACGAGAAATCTGACCTATCATGTTGTCTCTGGCTCAGGAGAGGCAATGTGGAATGAATAATAATAAAAAAAAAAGGCAAAGAATTATTTTCTCTAAAAGCACTTTAATCTGAATCCATGGACAGATGGCCAAAGCAAAAATTGTTGCGCTATTTTGAAAGCTTTGTGTGGCTGCCTGGAAGCTATTGTCCCTGCAGCAGGGCAGGCAGGGGGAGCTGAGCAAATTCTCCTGGTGAGCTCCTCTGAGAAGTCAGCCAGATTCAATCGGAGCCAAAGCACAATAACTTAAAAGCACAGCAAAAATACCTTCAACACATGCATGCATTTCCCTGCCACCCTGAATTTACCATTCCATAGCAGATGGAATATTCACCCAAACACAGCCAGGGGTGGGAAAGCAGCTGCCATTCCAGAGGCACAGCTCCATGGGCTCCATGTGCAGGGTGTCCGTGGGACCTGGGCCAGGGCAAAGGCCAGAGTGAGGGGTGATGCTGGGGTGGAGCTTTGGCACTCAGCTGAGGAGCACTGCTGAGAGTGTTTGCCTTGTGTTTGGCTGGCCCTGGCCATGATCAGAGAGATATTTGCCTGGAGTGCATATCAATGTGTGTAAAAGCCACATTAAGCTTTTATAAAAAGTTTTGACTCTAGCCTTGGGTCTTAGTATCCAAATGAGGACTGTGAATTAGGAAGGTCTTAGGGACAGTGGAAGAAAGATTTAAATATGCAACTCAATTAGGTCCTTCTAAATTTATTCTCTCTATGAAGTGTAATACTTTATGTATTTTTCATATTTATTTGGTACATTATGACAAGATTAAAGGTTGAAAATAACATTAGGAAGACTGCTTAATGCTGTCCAGCACAGGGTGGATATGCATTTTGAAACAACCAGTCTGAAAGTGATTGGCTTCTAAAAGTGAAAAAAACAGCTGTTCTCTGAATCAAAATGCAAATCTTAATTTCTATTTTAGTCCCTAACTGAAATAGCAAAGGGTAATGAGTGTAAATGTAGTTTTTGAATTCAACAATTGGAATTTTCCTTGTTTTTGGAAACCAGTGCAACTATGAAAAAAATTCATTTCAGAACACCACAACTCAGACTGTCTCTAGCCACATTACAAGTGGGTATAATGCAGACAATGACACAGCCTGGCAGTGATGGGCTCTGCTGCAAGAGGCACCACTCCTGGCTCAGGTGAAGCACCTGCTGGCACAGCTGCCATGTGCTCATTGCTAACCCATAGCTAACCTGGCTGCTCACTTCCACAATTAATAATAATTTTCCCAGATATTGTAAAATGGTTCTGACAAATCAGAGAATCACAGAATATGCTGAGTTAGAAGGGACCCACAAAGATTACTGAGTCTAACTTGGCTCTGCACAGGACACCCCAAGAATCACACCATGTGCCTGAACTCTAGGGGCTTCATCAGGTTTGGTGCTGTGATCATTTCCCTGGGGAATCTGTTCCAGTGGTCAGCCACCCTCTGGGTGAAGAACCTTTTCCTAACATCCCTAAGCATAAATCTCCCCTGGCACAGCTTCAGGCCACTCCCTTGGGTTCTGTCACTGGTCACCACAGAGAAGAGATCAGTGCCTGACCCTCCTCCTCACCTCATGAGGAAGTTGTAGATTGCCATGAGGCCTCCCCTCAGCCTTGTCCAGGCTGAACAGATCAAGTGGCCTCAGCCACTCCTCACACAGCTTCCCCTCTTGGCCCTTCACCATCCTCATGACCCTCCTTGGACACTCTCTAATAGCAGTGAGAATGCCAGACCAAAATCTCTGACCAATTCTATTTTTCTGCAAACATCACTTTTCAAAGTGACATAAAAAAGATGGACTTCCTCTATTTTTGTACAAATGGCTAAAGCATGTGTGATTAAACTGTTGAGTAGACTTTAAGTATATCCATTTTTAATATTGTTTTTATTTTATAATGTCTTTCACAGTGAGCTGAGTGAAAAACACATATGAAATGTGTTTTTTTGTTTAAGTATTCAGATAAATCAAAAAACCATTTTCCTAGGATGCTGTCTCAGGGCAGAAAGAAATGTGGCAACCGAATTATAAACCCTTAGTCATTTACAGTAAAGATGTTGATACAGCAGGAAATGTAATGCTGTGACCAATTTTGTTGCAATATAAAGATTCTATTTTCCCTTTTAATTTTGCTTTTTCTCTTTAACAGATTGTTATAAACTTTAAATAATGCATTTGAAATAAGCCACAGTCACCTTTTGTTCTTGCTCTTCCAGAAAGAGTATTCCACAGGCACAATGAAAACTTGCTAATCAAAACAAGACTGTGAACTGAAAAAATAATCTCAAGATTGTCACAAGCATTGCCTAACTCAGTTCTGGTAAGTTTGCATCTAATTTACTGGCTTTTTCCAGCATGTACTGCACTAATGAAGGTACTACTTAGTAAAAAAATGCCCCAGAAGATACCAGAAAAAAGAGGATGATAAACAAGTTTGTGTTTATAATATGCCACGAAGCAGAAAGGCAGAGTGGGTGCTGTTTTCTGGGTGAACACACAGCAATATACTCTACAGATATTATATCTACATAGTATATTGACAACAGCAGATTGGAGGGAATCCACATCCTTGGTTGATTTTTACATACATCCAGATGTACCAAGGAACTGAGCAGATCTTCTGTGCTTCAGGGGAAAATCTCATTTGGTTACTGGTGATCTAGTTTTGAGGTCTCTGGCGCTGCCTTGACAGCAAATTTATAAAGAATTAATTCTGTAGAGTCTTTTTGACAATAAAGCAGTTTGCTACCATTATGCACAGTGCCTTTTCCTGTTGCAAACACTATTATAGGAAAAATACTACAAGAGATGACTGTCTCAGTTTTGGAAAAAAATTCAGATTGCCTTGGTGTAGAAAGTCTTTGAAGTTCTTATGGCTGATCTCAAAACCCCTGCTATTTAATCCTACATCCTGAAAACCACTGCACACAGGCTGGACAGTAATTTCTTGCAGGATGAGATAATGCTGATATTGGGATGAAATGGAGAAAACTGTGGCTGTGCTGATGAAGTCTGGAAAGCCACAGCTCATACAAACTGTCTCTGCAGAGAGCTGGGGATGTGCTGAGCCGCTCACCAGGATGCTGGGCAGCCTGCCTGTTCTGCAGCTACTGTGGAAGTAGAGAGAGCTGAAAGTGCTCAGGGCTTCATGACCAGACTATTAATCAGTGAAAATGGATGATGCAGAGAAACTCCATCTTTGCATATAATTAGCTGGCATTCAAGTTGCTGTCTCTGTGGAATTAGTTTTAGACTCCACCAAGGCAGCTGAGCTGGGCATGGTAATTCAGCACAGTTGCATGTGCAGATAGTAGCTCTCGGATGCTGGCTTGAGTCTTGAAAGAAGTACAACAGTGTTGGCTATAAGTAATAGCCAACAGCAGGGGATATGCAGGCAATGCTGTTTTCAATACTCATGTTAATCCATTACAAGTTTGCTTTGGTATCTCTCCCTGACACAGCTTTATGCTGCTTAGACTTGCCCTTCATGTGCAAGCAGTGAAGCTCATTGAGGTTTTTCTGTTCTCAGGCAACATGTGGCTCTAGAGCCACAGTTGTGTCTGGGAGGGGAAAGAACAGATGGGCTGAAAGTGAGCATGCCATGTTCAAAATTACAATTAAATTTTTATATTACTTCTTAAGGACTATAAATCCAAAGGAAAAAAACCCCTCATTTTATTGTTCAGAGGATCATATAAAATGAAGACTGGGACATGGTCTCGCTGAAAGACACTAGAAGGAGAGTGCTGACAATGAACGGCAGAGAGGCACAGAGAACTCTGAAATATTGCAAACATTTTTTGTTATGATAGTACTGGACAGAGAATATCCAGTGTTGGGGTTACAGGCACAGTGTTCATTCAGACATTGTCTATGGACTGCCCAAGGAGCCTTGGCTGTGCTTGGAGACCTGAACCCTTAAAGAACAATCTTCTAGCTCCCACGGCAGGTGAGATGTGAGTGACTGAACACAGGGCTAATAAACACTTACATTGTGCCCCTATAGTTACCACAGTGATAAACTCTGGTTACTGTTCTCAGATTCTGGATAAATTACAAACAAGAAAGTCACAGTGATGCCAAAGGGGAGCATTTCTGTATACCTAAATTTTGCTGTCTATTTTATGTTTTGTTTTTCCTGATTTGTGGCACTCAAAGTGGGATAAATCACAAGTTGGTACATACATACCTGTATGCCCACATTTATTAGAGCAATTCCTTACAGTGGGTCAAAAATCCTCTGATTTCTATAAGAAGAACATGCAGTTGCATGTACTACTGTACATTGTTGAAGTGGCATTATGATAAAATATAGCAATACTAAAAAGAAAGCAATGCCTTTGCCTGATTTATATTCACTGCAAGAAGAGATAATGGTGACAACAGTCTGTATGAGGTAGGGTTAAACTTGAAAGAATATGACTAATGCAAATTTGTTTGATCAGGCACATCTATTTCACTAAAATTTTCAAATTGTTTTTTTCCTTTCTCAGCCAAGTGTTACAAATCACTTATTTCTACTCAGAAGACACTTCGCAGTCAATAACATCTTGTGGGAACATCTTGTCAGGGAGTTTGTCACTTGAAGAAAAGGAAGGGTGGAAGTAGGTAGGTCTGTGGCTTTTCAGGCTGCCTAGAAACTTGCTGGTAGCAGGGGAATGCTCCACAGATGGGAAGAAATCACACGGTTGTGTCCTGAGGCTTACAGGGTCAGTGACTCTGTGTAGGCCTCTTAATACATCTGCATAAGCTTATACTTTTTCATATTAATGTTTTTGAAAGTGTTTCTGATCTGCATTTGCATATGGATGATGATGCATTAAGTCTGCAAGCTGAACTGAGCACAAAAACATGCTCAAATGAAGCAGGGAAATACTGCTGTGTAAAAGCCACAGATAAAATTATATATGCAAAATTTACCTAGCCAGTTGCTGGAAAGGAGCCATCTCTTGAGTATTGCAGCAATGGGCTTAGCATTTAAGTAAACCAGGAAAATGTGTGATTGACAAAGAATACAAAACAAAGCAATAGGACAGATCTTTAAAAGGACCTTAAATTTATCTAGCACTGGGAATCAGTTATGTAATGGATTTTGTCTAAAACCAAGTAATGATTATGTCTGATAAATCTATTTGGGAAAGACAAAGCAGCTTGAACAAGTAACTCGCATTTTTTCTCAGATCATCTGAAATTTAAAGATCAGAAGTGTTCTATGCAGGACTTCTGATGATATAATACATGTGATGTGCTACATTTGATTTGGCTAGAGCTGGCCATTCTTAGAGAGCTATTTCTTAACTGAATGTCATCACTTCCAGTACACTGCATTGCTCTAAACATTAGTGTGGGTTGACTAGGGATTATGGTGTGCTAGAAATGGGATTTCCATTTCTACAGACACCAAATAAGGCTTACCTGACAAATCTGTTAACTGATTCTGCAAAGTTTTTGTTGATAATTGCAATAAGAGACACAGATTTTGTCTTCACAGACAGAAATGAAAGTAGAATGGACCTCTCTATTTTCAAAGAAAAAGTTTGAAATTACCTTTAATATTTCATTATGGGAACTCTGATTTGGCAAGATGTAGCTTGAGTATCTTCAAAACTTGAATACCACAGAGAGCAAGCACTTTTTGTCTTATGAGGGAACAAACTTCTGTATTAGTGAAGTTGCAGGATGTCAGCAAAATGTATGGAGTTGGGCTGCATCACAGATCTTGGCTCTGTAAAAGCGCTCTCTCTTTCAATGCCTCTGCATTCCAAATTCAAAGCAGAAGACATCAGGACATGGAAAAAATGAAGCAGGTGTCATTTTTATATGTCCTTCCACTCATGACTCTGTACATTTTCTCACACCATAAGGTTTGTGTTGTACATTATTCTTTCTTTGGGCCCGAATCTCTCCCTTTTCTGTGTGAGATATTTCACTTGGTAAATGTAAGCTTACTGGAACTAAAATGGATTTAAATTGCTGCAAAGTTCTAAGGGAATGACACTTTCTACTGAATAACTCTTTCAGCCTTACATAACAACCATCTGAAAGTCAAAGTTGTGTCCTTTCCCAAGGACATAGTTTCAAAGCTGTCACCTGTAATTGTTATGCAAGGAAAGGAACTAATCAAATAGATAGTGTTCATCATTTGATTTCATACTTGTTCTACAAGCTTAAGCACAGGAAATCTATGAGAGATTTATTTCATTGCTCACTCATATCTTTACTGCACAGCATAAAGATGAATGTCTACAAAGAGATCTTTGAATTCTTTCTTTCAATTTCCTGCAAGAAAGGATACCGGAAAGGTTTGTAGCTCTCCCAGGACTTAATTTCTATATATACCCGAGGGTGACTTCTGATCAAAGATGCCTTTTAAGAAGAAGGTTGGTGAATATCCTTTAAATAAATGCAAACTCTATTCCCTGGGGGCTGGCGAGGAGCGGAGTAAGTCTATAAGAGGGAGCTGGACAGTATTATTAGTAGAGGTGCACTAAAAAAAATAAATTCAAAGTAACCTGTTTCCTAAATGGAAAGGGGTTTTGTTTTAACAATCCAATACAAAATTAAATAAAGCTTTGGGAAGTGTCTCCATTTATAGATATTGCTGTGACCAACATGCCCAACTAACATGGTTATAGCTGAAGATTTTTCTGTTTTTTAGCACAGTGGTATTTGCAAAGTTTCCATTGTGTTGTTTTTTAAGGGAACATCAGTGTCTGGGAACTGGAAGCTCCTCCTGATCTAAGCTTCCTGGGACCATGAATTCACCCATATGCTGAGTGGTTGACTGATTTCATAATTTGCACGTGTATTTAATGCTGATGTAATAGAATTATTTTGAAATTCAGTCAGTACCATTCCCTTTCCTTCATGAGAAGCCAATGCACTGCCACTTGCCTGGAGGTGGCCTGTGAGTTAATGAGAACACACACCTTGGTGTCTAACACACCTTGGTATTTTAGCATCTTTCCCTTAATAATACAGTCAAATTTCTCCTTGATGATTACTGTTCCTCCGTTATTTCCTTGCAGTTTGAAGAGTATAGACGCATATATTAAACTATTTGTTGTCAGAAAATATTTGCAAATCGATTTAATTTAAATACTTTTAAATAGTCTGGATTCATAGGAGCAGAATCATAAGAAATACTGTAAAATCTAAGATATCCCAAATTCCATATATTGGGCACATCTAGATTCTGCTTGAAAAACAAAACACTGCATCAGCACTTCCTTCAAATACTATTTTCTTTGAACTTTTTTGTGAAGAAGGCCTTTGGTAGTGACATTTAATTATTTAAATGAGTATTGAAGCAACATATTAAAAGTTGCAGGTGAATCTTGAGTTTTGCTCCTATTTGCTTTGTATATAACCCAATTTTCTTCTACCTAGGGTTGTTCAGAAATCTCGAATTGATCTCCTTGGTGTGACATGAAGCATTGCCAGATAGGATAGTGGACCTAGAAGCCAATTTCTTGATCATCTGTATAAACATGATGTCCTTCCTGGGGCCTATTCTGGAGTCAACCAGCCAGCTTCTTCCAGAGTGAAGCCCAGGATAGCTGCAGGGACCTTTCCTCTGTGCAAGATGAGTGATACAGCCCAAAGCTGGGCTCAGAGGCTCCCTGTGGAGCTGCCCAGTGCTACAACAGGTACCTTCCCACCTTTGCCTATGTGTCTTCAGCTGTCAGGACCCAAAAAGGTCTTTAATATTTTACTGTAGAACCATCATTTCTCCCTTGCAACATCAGCCTGTAAATACCAGTGGCTACATCTCATCAGGGTCCCTCTCATTAGGGCATCTGCCTGCTGGTCTGAGGAAACCAGAACATTGGTCTCCATATACACAAAAAAGATAGGAATGTTTTGCCTCTGTCTGGACCAGATTCCATACAGATCTTCCGAGCTGATAGGAGAGCTGGCTGTGAATGCCACACATCTGTCTCATAGTCTTTATAGAGTCTAGGTCTCTCTCTATGGGACAGATAAATGAAAATGAAAGGTTTTTTTTTCTTTCTCTCCCCTCCTCTACCTCCCCTCGCACCTTGGTTTGCAGCATTCTTTATGACAAGAACGGGTGTAAAGCCAAATGATATTCTTGGAGTTCTGTGCTGGTGGTGCTAGTCCTAAAGGACTACAAATTTAACTGTACCTGAATCTCTTTTTAAAATTAAGTTTCTTATAGGATATTGAAATGTTGCAGCTGTTTTGGTATGTGTACCTGATGAAAACCTTTGGGTTATAGAGGGCTGCAGAGACATGCAGAGGCTTCAGTTTAGAAGAGAATTTAATGCATTTAGGAAGTCAACAGAGGAAGACTTCTGCTTCCACTGGAGCTAGGGAACCTGAAATATATCCTTAAATCTCCACTAGCTTTTAAAATAAGGAATATGTCAAATTACAATAGTGATCTGTTAAATTGTCTTGACATATCATCCCTCTCAGGAGATAATCCCAAAGAATTATTTAAACTATTTAACTGCAGCAGGGTGTCTATGAACAGATATCTTTAATTTTGCTGCTTTTTAACTACTGTCCCTGATTTTCCAAATATCAAAAAAGACATTTTTACTGTCTTGCAAATTTTTTTTTAAAAATACACTCATTACTTTAAAATCAAGTGAGAAAATTGAAATTCTCTCTTTTTGAATTCTCTCCTTTTTTCAGAACAAACATTTGAGTTTTCCGCTAGAAGGACTGTTGGGAATAATAGTGTTAACTTTCATGACACTTCATCTCTAGCAGGAAGGTAAAGAAGTGTTTTACTCTTGGATTATTTTGAATTTTACTAGAAAGATCTCAGTGTGAGGAATAGAAAGGTGGAGAACCACAGAGCTCCAGTTTGTGGAGCAGTTTCAGTGGTGATGTGATCTCCACACAACTCAGTGGCAGCCAATGTCACCTTTTCAACTCGCCGTACATGAATTTTTAGTAAGGTTTGGTTACAAAGTAATCTCCAACTTGAGGATAGCCATACTCCTTGATCCAAAATCTCTGATTAAAATAATTTCAAGGATTCTATAAACTTCTCCAAATATACCCAAACACTGATGTTTCTCAATCTGTAGTAATTTCTTCTTTCCAGTCCCATAGCAAATAACGTATCCCAGTGGGTTTCATATCAACATTTTTGTGATGTGGAGATGGAATCCACAGTGAATTTCTTTGCTTGTTGATGAACTACCTCCTCTACTTCAGTTTTTCTAGAATGCCTGAAATATTTTAAGTTTTTAACTTTCCTATGAATTTTCTGTGTTCATGGGCAATGCTTAACAAGCGAGGCATTGCTCAATATCTGTAATAGACATATAGTCCCAGACATACTAAAATGGTTAAGCTATAAACACCTTTTGTACAGGCTACAAAGATATGTTCTTTTGAAGTGTCAGTGTGATTTGCAGTATATTTATAATCCTTTCCTGATGTATCTTTTAGATTTTACTCCATATTTTGTGTTTATTCATTCAGTGTTTTTCCTTCTCATGTGATTTACATCATAAGTAACAGCAGATATCAGCTTCTTTCTCTCAGATGATTTATTGAAGCTGTTAAGATAATTTTTTATTTTATGTCTCTTATCCAGAGAGCTTTCTATTTGGTGTTATCTTTTTTTTTCCCCTCATATATTCTCTGTATAATATTTCACTTTAATGGAAGTATTGAAGACTTTAAGATATAAGACATATCTCTCTAAGAATCTGTTAATCTCCTTTTCGTAGAAAACAGACTTTGAACTATTTTTTATTCAACCTTCTGTACAGCAATTTTATCTAGAACATATTTCTCCTGTTTGATTATGGGGGTGTCTTGTCGGTCACTGTCAAAAACCATATATAGACAAGATATTTTCATGCTTCCCACTCATCCACTTAGCCAATAATTTCATCAAAGAAAGAAATTGTGTTGAGCTCATTTTTTTAAAATTAAATTTTTCTTATTACCCTCTTGTGTTAATAAACTGATAGATTACTATATAATTTATTCCAGTATTCTTTGAGGTACTAAGGTTAGGCTGAATAATATTTAATTTCTAGATAGACCTTTTTCCTCTTTGAAAAAGATTTTCTCTTTGTCCTCTCCCCATCCTTTGGGATCTCATTGTCTTCTAAACACATTCAGGAATCAGTGCTAAAATTTCTGAGACTGCTCTGGCTACTGCTGTGAGTACTCACAGGCGGACATTTTGTCAGGCCCTGCTGAGTTCATTATCTCTAACACTTAAATAATCTTCCATGCTTCTAATTTATCTCCTTTCTCCTTGTTACTGATTCCACAATAATCTTGGTATGATTTACCGAGTGCTTGCACCAGAAGGTTCTTTGGTTTGAAACAGCTGCAGTTCTCTGAGTGACTCCCCCCAAAGCCCAAGTGTCCACCAGGGCTCGACATCTGTGTCAATGACTGGAAGCTCTAGGTTGGATCCATGCCCTCCTCTCCTTTGCTGTCTTGGGAAGGGAAGTGCCAAGCTCCTCCCTGACATCCACAGGTGTCTGAGGCTTCAGGAGCACTGGTCTCAACACAATATCTCCTTCAAATCTAATATGTCTTATTTCTCAGAAGTGTGAGCGAGGCTTTTGTTTTCCTTTAAAGCTAAATAATGCAATGGCTGAGCTGGGACCCAGAGGAGAAGCCCCAGTGCCCACGCTCTCCACAGCTCTGCAGCCCCTGTCATTCCTGTATGTGGGCCATGCCATGCCAGGGACACTCTGGGAGTGAAGAGGAGGGAAGCAGAAAGGGATGGCCAGGACAAGAAGTGAGCTTGTGCTGCTCTAGTGGTGTGCAGGAAAAGGAAAGGTTAGCTCATGGTCTGCTCCAATTAGTCCTGCTTCATTTGAAGACAGAGTGGTTAAAATTTAGGAAAGTTCCTTGTGGCAGAAAACATTGACAAATTTTGTGAAAAAATCATTTTGCAAAGAAGAGTTACAGTGTAAAATGATGTTTTAAATAAAATAATTTTGTTATCCAGTAGCATGTAAGTACTCATTGTGTCATATTTGTCATGCCTTCTGGCATAACAAATTTAACATTTGCTGCTAGACACATTGACTGCTGTCACAGGAGGTAGCAAAATTGATATAAAAGAGGGACAGCATATGGCAAAAATATCACTTTGGGAAAGGACATTATGCTGCAATTAATAATAAAAGAAGAAAATAATCTTTTTGCAAAGAGAAATCTAATACATTTAAAGTGCATCCCTGGAGCAGTTTGCTGTGGTTCCAAGCCTAGGTGAATTCTCCTAGGTGCAGTAATCTTTCAGTGGAATTTATTTTGTCAGGGCTATGCCAAGCAGGAACACATAGTAGATACAATGTAGAATATATAATAAGCTATAGCCTTCTCCTCCCTCTGAAGTCTTTTGGCCTCGTGGACTTTTGTACCAAAGACTTTATTCCTTGAAAAAGAAAGCAGTATATATATTTAGGTTGGAATGTCAGAGTTCTTCCTTGCTTCTGCATCACAGTTAAATATTTTTTTTTTATTTCCAGATTGGACTGGGTCTAAAGGCAAGTGTTGATTTCTCTGAATTTTGGCTTGGCTATAAGTAGAGCTGAAATGGGGAGGTCTCTGAAAAATTACTTATTTTTTGACCAGGAAAGGGGAAAAATCCCAAGATACATGAATTCAATTAAAGTGTCTAACACTTCTCTCTCTAGAAGACCAGGTGGCTGTTGCAGGTCCACATAGAAAGTTATTCTAAAAGTTATAACAAGTGAAAATACTAAATGAAGTCTTCTGAAGAGGTGTGCATTTCCTATTTCTCCAGAGGATAAGGAGAGGTTGTTTCAGCTCAGGATGAGAAGGAAGTTGACCTGCTAGATCCTTGCAATTGTTTTCAAGGACCTGTTGAGAACAAGGAATGTGGGGTAGATAGGAGTGGGTGTTTCACATCTTAAAGCTCTAAAAAGTGTCTTTGACACATTGCAAACATGTGAAAAGTACACTTCTGAACCACTTTGGTAGGAGGTAAGAGAATTTTCTCAGGCAGTAAATAGTTTGTTAAGGTGAATGGCTCTAATAGCTAATCTGTGCTGATTTCCATGGTGAAGCAACAGCGAATCCTTCAGAAACATCACACAGAATATGCTGACTTGGAAGGGACTTGATCGAGTCCAACTCCCGGTCCTGCACAGGGCCATGCCCGGGAGTCACACCATGTGACTGAGAGTATTGTCCAAAAACTTGAATCCTGTCTGGCTTGGTACTGTGACCACTTCCCAGGGGAGCTGTTCCAGTGCCCAACCACCAGTGGGTGAAAAATCTTTCCCTTATAACCAACATAAACCTCCCCAAACTCAGCTTCAGACCAATTCCCTTAGATTCTGTCACTTGTCACCATAGAGAAGAGATGAGTGTCTCCCCTCCTTTTCCCTGCATGACTTCTAACAATTGGGAATTGCCTGCCCCTGTGCCCTGAGCAGGTGATGTTTGAAAAGTGGCTAGCACTGATGGACTCCAGCATCTGCAAGAACTTTTTTCCAGGAGACCTTGCTTACTGGTTCCTTGAGCAGCCTGAAGTCTGCTCTCTTCATATGCAAAGTTCAGGTTTTGGCAATTCTCCTCCTCTTAACGAGATTTTAAACTCAATTTAAACTCAATTTCTTTGTGGTTGCTGTGGCCAAGACGGCTGCCAATCTCCACTAATGAGATCCAAACTTTTGACAAGCAGGAGATCAAGGTGGGCATCCGTCTGAGCTGGCTCCCTTAGGACTTCTCATCCATAAAGTTGTCATCCAGGATTTTAAGAATCTTCTGGCCCAGGTTGTACCAGCTGTGTGATGTTCCCAGTTAATTTCTGGCAAGTTGAAGTCTCCCATAGGGACAAGGGCAGTTGACTTGGAAGAGTCCCTTAGTTCCTCAAAGAATAATTCATCATTGTCCTGTCCAGGATGTCTGTAGTGGACTCCCATGATGGCATCTGCATTATTTGTTTGTCCCTTGATTCTCACCCAGAGGCTCTCAGCTGTGCCACTGGCAGCTGTGAGCTCCACACATTCTGCCCCTTCTATTCCATACAGTGCCACCACTGCACCTCTCCTGCCCTGCCCGTTCCTCCTGAAGAGCCTGGAACCATCCAGCAGGGCACTCCAGGTACAGGACCCATCCCACCAGGTTTCACTCCTGCCAGAGATGTCAAATCTCTGGGACTGGGCCAAAGCCTGGATTCCCCTTGTTTGTCTCTCTTGCTGGGCACATTAGTGTGGACATATTTCAGGTGTGGTGCATTGTAGCCAACACCTCCTGAGGCAGACTGAGGGATCCTGTTGGTGCTCTTTTCCCCAAGTACTGACACCCCATCCCATCACTCATCACTGGCCAGCCTAGCCTTGTCCCTTTCCCCCTTCCAGGCTGATTTAATGCTGTCAGTTCCTGTGCTAGAGCTCTTTTTCCCCTCTGATATTGGTGCATCCTGTCAGGTGTCAGTAGACCAGGTGTTGAGTAGATCATCCTATGGTCAACAAATGCAAAATTTTTCTGCCAACACCAAACTCGGAACCATGCACCGACCTGATGCATCTGCCTATTTCCATCAATATTATTCCTTCTTACCAGAAGTGAGGAAATCACTACCTTTGCTCCAGACCCCTCTTCCAGTTGTCCCAGGGCCTGAATTCTCTTTTGAATGCCCTCTTGACTTTTTTATTTAATCACTGCCTCAATTTAAACAGTTTAAACAACCAATAGAGAACAGTTATCAGAGGATCTTGCTAAACTGGTAATGTCCCTTATCTGAGCCCCTAGAGACAGCAGACTTTCTTGTGAGTTGGGTCTGGTCTGCATATCAGGCCCTACATTCCCCTTAGAAGGGAGTCTGCTATCACAACTCCCCTTCTGTTCCTCTTAACAGGGAGGTCGTGGTGCATGGAACAGGTGGTGCTGTTTTAGGAGGCCCCACTATCCCAGAAGGATCTTTGCCCACCTCATCTGTTGTCTGATTTTCTAGCGCCAGCACCTCAGACCTCACACCACTGTGTTGTTCCAACACCCCACACCTCTTCTAGAAGGTTCCAGTCCTACTTGTCAAATTCTGAGAAAGGGGAGGAACCTTTTGGTCCTTCTTCCAGCCTTCATCTTTAAAACACCCTTGGCTCGCAGTTGTTTGACTGATTACCCTGGAGGGTTCTGAGTCCACCTGCTTCTCCACTACAATGGAGGTCTGAGACTCCTGAGAGTTTGAGACCATAGTGTCTCTGAAAATAACGGGTCTATTTCTTGCTCATTCACTTGAATACTATGTGGGGGGGTCATGACAGCTACAGGTGCCCAGAACAACGCACCTACAAAATCCTACAGACTGAGGAGCACATGAAAGGTCATCTGTAAAAACTATGCAAGTCCTGTGTATGTAGATCCTCAGCTTCACACCAGACATCCCTCTTGAGATTGTTCATAAGGTAGGGAAATGGAAGGGGATTTAAAAAAGACCACAGTAAATCAAAAAGTACAAACCTCTCCACTTTTGAGAAGTTAACAACATTGTAAGCTTCTTTAAAAGCATGGTTCTGTCTAAGGGATGTGGAAGTTTACTGATATGGTCAGACTACCTGTGGGTTTTATTAAAACCTGTGGAAATGTGGTGCCTAGACCTGGGGGCAATTTATCTTTTCCTGGAATAAATCTCCTCTTAGGTTTCCAAGGACTCCTTTTTTCAACAATTTCTCTGAAACACTGATAAGCTTTTTAAGAAGAGATTGGGAGAGTGAAGAATGAGAACTGTATGAAAAGGGATTTTCTTTCTGCTTCCTAGAAAACAGCATAAATGGAGGTAGGAAAGAATTCTTGTTTGTTGGACTTTAATAATATGAATCCAGTCTTTCAGTTTATGTCATGTTTAGTTCACCCTAATAAATAGATTTACAACATCTGTACTTTATACTAAGTACTCAGCCAAAACAAAAAGTAATTTATGCTCCTTTGTAATATTTATATGAAAGATTATTTTTTGAGCTTTGAAAACTGACAGAATTTATGTCTTATAAATTGAAAAAAAAATTAAAAAATTAAAATAATTAATTTTTTTTTAAATTTAAAATGTTGCTTGGCTTGTTTTCTACTTTGTAATAAAAAAAAGAATAGTGGCTTCATCCTACAAACACATTTTTTTAAACCTAATCCTTTTTAGGAGCAAAGATGACACAAAACTTCTTGAAATAACATAAAAGCCATCAGGACCTCAAGAGAACCTGGTTGTTTCTAGCTGCCCAGAACAACAACTTCAAAGCTAAATCTGCAGATGTAGCCCTGCTCTGCATAACAAACAGTCAGACTGACAGGAAAAACCACTACCTAATGCAAAAGAGCACAGAGAAGGATTCAGCAAAATGGGAATGAAGGGATTGTCATACATTTCTGCTGAAACATCTGTATCAGTTTGTACCAATCATATCATTGACGCCTAAAAGCACAAACTGGTAACAGAGAATGGAATCAAGTTTTTAAAGACTTCCTTGTTTTTCAAGAGGGAAGTGCAACACAGAACTGAACACAGAACAAAGAATTATTGACCTCTTTTGTATATATTCTCCTTAAATTTCTGTGAGTGAGACAAATAGGGATGAACTTATACCAAAAAGCAGACACCAAATTAAGGCAGAAAGCTTCAGTAATAAAGCATCTTCCTCATTATTAGTAATTAATAATATATTTGCCCCTCCAGAGAATCAAAAGTGCAGAATGAGACACCACACAGATTTTTTTAAGCATTTCCCAGAGGACCATTTCCATGCCTTCAGATCATGGAGTCTGTTCCAGGGTGCTGTACCTAGAGGGATGACAATGTTACACTGAAAATTGCTGGGATCATTTATGTCTTGTTCCATGACTTCCCACTGCTACAAAGTGCCAGGGCATCCAGGGCAAGAGGAAACCTGCTGAGGAGTTACCCTGGCCATGGAGGAATGTAGCTGAACAGAGCAGATTGTGAGAACACTCTTTGATTTGATCCACAAGCACTGCTCTTTCAGGGGGGGTGTTGTGGAGGGTGGTAAATAATGCAAAAGTGTATTTCATAGAGGAGATCATTCAGATAGCCACAGCTAACTTGCGGGCTTGAAGGTGATGGAAAAGCACCCATTATTAGGAAAGAGGAAAAAATGCATTTATTTTCTTCCCTTTGGCAGAGAATTAGATTGATTTCAGTATCTGGGTTTGGATGAAATGTTCCTGCCCTTTGTTCAGCCCAGCAATAACTTCAAAGCATTCTGAATATTTGGCTAGGTACAACAGTACTTTGTGTCATAAATCATGGATCACATTAGCTGGGCCACTCATGAACTCAGTAAGTAATGACAAATGTAAAGCTAAATTTGGCTTTCAGTTGCACAGATGTAAATCTATTGTAGCTTTGAAATCTACAGAACATTCATTATGAAAAGAAACTCTATTTTCAATAGTCCCAGAAGACAGGAAAATCAAAGGACTGCTTTCAGGTTGCTAAAACCGGCATATAGTTTCAGATAGAAGTTTAAGAAGTCAAGAGATTTTGTGGAAAGGAAATATATTTTCTAAATTTGTGAGTTCCAATAAATATTGTCATAGTTAAATGGTGGAAAATGTTTTGATTGGCAAATCTTAAACCTGAAGAGGCCAGAAAAAGGAATAAACATTCTTTTGGGCATTTTCTGAAATCAGTTTGTGCCAATATCTCCTAGGTCTCTGCTCAGGTCTGGCTGGAAGGTTTTGGTCATTTTTTAGCTGTATTGCATCCTATTAGAAGAAAAATATCCTGGCCTCATCTGAGAGGATGCTGTAGCTGATGCTCCAGACTCTACTTGAAGATCCAGTCCTAAGTGAGCCTTTTTTCTTGATTTCTTATAGCAATAAATTTGGTTGCTGCTCTTTAATGGGGACCTGATTACAAATATTGATAGTTGGCAGCTGGAGAAGGGGAGACTAAGGGTGACTAAAATGAGATGGACAAGAAGGTGGTATTGTTCTATGTAAACAGGGAAGAAAAGAAAGACATTACCTCCCTCAACCTTTGCTCCCAAGGTGCCGGCATTATGGCAGGTTTTTTTCCCCTGTGAGCAGAGCAGGAGTGCTGAACTATATCTGGTCTTTCTCCAGGCACAGGTGCAGGGCTGACAGAATCTGCCATTTTAAGAACTATGTTTTAGGCTTGACAGAAGTTTCCTCATGAGCATCTGTACGCGTGGGTCTTGAAGGATTTAAACATACTGGCTCGGAGGAGCACTCTGGAGTGTCTCCTCATCTGAATGCACCAAACACACAGCTGGTAAAACACCAGTGGCACAGAAAAGGAGCAGTAGCTGAGTGCCAAATGTGTCAGATGTTACCTTGATGTAAAAGAAGTCTGTGCAGAGATATGCATCAAGGATTTGTAGAGCTTTGGGGATGAAAGTGGAATGTGAGTGCTCAAACACCCTTCAAATGTGGATTAGTGCTCCTGTTGCCTAATTCATAAGGACTGGCAGTGTAAAGCTGCAGGTGCCTAGAACTAGCTCATTACTAAGAGACCTGCAAGGTCTGCTCTAGTACTGAGCAGTTCTGAGTTAAGAGGAGGGCATTGGACTATTCTGATTCAACACATCTTCTAAGCTAATGCCCATCCATCCTTTGGTGTGTGAACATGAGAGGCAGTGCCTCCACACTGCTGCGTGCATAGAGAGGGATGAAGCTGTCAAAATCCATGTGTAGAGCAAAGCTGCTCCACTTCAGTGGTACTTGGCTCCAGAGCAGAGGAGCAGTGGAGAGGCATTAGAGTTATGCCTACTGCTAATCTGTATTAACAAAAAAGTACTGGAAGCTAGTTTCATTATCCTTTGCTTTGTTTTTGCTAATCCTTCACTAGTCAGAAAAAATAGCAGAACTGTTTTGAAGGCTTAAATTTATTCACATCTGCTCTGCAGATTTGCAAGTAGTGAGGAGCACGTGCTTAGAATATTCTCTGTCCAGGCCTTGCGTACACTCATCTACAGAACACCTTACTGACTGAATGAATTCATATTTACTAGGTTGGCTGAACCTCTTTTTCCTCTTCTGCCACTAGATTATATGCAAAGAGGACAATTTCTCAGACAGTTGATCAATCAGTCAGATTTTTATATTGGAATTGAACAACAATGCAGACTCTCACTTGTTGCCAAATTCCTTATGTTAACTGGTAGCAATAATATAAAAACATGCTTAACACTTACATCCTCCTGGCACTTCAGACCCTCCTGGGGTCTTCTACAGAGCCCAAATCACCAAGCAGCTCCAGTTTGTTCAGCTGCAAATACAAGATAAATGGTCTGCTCAAAACAACACGAATAATCATATCATTTTTCCCCTGTACTTTCAGCACTACGATTAATCATCTGACGTATTTCCTTTTGCAGATGGTTTCAGAAATCTATTCAGCTTGATTCTACTGTAGTGATACAAAGTAATGCTGGGTCAAAATTTTTAAATTCAAAACAAAATCCACAACTTTCAGATATAGCTGCATTTCAGACACACCTACACTGTGTATCCTGGCTGTAAATAACTAGAACATCCCAGATGTTTTTGATAATGTTGAGGAACAAACTGAGCAGGCACATCCAAAGGATAAACTGAAAGACTTAAAAAACCTAAAAAAGTACATGAGGTTTAGAAAACTTGTATCTCTACATTTCATCAAAATGTTTTGATCCCACGGAATTTTTATTCTGCTGGCAGTACTTTCAGAGTTTCATAAAAAATCCATATTGTCATATCAATAAAATATCTGACACAAATATCCAAATTTATAGATGTTTATTGAATCAGTACCAGTAAAACATTTTTTCTGAATCACATGGTGACAGTCATTTTTAGCAGAAAAGGAAAATGAGCTGAAATACACAGAAAAAGGGAAAGCTGAGCCAAAAAGGGGAATGGAGAAATGAAATAATAGAGTAACAGTTGACTGTGACATAGATGGGTTATGAGCTCAGCTTTGACTGATCTTAAAAGTCTAAAAAAAAAAGTCCTTTCCCCCAGCTTTCTCCTGTTCAAATGGATTCATCATGCTATTTCTATTTTTCTGGTCTCAGATAAATTTAATCTAAAGACTCCTTTAAAACATGTGAAGAAATCCCCTCTGGTGAGGTATTGAATCATGTGTGTCTTTTTTTTTGTCTGGAAAACGCTATTCTACCCTGCTGGCAGGCCTGCCTTATTTCCTTGGATTTTACTTCTCTGATACAAGAACTTGTTTGTTAGAAATTATCTAGTTTCTGCAATGACTAGGATAGTCTGACCTCCTTTTAACTGCCAAGAAAGCCTTTTTCTCCATGAGCTAATGCAAGTCCATTCCCATGAGAAAGGCAGTATGCTATGACATCCCTGTATTTTGTATGCTCTCTAAGAACATCAAACCCTCCTGGGGGCCTGTTCTAGTGTAACAAATTTTTAATCTTTCTAATTAATTGAACCTTCTGCCATTGTGTAATAATTATCTTAGCTTCTCATATATGTATTTTGAATTGAGGGTACTATTTTGTTAAGCTGATGTTTGGTGATTCTGTTCTTTTCCTGGTGCTCTCCAATCAAGTAATTTTCTCAGTCTTTGAATTTCCTCTCCCATGATCTACACTTCACTTTGATTAAGGACATCATTCCATTCGCATCAGTTTTTTTAACCTTCTTTGGCAGAGGGTTACATCATACCGTCCATTCCCATTTTTCTTTCCAGAAGTCATCATGCTTAGTCCATTTGTCACCTACTCTTCTCATCTTTCTGCCTGACAGCTTGAAAGATTTCTTCTGGTCCTCTCCACTTCACAGGTAATGGTGTAATTAGTATGTGTATTCCTTTAGTTCTCTTGTCTGTATCAATAAGTTCTCCTTCAACTGCTGAAAAGTTTTGATATGAGATTAAGGTTTTCTTTTTTCCCCTGTGATTGCATTAGTATAGATCTACTTTTCAATTTCCCCTTATTCATGTCACCCCAAGTAAAGCTGCTGTCACTACAATGTTCCTGCAGACATAGGGGGACAAGTGCATGGTGGATATGAAATGGAGCCAGACCTAAGATGTGCAATTTCAGTGTAATACACTACAAGTTATGCAAATGTAGCCTGAGAAGTATCATGCCTTTTTAGATCTCTTCTTATGCGTATGCCTTCAAAGTAACCCTGTACTATAGGTATTCTTCATTATTCTTTAGCGCTTCCCTCAGGAATTGTCATCCCCTAATCAGGTGAAGTGCTTATTGCATAAATGCATATATAATGCTATGTTTCACACTATAGTGAGCAATTAAGAGACAAAATTTTACAGTAGGTTCTGTTTTTCTCTCTCCTGCTGTTCAAAAGGATGACACAGGGAAGAAACACAGCAAAATTCCTTTGGCTTTCGGTTCAAAACTTTGGTGTCGCCTGGAAGATGAGGTTTTTCAGAGTGAACATTGTAATCCTGTCAGAAGAAAGCTTTCAAATGTGAAGAATAAATGATGTAGTTCTTGGGTTTCCTCTCTTCTGGATATTGGATTTTTTTTAATTTGAAAAAAATCAATATTTTCATTGTGATTTGTTTCTGAATTAGGTAATATAATTTAGAACCTGTTAGAGCAGGTGACTGACTATAGGATTTAGGTCAGGATTGTCAACACATGTCAGGGAACCAGTTACTAAATGTATTAAATTCTGGTAAATTAGCTAGAGAGTGATCTGTGTGTGTTCTTTTAACACTCTGAGTTTCCTATTTTTTATAAGTATTACCCCTATTAGTATGATAGCAAAGGACCTATTTTACTTTTAAGTGGTCACTAAAAACTAACTTGAAGTAAAAGGTATTTTCTGAGACCTGTGTCTTGATAAAAAACCTGTTATTTCTGTGAAACTAAAGTAGCTGACTTGCATACAATGTAGGAATACTAATTTAAATTTTAAATCTGCTTAGTGGAGAGAAGAATGTGTTTTGAAGCTACAGTTTCATAATTTGGAACTAGCTAGAGCATCTGTTCTTTTGTAGATAAAGGACAAGTGAAGTCTGAATCAAAACTACATCAACCATTATTTTATCTCTGTGTTGTTGGTATCCTTGCACATATCCTGATCACTTGTGTTTAAACTTTGGAATATTGAAACTGACTTGGTGGGAAGTATTTTATTCTTCCTTAGGATTTGATTTGTTCCTTGCCATTTGTTTTGCTTTCCTTCTTCTTTCTGCAGACCTTAGCCAGCTCTTTTGAAAGTGTATATTATGAAACACATAATTAGTTAGAAGTCATACTACGCAGTAGTACTTCTACAAAGTGCTGACACTGGAAGAAAACCCTGTTAATGCACTTATTTTCCACTCTTCTGCACTGCTTCCTTGCTCTCTGCATTAGCTCTGTAAATGGAGGTATACAACAGTCATAGCAAGCAGGGTGTTTAAAATCTTCTGCTTTATGCAAGAAGCACAGCACAAGAAAGAAGCACATCCCTATCACAGTAATTTTTTATCTTGAAGGGTCAGTACAAGCTTCTCCTGTGAATTCTTGTCCATTACAGCTATGGAATGCCTAAACATTTTTTTCTTGTGTGCTTTCTGAAAACCCTTGCTAGGGATCTTTGCTGCATAAATGCAGTTTCATGAGTGAGGTCTAGGCTAGATTTAATACTACACAGCTGCTAGCAATGAAGAAAACTTTGGTAGTACCCTTGTTATTCCCCTTAATAAGTTCTCAGGATTTTTAATCATCATCCTGCTGATTCCTGTGTAGATAAAGTAATAGAAATTAGCTAAATCTTTTATGGTCCCTGTATGTACCCACTGGTTTCAAAGCCCTGGAATGAATAGTTCTCAAAATATCAAGCCGAATTATTAGAACTAGTCTTGGCTATGAAATCAGTCGTTAAATCTTCTATGAAATGCCATAAACTCTTTGTGTCTCAGTTCTTCCAGTGTAAAATGAAATGTCTAGTACTTTCTGATCGTGTGTTTACATATATATATCTATATGCAAGCACACACATATACACAAGGTCAATCACGGTCCCTAATGTAAAGAGGATGGTAAAACTCTAAAGTGTTTAATGCTCATGAATAAACATGGCACTCATCTCACTCAGTGATTGTCTTCCAAATCATCAGGAATCTAGGATCTCCCAAGAATTAAAAGGGAGTGAAAGCCTAAGTCTTGCTTGCCCTGGACACCTGTCAGCAGATGAAGTGAACTTCTTTAAGGTGCATGTCTCCCCAGGGATGACAGAGGTTACCAGATTAAACTATAATCCCTACTTTTAGAGGCTATACTTGATTAATGTTCACTTTTAAAATGGAAATCTCTATCATGGCTGTAAGCAGAAAGGGTTTATTTTTACTTTTGCATGAACCTGGCATCATCAGAGGTGATGCTATAGCAGGATACAGCTCTATAAGTAATTTCTAAATGCATAGATTTTATAAACGTGGAAAGAAAAAAATACCTTTGCAAACTGGATTTAAAGGAACAAAATGCACCCAGTAAAGTTCATTTTTTCTTCTGTTCTTGGCCTTTCTGTTTTTAAGCTTTCAAAGGTGTGATAGCACGCCAGAAAAAGCTTGCTAAATATTTTATTTTTAATAACATTTAAATTCATTGGGATGAAATCCCTAAATATCCTGCCAAATCTAGAAGAGGAGGCACGTCTGTTCACCACACCATTTTACCATCTTTCCTCAATAAAATCTGCGTCTCTTACAGGGTTTCCAGTCTCAAAAATTCCCAAGGGTCTGGAGCAGCTGTGTTCAGCAGCTGCTGGTGATATCTGGGCAGTGGAAAACGCTCACATAGAGGAGCTCTAAGCATAAAAGAAATTCCTGTCCTGATTGGGAGTTGTCTTCTCTTTACCACCTGAGACTCTTAGCTTTGCTCTGCATTGTGTTTAATTTCCATCTTTCCACAGAATCAGTAGGAAATCCTGACTGGGGCACTCTGAGACTGAAGTAGCCATTAGTGATCAGCTGCGGGTGTAAAATGAGTTTGTCACATTATATCACTTCTCTGCCACAGAGAATGCGGAGGAGCTGTGGCTGGCTCCCCATTGGATTACCACTTGAATCTTCAAGTGTTCTTTTATTCAACAAAATTGTGGTTAAAATTTTGCAAGCCGAGTGTGGCATGTAGGCACTCACCTTCCACAGAGATTAGAACAGATCTAAGCATCACTAAGCAAGGGCCAGATTTCAAATTCTTTACATGTCACTCTGGAGAATGAGGAGCTATTAGAATAATGATTAGCATATTTTGACCAAGAAAAAACTTCCTTTTGTTCCCAAAATCTTGTGTTGGTGTTCAGCACAGGCTTTGAACATACTTGGACATTTGAATAAAACGCATAAACAATACACAATAAGAAAGAAAAAGACTGTGACTAACTGAAGTGATTCCAAGCTATGTCTGCAATTCTGGCACTGTTTGCCAGTTTAAATAATGATGGTTTTGTCACTTCACTTAAAAATGGATTTATAACCAGTTGGTTCAGTCCTGTGTATTCTAAAATCTTTCCAGTCAAAGAGTTGAAAAATATTCTGTCCACATGTGATGAAACGTATTCTCTTTGGATGTTTGCTCACTTAAAGGTCATTCACTGCTGCCTGCACTGAATAAATAGTAGGATTTGAGGATCTATTTATCATAAGAAAAGGCATTGTATGAGAGAACAAGATGGTAACATTCTGTGTTCTGCAACACTACATACATTACTGGTCACCATGCTTCTGTACATGTTATTGGGTGGGAGAGCTGAGAAAAGCCATTACCATGATGAGAGCCAGAGAGACAGAGAGATTGGCTTCCTAGAGAAGCTGAAAAGCCACATGGGCTACAGTAGCTTGGACAAGTGATTAATGGCTACTGGGACTGACAGAGGTCTTAGGATATTTAATGGGTATTAACACAGAAGTGACAGAACATTTCAGGATAATGAAAGTAAAGTGTAAATCTTTTGGAATGGGAAAAAGCTGTGTAAGAGATGGTATATTAAGTCTATTGGAGTAATCACTGTCAGTGTGTTGTTTTATTTGTATTTTTTACCTGGCTGCTAGAAATTTGCTTTAATAAAATAAGAAGAAATGCAATCAAAATAACAAGAAAAAAACTTCTCAGTTTTGAGAGAAAAATCTTCCTGACTGGCAATTTTGATGAACTCTCTGAAAAGAAGTAAATCCCTTTCTCTTGGGACTACAGTAGGAAAATGGAAAGATGTAAGTGAATGCACAATAGTACTTTTAGACTGAGAAAGAACAGACCTAAATTTGATCAGGTTTATTTATTTTAAATTGCAACAATAATCAAAATCTTATCTTTTAAAAAACACATTACCTCTTGATGCATGTATAACGCAAAAGACACTAGAAAAGCCAAGTAAAACAAAGAGGCAAAAAGTTCTTCTGTGTGGAGGCACCCCTTCTTCTCTTTGTTCTTCTGAGAACTGTGCCCCAGAGGAAGCAATGGAGTGAATATAACTCAAGATCATTCTGGAATATACACAGCTTCACCAGGGTTGGCGTGCACTTGCCTTGCTTTACCTACCTTTGTAAAAGGATTACAAACTTTTACCACACAATAAAACATTTGCAGCATGACTGCAAACAGCCAGGTATAATGTGCAGCCTCTCAGAAGCTCATTCCTAGAAAGTGTGGGGCAGGGGGTGATGCTACCAGGCTTGGAATGGGCACCCACAAGGTGATGCCAGGTGCTTGCACCATGCATACTGGTATTCTTCTTTTTGCCCAGGGAACACATTTTCTTTCCCAGCCTGTCCTCCTGACTGCAGAGACATGTTTGCATCCTGCCAGTTGTTCAGAATAGCAGGTTTGAATTATTTTTCTGCTCTGTCTGTAGTGAAGAAGTAAAGGGCTGCTTGACAGATAAGTCTTGGACAGCGCTGGCCATGTAATTTGTACACATTATTGCCACATTTTTTGTTTCTCCCTTCCTTTTTCCACTCCAGCACCTACATTCTCTGCCCCAATCTTTTCCTTGATAAACAATCAATCTCTAACTACTTTCTCCCAATCTGTGCCAGTTTTGGGATATTGATACCCACAATATTGTATTTCTGTTACCATTCCTTATGTAATCTTAATCCTATGTGTTCTTTCTGCTCTGGTCAAGCAGACACTGTTGGCCTTGCAAGACTTGACTGCCCACAGAGGTCCCCAGTGCTCCTCTCTAGTTTTCTGTGAAGTTTGGCAGATGCCTGCTCCTTAACCACCTGTGAAATTCAGACTTCTTCTACAGGGCTCTCTGTAGCTTTTGATAGCATCTCACACTGTTGTCTATCGCATCCAAGGACTTCTCAGGTTGGGTTCAGCCAGTGGGTTTTCATGCCCTGTTCAACTTAGCCTCACTGGAATTCAGTCCAGTAGCCCTGGCACTTGCCTGCAGCCCAGTTAATATCTGCTTTCTCTGCCTTTCTCTTATTTTACTTCACTTGGCATATTTTACTCTTTCTAAGTTTTGTTTCTTTTCCCACTTTTCAGCTTTCTTCCACTTAAAAAAAAAAGTTTATAAATAACCGTAACCAAAAGTTTAAAAGAGCTGTTGGTGTTAATCTACATCTGGTTGTAATTGCTGAAAGAAATAATGAGTCAGAGTCTGGAGTGTCCTGCATGAGCTCTGATGTCATGTGTGATTTCATTTAACAGTATTATAGAGGAAAATGTGTAACAGGCTAAATTTCCTTGGCTTAGTGAAGAAATCTATGACCTCCTGCACTAATGCACTGTTATTCTGACTCATCCAGTAGAACTGTCCCAGCTCTAAAAGACAAAATATAGAACCAGATCCCTGATGTATGCAAGGATAGAAAGATTGAGGATTTGATATATTTGAATGAATAAAATTGCTAGTGTGAATACACCTTAGATCAACATGCTTAATATGTTGCTAGTGTCCTTAGCAGAGCTGACTTCTGTGGGACTCATTATAAGATCAGTCCCAGATTCCTTCAAAAGCCTGTAGCTCCTTAGGTCTCTCTAAATCAAAATTTCTAGTACTCTTAAAACCCGAGCTCAGTGCCTCTGAAAAACTGGGTCTGCTCTCAGTCATAAGTTGCTTTTTTACAGAGCACCACATACATTAAAAGTAGCTCAGCTTTTGCCAAAAGAATCTTCAAGACTTTTTATGTTCATAAGAGAATAATAGAAAGAGATTTAAGTGCATTAATGCACAAAGCATTCCTTTCCCCTCCCCTAGAGAGAAGGAATGTCACAGTTAGTGAGAGTTAATGCTTGCAAAATTACACTATTTCATATAATTTCTATTAGTTTGTTCGAATGTATTTTAAAGGTTTCTTTTGTAAAATAACACAGGCCCTTTGCTTTCTTCTATTAAAACCCAGAACCTAATAGATGTGTGTGTGTGTGTGTGTGTGTGTGTATGTGTGTGTTTATATGTATGTGCTCTCTTTTAGTCAACAACAAAAACCTGCCTGCAAGGCAGCATAGGTGTTTATGAAGCAGACAAGACATGGATTGTGCCCTTAATACTAGATATCATTTGCCAGCTGGGTGAGCTTTAACAAACACTGTGACTTGAGGATAAATTTGGCACTTTTTTTGGCCTCAACTGCAAAAAGTGTTTCTACAGTATAGCTGACTTCCAATTTACACAGTACTAATGTGTTTTCCTTATGATAAAATCCCAGTGCACCAGAAATGGCTGGTGTTTCATTTCTGCTTTCCATTCCTCTGCAATCCAGTTTTCTGCAATTCTTATCAGTGCTGATTGACACTATTCAATATTTTTCATACTTTCAGTGTGATAAAGATCTCTGCCTTTCTTTCCTATTACCACATCTGGTCTTCTCACATATATTCCAATTCCATTAGTAGTAATATTTAAAAAATTTGGTAATGCTTTTTTCATTTTTTATTTTCTCTATCTTTGTGTCTTGTGAAGATAACGCTCCTCTCTTGCTGCACATTACTGCCAACTTTCTAATGTAGTAATTTATAGTTCTCTCCAGACAGTTAGATACATCAACTGAAATGTGATTTACAGTTAATGAGGCCAGGCCACACATTTTATTGTCTAAACTCACATTTTCCCTGTCATCTATCTTCTGTCTTAGCACTGTTGTATCTTATGCAAATCACCTACTTAGAGCAGTCATAGTAAAACTTCAGGCTGTTCTGTCCTTCCTCCTTTGTCAGGGCACTTGTAATTTTCCAATGTATTCAATGAGATTTCATAAAAGATACTCCATGTGGGATTTTTCCATCTCTTTCTGCTTGGGTATCTCTTCCTGTTGTCAAATGGCCTATTGATAGAAGTAGTATATTCTTCAGATAGTTTTGGATTTGGTCCAATAAGTCCTTCTCTCATAGTTTCCTGTCATTACTCATTGTACTCACTGACATCCTTCACTGATCTCATCTTTTCTTCTGTACATTTCATGCCAACACAAAGTCACTTCAGGTCAGAGTTCATACAGTGCTAACTTCCTCCTGCTGCTCCTGTCAGATTCCCTTAAATCTACTTTTCATCAAGACACTAATCCCAGGCATATGATCTAATTGGGTGGCATGTTGCAGAGCCTTAAATATCCCTAAGCATTACTGAAATTTGCTTGAAAATATTCCTTGTTTTCTTTGTTTGCTTGTCATAATTCCCCTTTCTTAAGCTTCTATATAAAGCTGCCTACATCTGCACTCTTGCACAGCCCATGCCATTTCCTGTGGCATTTGTGCAATTCCTTTTGGTATCACAAGGCACTGTTAAATCTAAATATGAACTCAAACCTCAGAAAAATTTCACTGAGGAGTTAATATCAAGGAAATACTGCATATTTTCAATCCCTATAAAACATGTGGAATTTTTTCTTTTAATTTTCCAATAACTTTTCCAAAACATTTCATTATTTACTACTGAAAAAAAGAAAAAGCAAATGAGAAAAGTAAGAGCAAAATAAGCCTTTCCTAAACTCTTCCCTTTCTATTGTATCAATCCATTCTTCTCTCCATGCAGCCTATTTCAATTTCTAATAACAGATGCCCTTAAAAGATTCAAACATATTGCAGATTTCTGTCAGGGGGATACTGTTGTGTTCTGCATTGTGACTTACCTGACTAAACTGCAGGCTGCTTGGCAAAGCTTTCCTTTCTGTGTTGTCATTGTCTGCTCTCTGATGGCTCTTTACAACCTGAAACTTTGGCATCCTTCTTGTTCTTGAGGAATCCTACCAATACTTTAATCATATTTGAATTTTTTTCTATTAATGAAGTTCAGTTATACCCAAATCATGGGAAAAGAGAATATACACTTGCAATTTTAGCTAGGGCATTTTACTATGTAACAGTGTTCTTCATTAAACAAACCTTTCTTGATGCCATTCAGGTGAGTGAATATTTTTGCTGATTTTTGCATACATTTTTAAGCCCATTTTTGCATACATTTTCTAAGCACATGTTTGCAAAACTCTTAACTGATGATTCCAGATTCTCTTCATTCTCATTTGCTTTCCAGTTAGACAATTTTCTCTTCATCCTCATCTGTGTTTTGCACTTCATTTTGATTAACCACACCACGTTATTCATACTTGGTGTTTGATATCCACTTCTCAAAGAAGTCTTTGTTTTCTTTCAGTTGAGAAGCCAAGCATTCTTTTTCTTCAGTAATTGTATTCTTCTTACCTTTGTTTCAGTCACCTGTCCAATTTCCTCTTTTCATTTGAAAACATTTTTATTTTAGTAGAAGCCTTATCAGTATAGACAAAGATAATAGCAATCCAGAAAGTTGTCCCACATTTAGCAGCAATAAAAATAGTATTACTGGTTTTATGTGTCATTCTCCAAAATAAGTTCCATGCTTTAAATTTAATTTTGACATGGAAATTCTGTGTCAAGAAAACCATATATTGATTTTTAATAGGGGATGATAGTGACTCCTCAAATTGGTTAAAATGTTCAGGTTTATATGGAACATGTCTTCTGTCGTGTTTTTGTGAATACAGCAAATCCATATCAAAGGTGATCTTTTCTGCTGGTGCTGCTTAAAATTCAAGGATTTCTTTCTCTAAGTAAAGGCATTGAGAATCTTTCAGGCTCTGAGTGTTGGAAAAATTTGCTCCTCTGCTGGTCTCACAACTGCCAAGGAAAAGGGTGTGTTGGCATCCTACTGTGTGGGTACACAAAAAGCCTACATGACCTGCTCACACGCCTGACCGCCTTTGCTTGCTGCAGAAAGTCTGGCAAGGAGCCCTGGATAATTCACCATCTGCTGGGCCTTTGCATTTTCTCCACGAGGCTCCTACCCCCGACAGCCGCGTCTCGATAGAGAAATCAGCCTTGGACAGCACCACGCTTTGGCTTTCTGTGTCAGTGTGCGAGATGAGACCACTGGTGACACAGAAAGGAATTGGGATTTTGGCAACTGAGTGAGAGTTCATGGTGCTTGGCACCAAAGCATGTGGTGAAGGTCACATAACACAACATAAAACCTCTTAGTAATGTAGCAACTGGCCCAGAATTTGCTGACTGCTTGTTAGTTATTGAACAATCCCAAACTGTCTGACCAAAGCCCTACCCTATGTGTCCTCAGCTGCTTGTCCCACGTGACTAATGGCAACTCTTCTTGAAAGGGGTCCAGGAATGTCTTTGTAGTGCCTTTACTTTTCCACAGCCCTGGCCAAGTGACTATCTACCAAGAACCCTGACACTCCCGGCCAAAACCTCTCCCTCCTGGTACATCTTCCATAAACATGTCCTCTGGTGGATTTCAAATATGGCTGACACTGAAATATGCCAGAAAAAGAAGCTTGAACAGAAGGATTCATTGATTAGAAATCCTCTTAACATATTTAAAATAAAGTTTCTTCATTGTTACCACTAGTTCAAGTAACATAGGGAGGAAGGGAAAAATGTGAACTCCTTACACAAACACGAGGTAATAGTCTCTAAGCTCTAAGTCAGCTATGAATTAAAAAAAAAAAAAAAACAGCAAAAAACCAAGCAGCATTCCTGGTGTCTGTTCCTGTGTTTCTCTAAGTTTCTAGAAGAATCTGAGGAACAGAGACTAGGCATTATATCCTGACAAGAATTTTTTTAAGTGGCACCTCTAAAAATTTATTTTTCAAATGTTTTTCCTTGGAAACTTGTACTTAATCTTGACAAACAAGAAAAAGGTCAGCAATTTTACAAAATGAGCTACCAGTGAAAGAGAAGCCGCAGCAAAGGTTCACCTGAACATATATGTGTCTTATTGTGGTCATTCATTGTGAATGTTAATATTGGGAGGTTAAGAGCAGAGCAATATTATTCTTTGGTCAGCAATGCCCTGAATCACTACTGTCTGAAGAAAATTTCAAATAAGATCCTTGACTAATTTAATCAGTATCTTAGTTGTCAAATATTGTTTGAACACTGGCTTTATTCATATTCTGAGTTTTAGTGATAATCATTGTAGCACAGTTCAGACTTCACTTTAAGAAAAAGTTTCCTTTCTTACTTCTGGGATATGGTCACATCTACTACTTAAACTAAAGGAAAAAGAAATACTTAAAGTTGCTCCTTCAGCATAACAGAAATCAATATATCTGACCCTTTTCTGTCCCTGAAGCCCCAGGAAGGTATCCATAGAAGTCACTAAAAAGCCCTGCAATAGAATTTCTTGCTATTTCCTACACACTTAGTATGTCTATCAAGCTGGTAAAGCAATTTCATTTGCTTTCCCCCTCTCTCTCTGTGGAAACATTGCCATTTCTTCTTTAACTCTGTTGATTTACTCTTTGCTTGGGAATTTGACCTCTAAGTAACTTTGACTTTCAACAAGCCTTTTGTGCCACTATGTATCCTTTCTCTCCCTAGATGTGAAGTTAAAATCTTGGCCATTTCAGGTAGGAAATTGGAATTGGTGAAAAAAACCCTATTTTCCTCTTTTTTATACTTAGTGGTATGCCCTTCTCATAATTCCTCTCTTTGGTTTGGTTACCCACCATTTAAACATGTTTTACTGTTCTATTTGCTAAAATATGAACATTACTCTAATCTTTGTCTCCTCAGGCTTCACTTTGTACTAAAACAAATAGCAAGGGTCAGCAGCAACCAAATAGTTCTGCTCCTCTCCATGCCTCACTCCTATCTCTTCTCTTAAATCTTCTACCTGTCTACATCAGAGAGCATTTCTTCAATTCAGTTCCTGGGGAAGAATCCAGGACTGTGAGTTAGGTGGGAAGATGTCTCCTACAGTTTAGCAGAAAAGATGAAGACACCAGAATGGGACAGAAAATGACCAGCTGAGTGATGCACCCAGTGCAAGTCAATAGGAAATACTGAGAATGGTGAGTTTTCTGATTTCTTCCTAATTATTTTCAGGTCTGTGACTTCAGATAGGAACTTAGCAGCATAATCTTGTAATGCCTTCTGGTAACAGACCCAAATAATGGTCCTTCCCATTAACACAGCAATGTGCCTAATTTTTTTTACAGGAAGAGGATGATGCATCACCTATTTTCTGTAGTGAACTATAGTTACTATGGACATTGTGAAAACCAGAACAAAATTCAATAGAGTCAGGCTGCTGCAAATTGTGTTGCATTTTAAATCGTTTTCTTAATCCTTTGTCTGGATTTATCTTTAAGATGGGTCACTATTATAACTGTATATGTGTTTTAAATTGTCATTGTACTGGGAAGAAGGTTGGAATTAAACTAAGTATCTACAACATTTGACTGAAATTTTCTTGCCTATTTGAGTTGGAAAATGTAATCTGCATTTGTTTGTTAAATAAGCTATGTTTAAATTAATAATCAATATACTTCTGTAATATGTGAATTCTAGTCTGCATCAGAAAGGCTGTGAAAAGGAGGAAAGGTCAAGCAGCTATACTTAAGTTTGCAGAGTAGAGTTCAAAGAGCAAGATAATTTTCCTGTGCAAGTATTCAGACAATATATCTGAGGTCTTAGAAGTCTGCTGCATTTTTATTAATGTTCTGATTTCAAAGCTTGGATTTTCACTGACAGCATCTTATGTAACCTTAGGCGGGTGTTAAGAGGTACACGTACTCTGAGACAGAAGGGGAAAATGACCTGAAAATATCAACAGTGAGCTAAACACTTTTCCCTGATCTCTGTGTGCCCTCTCCCATTCAATTTCTGGCACATAAAGTAAAATATAATATGGAAGGAAGAATGTGGTTTTGCAACAGGCATTTTTAAGAATGACTGAAACTGCCAATTGCTCTTTTTGAATAACAATGGACACAGACAAGAACCAACACTGGGATAGGTTTCCATCTCTGGCAGCAGGATGAAGGGAGAAGCAAGTCCAAACCATAATATGATGTTGAGAAAGACAATAAATAAAATTAAAGTAATTTATCTTGACACAGTTAACTTCAGCAAGGTAAATTTGAAGAAAGTTGAACATATCAGAATTTTAGCTAATCAGTTGCTTTAAAATCTTTCTTAATCTCTTGTCTCTTTTCATTACAACCATTCCATCTGTGGCCTCAGATTCCCTTCCAGCTATAACTTTCAAGGTTAACCTCCTCCTTTGTCATCCTCCCCTTCAGCACTTTTTCCACACAGACTTTCTGACTATGCTACTGAAATAATATTCCTCACAACAGTGCCTCCAGGAACCACAAAAACACACTCCAGGAACACACAAACCAGGGAATACACGTTGTGGCTGCTTCTCTGGTATTTTGTCTGTATCTTGTCTTTTTCCCCAGGATTTGCTCTTTGAGCTTACCACAGGTCCATGATTGTGCCTACTCTAAAAGTGATGGGAATTCAGTGCTGGCTGTCAGATCTCAGACCCAGGAACAGATCATTGTACTTAGGCTTTCTGACAACATTTATAATGAATAATATTAGTTAGAGAACTATTTAGGAGTTATTTTGGTTTTTGTAGTATAGTTTAATCTAGGAAGACCTGCTGTGCTGATTTTAGACATTTAATCTTTAAGATTTGCATTATTGTTTATCAAAATGAAGTAAAATCTTATGATAATTAAAAAAAAAAAACGAGACATCTGTCCTGCCATTTCTTTTTATGGACATCCAGTATCGCATCTCAGTAGTTTCTTCTGTTATGTTGCCATGTGCTAACTAGTGGTTGAAAGGCCAATAATATGACTAAATTCTATGTAGTTATCAGGCAAATTGAATTTGCAAAATGAACCAAAATTTTTCAAATATAACTCTATTAAGACTAGTTTATTGATAAGAGGCTGTGTTTTCTTCTAACTATCCACTTGCCTGCTTCCCAAAGCAGAAGACTGCCATATTGCTGCTCACACAAGGCATGACTGTCTAGATTGTAGATTGGAATGTATTCTGTTCATTTCATACAGATATAATTTACAGTTGTCACTTTTTCTTGGACAATATCTTCATGGCATTCACAATCACTTTATCTCTCCTTCACCCAAGTCAGAGCATGCCTCTGATAATAAAATGAATATTTCTTCTCCGCTGTTTTAAAGCACACAAGATACATTAAATTTTATCAGCACCATCTAATCATCTAATCATTATATAGGCAGAGATCTGATGGAGATCAAAATTAAAGATTTCCAGTGCATGTGTGTTTGTAGATTTTTTTTGCTTATCTTTCTAGTATTTAGTAGATTGGAGAGAAATTCTAAACATCTGACATTTCTTTCAAGATAATTGAGAAAAAAATGAATGAAAGAAATGTAAATAAGGGACACTGACCTTTCCTTTTCTGTTTTTTTTTTTTTAATAATTCCATAAATCTACTCATTGAAATTCTTTTGGTTCAGAAATTTCAGCTGTTCACTGCTATGAAAACGAACATTTCATAGGTAGACAATGAATCACTTAAATTTTCAAATTGAGAGTGACTCTCCAAATTGGTACTGATGAGCAATCTGTACAGCACGGGTTCTGAAATCATCACTCTTGCTCAGTTGTATCTCACTTTGCAAACAAGCTTTTGAAAGAGTGAGGCTGCTTATGGAGTAAGGGTCAATTTTGCAGGAATGAGTTTATCATCATCTACTTTCATCATGGGTTTTAGAGAGTGCTTTATGTCTTCCAAGTAACGCTATTTTCAATCCCACAGAACAGATGAAAAAATATAGCTTCTGTCAATATTTGCAAAAAACCCTCAGTACTTAATGACTTCAGAAGAAGATACATGTTATTTTATGTTGACATTTGGTTTTCACCAAAAAAGTAGGACTTGTTTTGAAAAACTTTGGTCATGAAGCAAGAAGCAAATTATTCCCATTCCTTCACTTTAAAGTTATTTTCTTCTTTGCCACATCCAATACTGTCTCAGAAGCACATCCTTAGCAAACTTTGATAGTAGTATGGCAGTTTCTGAATTCTCATTCATAACGCCACAACTCAGTCTAAGAGACAGAATTATGTGTAACTTTTATGCAAAATGACTGGTTGTGTCTTTTGTGTCAACAGAAACATGACAGCAATAATAAATATAATGCAATGCAGATAAAATTAACTAAATTACTTAAGAAGTCGCAGGTTGGCTACACAATGCCTGATTGCATTTCCCAGAGAGCTGCACATGTGAAGATGAATTTTAGCTCCTATCTGTTGTTCAGTAGGTGCTAGGATCTCAGATCCAAGCTCAGCAGTATATCCCTGATAAACAATAAGCAGGCTGTAGGGATCCATGTGTATGTCATAGCCATCTAAATATGTGCCATGCCAAAGTTAATAATTTATTTATAACTGTACAAACCTCTTGAAAATATCATTTTTTTCTCAAGGAAATAGTAATTTATGCTTATTTTCCATGTAAAATCACAACTCCTTTAAACAGACTGGAGAAGATTTTTACCACAAGCATCTGGACTGCTGGAGAGAGTGTATTTACTCAATTCTTTTTCTTATTAAAGTATATATTCACATATATATATATATCTCGCATTCTGATAAAGATGATATCTGAACTGAAACAAATAGAAATTTCAAAAATCTAGTTCATCCATTATAAGAAAAAAAATATGGTTATCAGAAGTTACTTTGATATTTTACCTGTGATTATCACAAATCTCTTATTTAATCAAATTTCCTTTCTCTGAAAGTGAAACTTTATACACCAAAGTCTAGTTGATCATGAATAAAAGAAATTGAAAATCTTAAACATGTCCTCAAACTTAGAAAGTTATGTAGCAGCTTTTATGTTTATTTCAGAGCATAGAACCATGTAGCAGAAAGAACACAGCTTTTTAGAATTTAAAATGATGTAAATTTTCTGTTCAATTCATAATTTTCAAGTTATTTGCACATAAACCTCTGTGTCTAAATGAAAGATCCAGCATGTTTGCGTCATCTTCTCAAATGATAAGCTATATAATGGAATTATACATTTGTCCTTGATGAGAGAAACAATCTTCAATTTGGACATGTAACTATGTGCTCAGTTGATTCAGGACATGGAACTGTCCCCAGGGCTCAAGGCTGACTTAAACCCATTTATTTGAAACAAACAACCATGTTCCTCCTAATATTCTCTATTGCCTTGACTGAAGAACATATCACATCTCTCCTCAGCAAACAGAAGTGAAAAAGTTTGAATAACCCTTCCTCTTCCACTGTGCAGAGAGCTCTACCTGCAAAGAGAGTGCAGAATAATGCCTTAGGGTAGAGCATTGCGTTAGTGACTGATTTTAAGTCATGGTTGACTTAAAATCTAAAATTTAGCTTTGCAGTGAAATAAAGAAAACCAGATCGGACTAGGTGGTGAAGAAAGAACCTCACGGGTTATTCTAATTGAGAATCTCAAGGGATTTTACCTTTGCTCAAACTCTGATGTGATTCTGGTATAAACCAGCAAAAATCACTTAGTTGAAAAGGGTAATACTGCCTTCTCCAGCTGCAAATCTGATCTGTAATGTATTTTCCTGTCTTGTCGTTCTCAAAGTTTATTGAACTCATCGACACTCAGAGAACTAGAGAAAAATGACTAGAAACCTTTTCTGCCCTCACCTTTAATTTAACAGAAAAAAGCTAGAAGTTTTCTTTTTCATGGTGTTATGGTCTGAGAAATGTCCTGCTGGGAATCTGCCCTGCAGCTTGATAGCACAAACTTTGGATTTTTAAAACCTGCTGAAAAGTCTGGCCTTGCTACTGACCTAGTTGTTTGAAGTATGTGCATATTAGTTGAGGCTAAACTTTTGTTCACAGTGAATTAACACAGCTCAGAGAGAAATCTCATGCTGTTTTACTGACACAGGACAGCATACTGATGAGAAGGCTACCTTTTTCTGAAAGCTAATATCCGTCTTTCAGCTTGTTGCTATCATATTCCATATTGTTACTCTTGCAAATTAACTGATTTTTTTTTTCTCCTATAGGATCTTTTACAGACATATGAGTTCGATTGCATCTTATTTATAGCAGATTTTATTGAAAAACATTTTGGTTTGTGACATTGGTTTATATTAAATCTACAATTTTAAATGATTCTTGTGTTCATGCAGGATTATGATCCATGAAGTTGAGGTCATCCTTAAGTGTAATGGACCCTAAGACTGGATCAGGAAGTAGCAACAATGCAAGGGACAAAGGATGCAAAATGTTCTTGTGCATCTCTCCAGCAATGTGGTCAAATGAATGATTAGAGCTAAAAGTGCCTCATGGACTGTGGGTCTCCTAAGAACTTTGGTTATGCAGCCTTGACTAGCATCTTTCTGTACTCTCTCCCTCTCTTGAAGAAAACGCTGCTTTGCTGATGGAAAGCAACAGTTTATATCTTACCTTGGCTGGGTGTATCCTCTGCTGGTGTGGGGTTGCTGTCTTGTGCATCCCCATGTTCCTGGAAATCTGGTCTCTCCAGGGCTTGACTAGGACTGGAAAATCACTGCTTCACTCCAGGAATGTCTGTGTAGTTTATTTGTCTAAAAAAGCAGCAGATCTGCTTTTTGTGTACCTTCATAATGCATCAGCTGCCCTCGACTTTGTCCCGAGCAATTCTGCCCTGCTCCATCAGGGAGAGGCTGCAAACCAAGCTGCCAGTGCACAGCCTCTGCCAAGGCTGACAGACACTGGATGGCTGCTGCCTGTTGTGATGTCTTTGCCTTGTGACACCTGTACATAGAAAGGAGCCAGCAAGCACCACTCAATTGCTCTCATCCTCAGTTAGAACACCCCAGCCATCTATACTTCTAAAGCAGACCATATCAACTGGGAACAACCACATGTTCTGGAGAAGCAGTTATGGGAATAAAGGATTTTGCAGTAGGTATTAATAATTTAATTTGAGAAATACAGTGTGGCAATGATAAATGTAGTTTTCTGTAAGCAAATTATTCAATTGATTTAATGGTTTAAGTTATTTTTCATTATTTTAGGTTATTTTAAAATTATTTTTATAACATTAAGTTTGGTAAATACTGAAATTACAAAAGTAATCTCACAAGTTAGTAAAAAATTCCTTTTATTGACAGTGATCTAAAACAAAAACATCTGCTGCTACTGTTCTTGTTCTTTAGATGTCCCCTTCTGTGCGGCACTTTTTTTTCGCTTGTTACTGAAACACAGCCTGTGCTGAAGACCATAAAACAACAACTTAATTGCTGTGTTGATGCTTTCTTGGATCCCACTGACTTTCTTGGGCAGCCTATGAGCCCGATCAGAATGCAGAAATTTGGCACACCATAGTTATGTGAAATGCTCAGGGACAGGATAAGGACAGGAAGAAAATGTGGAGCTGATGAAACAGAGAAAAATCAATTCCCCAGCTTAAAAGCAAAATAAATATACTTACTGACAACAACTGCTTTCTAAATAGTTTGAACTCATTCAAATGACAGCCAAATAAACAAACCTAAGTGTTGATAAATGCTGAGGAAGGAAAAGTTTTTTCCCCGCTTTACAAAGTGGGTAAATGTACTGAGAGGGGGAGACTTCCATTCCTCCACCCTTGCCTTGGATTCTTAGCTGATTCTGTTCTACAACCAATAGACAGTACCTCAAGTGAGAAAAACAGAAAACAGGAGATATAAATTTCTATTATAATGGCAAGAAATTCAAGACTGAGCTTCCAGAGAGATTACTGCTTTTCACAGGTGGTTGAAGCTCCTTGGCCTGCAGCCCTTATGCCTTATACAATCCAGGGAGCTGCAATTGTCTAAAACCTAAAAACACACTGCCAGTCTCATGGTTTCATAGTAGCTTGGGTTTGATAGCTACTTCTATCCTTTTTTTTCTTTTTCTTTCCTTTTATTCCAAAGATTTTATTTAGAATTTTCTATATTTGGAATGATGGATATTGTCGAGTAGGATATCAATGTGTTAAATCTGTTTGATAAATTATTACAAATATTTTTTTAAATTTTGCACTATTTATGAATATTCTTTAGATGATATGGAGAGATGCTGATACAGAACATGTATTTTGTCCTCTCTTTGAGTTTGTTTTCGTAAAAACTGAAAGAATTAAAAAATGTTTGGAATTACATTATTTGACTAATGTAGTGTTAGTAAATTTTCAGATCCACTGCTTTAATGTATTGCTAAATAATAAAAACAAAAGTTGTACATCCAGTAAACTGCTAGTGTTGACCTTCCAGCTATTATTGGTTTTAATTGAGAGGATAAAAATTATCAGATGTGTAAACATCCTGATAAGAAATGACCATAACAGAGCTAAAATCCTGATTAATTTCTTTTAGAGAAAAGAGTTTAAACCTTGTGTTGACGCTTTCCTAAATTGACGTTTTCCTTCTTAGAATAAAATGAGGAAATACATTTAGGTTAATAAAATACTGGTTACATAATCACAGTGAAGGAAAGCAAAATACATGCTCATTGGGAGTGATAAACTTAAGGATTTATTTTATGTGAAAGGTTTGGAAAATCTACAGGAATAAATTCTTAAATTATTAGGAACATATATGAAATTAGGAAGTTTTTGCAATTAACATAATTCTAATGCTACACAGTCAACACAGGAAGCTCACTGTTATTCCATGCAAAGGAACAGATGTGTTTCCACTTCGTTGGTGAATTGTTTCTCAGTACTGCATTAATTTGGGCATATGTGCTCCTGAAGGAAATCCACCAAAGGATATAACATATCTATATATTGCTGGCAGTGTTTGTCCATTTTCTCTCTCCATGAAATGTATCAGTTTTTGTTAAGAAAAGTAGCTCTCCCAAGAACAATAAAACTCTCCATGCTCCGTAAATGTTATGGTGAAAATCATATAATTTTTGCAGTTCAGCCTTTGAATTGCAACTTGTTACTAGGCTTGGGAAATTTACAGGTTGAGATTAAGAAATATAAAAACACTGTTCTCCTAGGAGGGAGTTGGATTAGTGTTAGCACCTCTCCAAAGGGTGTCTTCTGTCTCTCAAGTAGCATAGGCACTTCTCTGATTTCTTTATCTCAAGAGGACACAGGAGTTTGTAGTTTGAGTGGTGGGATTGATTTGGACACTGAAACTGGCTTCAAAGCACATGATGAACTTTTGACAGCTCCAGCATTAAATATCAGCTTAAGATAGTGCAATCTTTTAATTCCTGGGCAGGCAGCTGGGTATTCACTCAAAAATGAACTTTTTCTTCTGTTTTAAAATAATCTGATGTAGTACTTTAGGGTGTACAGGTCCCAGCCTTTCTCCATTATCAGGGAAAAGAATTTAATTTAAAGCACCTTCATGTTTTTTGCAATATTGTAAAATACTAAAGTTCAGTCTTTGGTCATTTGAAAAATCATGAGAAGGATGAAACATTTAGTATGACCTTTCATGCGATTACATTTGCAGCACCAGAAGGAACAGTGCTTTATCTCACTGAAGCATATGACCTTGAGGACCTCTTTCACCTCTGAGCTTCCTGCTG